>NC_142443.1:114921730-115236538 GCF_059453495.1 Arachis ipaensis | reverse complement strand
CCCAACATAGTCTCCATTATTGAGTAACAAGTATTTGTTTTATGCCTTTGACTTTTTACAATTAAAACTAAGAATTATTATTGATATTATATCCTGACTAAGAGTTACAAGATAACCATAGCTTGCTTCAACCCAACAATCTCCGTGGGATTCGACCCTTACTCACGTAAGGTATTACTTGGACGACCCAGTGCACTTGCTGGTTAGTGGTACGAGTTGTGAAACATGTGATTCACAATTCGTGCACCAAGTTTTTGGCGCCGTTGCCGGGGATTGTTCGTGTTTGGACAACTGACGATTTATTTTGTTGCCTAGATTAGGAAAAAAATTTCTTTTTGGTTTAGAGTCTCTTATTATTGTTCTTGTTAAAATTTTAGAATCCTTATTTTCTTTTTCAAAATTTTAGTTTTCGAAAAAAAAAATTTTATATATTATTTATTTATACCTTGTTAAAACACTTTAAATTTATAGCTCAATTAGTTAGAGCGTGGTGCTTATGTTCTTGGTAATTGGCTATCCTTTTTTTTTTAAAAATCCTTTTTTTCAAAAATAAATTTTTTTAAAATCTTGTACCAAACTTTAAGTTTGGTGTTTTCTTGTTGATTTTTCTTTGTTTTTCGAAAATTTTAGCTTGGTTTTCTAAAAATTTTAAGTTTGGTGTTCCTTCTTCATGTTCTTGCTGTTCTTGTGAGTCTTCAAGGCGTTTTTGAGTTTTTCTTGTGTCTTGATCTTAAAATTTTTAAGTTTGGTGTTCCTTGGTGTTTTCCCTCCAAACTTTTTGAAAACAAGGAGCATTAGATCTAAAAATTTTAGATCTTGTGTTATTCTATTGTTTTTCTCTTTCCTCATTAAATTCAAAAATATCTTTTCCCTCTATTTTGAAGTAGTTTTTCGAAAATCAATTTTAAAATTCAGATTTTTTTTATTTTTTTTATTTCAAAATTTAAAACCCTTTTCAAAAAAAATCATATCTTTTTTAAAACTTCCTAACCACTTTCTCTCTCCTCATTTTTTTTGAAAATCTTCACCCATTTTTATTTATTTTATTTTAATTTATTTATTTTCGAAATAAATAAATAATTAAATAAATAAAAATATTTTTTCTCTATTTTACATCATCTCCCTTTCTCCATCATGGATCTAAGTGGAAATGAACAGTCCAAAAGGACTCTGGAGTCATACGCCAATCCCTCTACTGGTTCATATGGGAGTAGTATCTGCATACCCTCCATTGGAGTCAGTAGCTTTGAGTTGAATCCTCAGCTCATTATCATGGTGCAGCAAAGCTGCCAGTATTCCGGTCTTCCACAGGAAGAACCTACAGAGTTTCTGGCACAGTTTTTACAAATTGCTGACACAGTACATGATAAGGAAGTAGATCAGGATGTCTACAGATTATTACTGTTTCCATTTGCTGTAAAAGTCCAAGCCAAGAGGTGGTTAAATAACCAACCTAAGGCTAGCATAAAGACATGGAAACAGCTGACAGAAAAATTCCTGAATCAATACTTTCCTCCAAAAAGGATGACACAGCTAAGGCTGGACATCCAAGGCTTTAAACAAGGAGATAATGAATCTCTTTATGATGCCTGGGAGAGATACAGAGAGATGCTAAGAAAATACCCCTCTGAAATGTTTTTAGAGTGGGTTCAGTTAGACATCTTCTATTATGGGCTTACAGAAAGAGCTCAGATCTCTCTAGATTACTCAGCTGGTGGATCTATCCACATGAGAAAGACAATTGAAGAAGCTCAAGAGCTCATTGATACAGTTGCCAGAAATCAGCATCTGTACCTAAGCAGTGACCCTTCCATGAAAGAAGAGGTTAAAACAGTAACTGCTGAACTCAGTCTTGTAGAACAAGCTGCTGAATTCAATCAGCAATTGGACTTTCTAACACAACAGTTAGCCGAATTCAAAGATAGACTACAAGAGACAAGGATGGCTAATATAAATATGGAAGAACAATTGAAGCAAACAAAATAGCAGCTGTCAAAACAAATAACAGAAGAATGCCAAGCAGTTCAATTAAGAAGTGGGAAAACATTAAATACCCCACCTCAAGGCAGTAGGAAGCCAAGAAATGAGCAAACCACCCAACATTCATCTGAGGACAGTAAAAGCCCAGGAAAAAATAATTCTAGCGTTAAAACGCCAGAAATTGGGTGGAAGGCTGGCGCTGAACGCCCAGACCATGCTCAGGACTGGCGTTCAACGCCAGAAACAAGCAAGGAACTGGCGTTGAACGCCCAAAGGAAGCACAGTTCTGGCGTTTAGACGCCAGGAACAGATGAGGAGTTGGCGTCTAACGCCACTCCAGCTTCCAACCCTGGCTTTCAAATGCCAGTGAGGGATCAGACACCTGCAAGTGCTGATAATAAATCCCTCAAGAAGGCTTCTCAACCTACCCCTGTAGGAAATAAACCTGCAGCAACTAAGGTTGAGGAATACAAAGCCAAGATACCTTATTCTCAAAAACTCTGCAAAGAGGAGCAGGATAAGCAATTTGCCCGCTTTGCAGACTATCTCAGGACTCTTGAAATAAAGATTCCGTTTGCAGAGGCACTTGAGCAAATACCCTCTTATGCCAAGTTCATGAAAGATGTCTTGAGTCATAAGAAGGATTGGAGAGAAACTGAAAGAGTTCTCCTCACTGAAGAATAAAGTGCAGTCATTCTGAAAAGCTTCCCAGAAAAGCTTAAAGATCCCGGGAGCTTTATGATACCATGCATATTAGAGGGTAACTGCACCAAGACAGCTCTATGTGATCTTGGGGCAAGCATCAACCTAATCCCTGCATCCACTATCAGAAAGCTTGGCTTGACTGAAAAGGTCAAACCAACCCGGATCTGTCTTCAACTTGCTGATGGCTCCATTAAATACCCATCAGGCATAATTGAGGACATGATTGTCAAGGTTTGGCCATTTGCCTTCCCTACTGACTTTGTAGTGCTGGAAATGGAGGAGCACAAGAGTGCAACTCTCATTCTAGGAAGACCATTCCTAGCAACTGGACGAACCCTCATTGACGTCCAAAAAGGGGAGATAACCCTGAGAGTCAATGAGGATGAGTTTAAGTTGAATGTTGTCAAAGCTATGCAACATCTAGACACATCAGACGACTGCCTGGGCGTTGATATTATTGACTCCCTGGTGGAAGAGGTCCATATGACTGAGAGTCTCAAATCAGAGCTAGAAGACATTTTTAAAGATGTTCAGCCTGATCTGGAGGAACCAGAGGAAATAAAAGAACCTCTGAAAACTCCTCAGGAAGAGGAGAAATCTCCTAAATCCGAGCTCAAACCACTACCACCATCCCTGAAATATGCATTTCTGGGAGAAGGTGACACTTTTCCTGTAATCATAAGCTCTACTTTAGGGCCACAGGAAGAGAAAGCACTAATTCAGGTGCTAAGGACACACAAGATAGCTCTTGGGTGGTCCATAAGTGATCTTAAGGGTATTAGCCCAGCCAGATGCATGCACAAGATCCTATTGGAGGATGATGCTAAGCCAGTGGTTCAACGACAGAGGCGGCTAAATCCCGCCATGAAGGAGGTGGTGCAGAAAGAGGTCACTGAGTTACTAGAGGCTGGGATTATCTATCCTATTTCTGATAGCCCCTGGGTGAGCCCTGTCCATGTTGTCCCTAAGAAGGAAGGAATGACAGTGGTTCATAATGAAAAGAATGAACTGGTTCCTACAAGAACAGTTACAGGGTGGCGTATGTGTATTGACTACAGAAGGCTCAATACAGCCACCAGGAAGGATCATTTTCCTTTACCATTCATAGACCAGATGCTAGAGAGACTAGCAGGTCATGAATATTACTGCTTTTTGGATGGGTATTCCGGTTACAACCAAATTGCAGTAGATCCTCAGGACCAAGAAAAAATAGCATTCACATGTCCTTCTGGAGTGTTTGCCTACAGAAGGATGCCTTTTGGTCTGTGTAATGCACCTGCAACCTTTCAGAGGTGCATGCTCTCTATCTTCTCTGATATGGTAGAGAAGTTTCTGGAAGTCTTTATGGATGACTTTTCAGTATTTGGAGACTCATTCAGCTCCTGCCTTAACCATTTAGCACTTGTTCTGAAAAGATGCCAAGAGACCAACCTAGTTTTAAACTGGGAAAAATGTCACTTTATGGTGACTGAAGGGATTGTCCTTGGGCATAAAATTTCAAACAAGGGAATAGAGGTGGATCAAGCTAAAGTTGAAGTAATTGAAAAATTACCACCACCTGCCAATGTTAAGGCAATCAGAAGCTTTCTGGGGCATGCAGGATTCTATAGAAGGTTTATAAAGGATTTTTCAAAAATTGCAAAACCTCTGAGCAATCTGCTAGCTGCTGACACGCCATTTGTGTTTGACACAAAGTGTCTGCAGGCGTTTGAGACCCTGAAAGCTAAGCTGGTTACAGCACCAGTTATTTCTGCACCAGACTGGACATTACCATTCGAACTAATGTGTGATGCCAGTGACCATACCTTTGGTGCAGTATTGGGACAGAGGCATAACAAGCTTCTGCATGTCATTTATTATGCTAGCAGTATTTTAAATGATGCCCAGAAAAATTACACAACCACAGAAAAAGAATTACTTGTCGTGGTTTATGCCATTGACAAGTTTGGATCCTACTTAGTAGGATCAAAAGTGATTGTGTACACTGACCATGCTGCTCTTAAATATCTACTCACAAAGCAGGATTCAAAGCCCAGGCTCATAAGATGGGTGTTTCTTCTGCAAGAGTTTGATATAGAAATAAGAGACAGAAAAGGGACAGAGAATCAAGTAGCTGATCACCTGTCCCGGATAGAACCAGTAGCAGGAGCATCCCTCCCTCCTACTGAGATCTCTGAAACCTTTCCGGATGAGCAATTGTTTGCTATTCAGGAAGCTGTGTTTGAAGATATTGCAAACTATAAGACACAAGGTTCTCCTTCTATAACCATGGAGAGGAAGCATGAAAAGCTTCTCTCACTGCAGAGTCAACCAAAGCCCCCACAGTCAAACTCTAAGTTTGGTGTTGGGAGGCCACAACCAAACTCTAATTTTAGTGTTGGGAGGTCCCAACCTTGCTCTGATTATCTGTTAGGCTCCATGAGAGCTCACTGTCAAGCTATTGACATTAAAGAAGCGCTTGTTGGGAGGCAACCCAATGTTATTTAATTATATCTATTTATTTTCCATTGCTATTTTATGTTTTCTTTAGGTTGATGATCATGTGAAGTCGCAAAAACAAATGGAAAATCAAAAACAGAATGAAAAACAGCATGAAAAATAGCATACCCTGGAGGAAGATCATTCTGGCTTTTAAACGCCAGAAACAAGCATCTGTCTGGCGTTTAACGCCAGAAACAAGTACTAAGCTGGCGTTTAACGCCAGAAACAAGCATCAGTCTGGTGTTAAACGCCAGAAACAGGCTACATTTGGGCGTTTAACGCCAGAAACAGGCAGCAGTCTGGCGTTAAACGCCAGGATTGTACAGTAAGGGCATTTTGTACGCCTAATTGGAGCAGGGATGCTAAATCCTTGACCCCACTGGATCTGTGGAGCCCACAGGATCCCCACCGATCTCACAATTCAAATTCAAACCATTTCCCTCCCAAACTCACCCATTCACACACTTCCATCTCCTTCATCTTCTCCACTTCTTTCTTCTTTTGCTCGAGGACGAGCAAACCTTTTAAGTTTGGTGTGGTAAAAGCATTGCTTTTGTTTTTCCATAATTCAGTGGTAGAGCAATTGACTGCAGATCAAAGAGCTATGAGGAAAGAGCAACAAAGGCAAGGAAGAGACATAGAGGAGCTCAAGAGCACCATTGGTTCTTCAAGAAGAGGAAGACGCCACCCTCATTAAGGTGGACCCATTCCTTAATCTCCTTGTTCTTATTTTCCAGTTTTTCGTTTACTATGCTTCATGCTTAATTATGTTTGTGTCTTTACTATATGATCACTAATATCTAAGTGTCTATGTCTTAAAGATATGAATGTCCTATGAATCCATCACCTTTCTTAAATGAAAATTGTTTTCTGAAAAAGAAAAAGAAGTACATGAATTTCGAATTTTAAAATAGTTTAATTATTTTGATGTGGTGGCAATACACTTTGTTTTCTGAATGAATGCTTGAACAGTACATATGTCTTTTGAATTTGTTGCTTATGAGTGTTAAAATTGTTGGCTCTTGAAAGAATGATGAAAAAGGAGAAATGTTATTTGATAATCTGAAAAATCATAAAAATGATTCTTGAAGCAAGAAAAAGCAGTAAAGAACAAAGCTTGCAGAAAAAAAAAAAAAAGAGAAAAAGCAAGCAGAAAAAGCCAAAAGCTCTTAAAACCAAAAGGCAAGAGCAAAAAGCCAGTAGCCCTTAAAACCAAAAGGCAAGGGTAAATAAAAAGGATCCCAAGGCTTTGAGCATCAGTGGATAGGAGGGCCTAAAGGAATAAAATCCTGGCCTAAGCGGCTAACCAAGCTGTCCCTAACCATGTGCTTGTGGCGTGAAGGTGTCAAGTGAAAACTTGAGACTGAACGGTTAAAGTCAAGATCCAAAGCAAAAGAAGAGTGTGCTTAAGAACCCTGGACACCTCTAATTGGGGACTCTAGCAAAGCTGAGTCACAATCTGAAAAGGTTCACCCAGTTATGTGTCTGTGGCATGTATGTATCCGGTGGTAATACTGGAAAACAGAGTGCTTAGGGCCACGGCCAAGACTCATAAAGTAGCTGTGTTCAAGAATCAACAGACTGAACTAGGAGAATCAATAACACTATCTAAATTCTGAGTTCCTATAGATGCCAATCATTCTGAACTTCAAAGGATAAAGTGAGATGCCAAAACTGTTCAGAAGCAAAAAGCTAATAGCCCCGCTCATCTAATTAACACTGATCTTCATAGATGTTTTTGGAATTCATTGTATATTCTCTTCTTTTTATCCTACTTTGTTTTTAGTTGCTTGGGGACAAGCAACAATTTAAGTTTGGTGTTGTGATGAGCGGATAATTTATACGCTTTTTGGCATTATTTTTACTTAGTTTTTAGTATGATTTATTTGGTTTTTAGTATATTTTTATTAGTTTTTAATTAAAAATCACATTTCTGGACTTTACTATGAGTTTGTGTGTTTTTCTGTGATTTCAGGTATTTTCTGGCTGAAATTGAGGGAGCTGAGCAAAAATCTGATTCAGGCTGAAAAAGGACTGCTGATGCTGTTAGATTCTGACCTCCCTGCACTCAAAGTAGATTTTTTGGAGCTACAGAACTCCAAATGGCGCTCTCTCAATTGCGTTGGAAATTAGACATCCAGGGCTTTCCAGCAATATATAATAGTCTATACTTTGCTCAATGATAGATGACGTAAACTGGCGTTCAACGCCAGTTCCATGTTACAGTCTGGCGTCCAGCGCTAGAAACAAGTTACAAGTTGGAGTTCAACGCCAGAAACAGGTTACAACCTGGCGTTGAACGCCCAAAAACAGCCCAGAAACATGAGAAGCTTAAGTCTCAGTCCCAGCACACACCAAGTGGGCCCCAGAAGTGGATTTCTGCGCTATCTATCATAGTTTACTCATTTTCTGTAAACCTAGGTTACTAGTTTAGTATTTAAACAACTTTTAGAGATTTATTTTGGACCTCATGATATTTTTAGATCTGAACTTTGTACTCTTTGATGGCATGAGTCTCTAAACTCCATTGTTGGGGGTGAGGAGCTCTGCAGCGTCTTGATGAATTAATGCAATTATCTCTGTTTTCCATTCAAACACGCTTGTTCCTATCTAAGATGTTCATTCGCGCTTCACTATGAAGAAGGTGATGATCCGTGACACTCATCACCTTCCTCAATCCATGAACGTGTGCCTGACAACCACCTCCGTTCTACATCAGATTGAATGAGTATCTCTTAGATTTCTTAATCAGAATCTTCGTGGTATAAGCTAGAATTGATGGCGGCATTCATGAGAATCCGGAAAGTCTAAACCTTGTCTGTGGTATTCCGAGTAGGATTCAAGGATTGAATGGCTGTGACGAGCTTCAAACTCGCGATTGTTGGGCGTAGTGACAGATGCAAAAGAATCAAGAGATTCTATTCCAACATGATCGAGAACCAACAGATGATTAGCCGTGCTGTGACAGAGCAATTGGACCATTTTCACTGAGAGGACGGGAAGTAGCCATTGACAATGGTGACACCTTACATACAACTTGCCATGGAAGGAGCCTTGCGTGTGTGAAGAGGAGTACAAGAGAAAAACTGAAATAAAGAAGACAAAGCATCTCCAAAACCCCAACATAGTCTCCATTATTGAGTAACAAGTATTTGTTTTATGCCCTTTGACTTTTTACAATTAAAACTAAGAATTATTATTGATATTATATCCTGACTAAGAGTTACAAGATAACCATAGCTTGCTTCAACCCAACAATCTCCGTGGGATTCGACCCTTACTCACGTAAGGTATTACTTGGACGACCCAGTGCACTTGCTGGTTAGTGGTACAAGTTGTGAAACGTGTGATTCACAATTCGTGCACCATATTTCCATTTCCATTTCTGACTCATTGCCCCAAAATCTCATTGTGGCCTTCATGGTAGTAGCCATGTTTTCTAACGCAGTCATAAAATTCACCAGGTTGTTGCCGGTTAGTTCCGGTTCCGCATTATTTCTCCGACCTCACCCTCGAACTCGCTCGCATCTACGAGATGCCATTCGAGTCCTATTCACACCAAACAATTGATATCAAGGTGATCATTCTCAATATCTCAAGTCTAGTGCTTCAAAATCTCAAAGATATGCTTATGAACATGCTATGTTTATCAAGCAGATATCCTAAATAGCATATACACACAATTCAGAGTATGTTCAGAAACATAGTCAGTCCATCCCTCAGAATCTACGAGAACGAACTGCTCTGATACCATAACTATAACACCCTACCGCATAGAGTTTTATGCCTAGGTCGTAAATCAAAGGTGGTGAGGTATTACAACCTTCAAACAAAAAAGTACATACATGTATATATGAAGAATAGTTTAGCTAGGAGCCTTGAAAGAAAGTATAAGCACAAGAAAACAGAAATCGTATCACTTTCAAAAACATTGAGGTAGAAAGCTTGATACGGAAAGCCAAAGAGACATATGTATAAAGATATAGAATTCCAAACGGGATACATAACAAGCTCTAGTCTGGACCTGCGAAGCAAATGCCAGCTAGAATATATATATATATATATATATATATATATATATATATATATATATATATATATATATATATATATATATATATATATATATATCTCCAAAATCAACCTCTCAGAGGAATATACACGTTAATATACAAAAGTGAATAATACATGTATATAAACTAAGTACAAAGATTCAACTCTCAAAATGAATCTTCGCTTCCAAGAAAGCAATCAAGCACGCTTAGCGCGGTGCATCACATCTTGTATCTGAAAAACAGAAATTTTTCAAAATAAGTGAGAACCCTTCCGATTTCCACCAAGGTAAAAGTTCCAAATAGAGACAATATAAAATCATCGAACCCACTAGGCAATCCTAACCTCCAATAAACAGGATCCAAGCCTAGGGTCATAATAATCCAAAAACAAGTAAACATACTACGTACTTAAGCTCTCTCCACTACTCCTCTCAACCTGTCTCTTTCCAGTTCCCTCAATTTTTCCTTATCCTGTCTCTTTTTAGTTTGATACCATAGAATTTTGGAATCGAATATAATAAGGCAAACACAAGTAATAAGATGCAAACACAAGCAAGAACAGTTATATCATATATTGTAATTAACAATTAAACAGAGATATACAGGTACGCAAACCAAAACAATGCACACTCAGACAATGTCGCGTAAATGCATATGATACAAGTCTTTCCTACTGGCCATGAGCTCACGTGTCGATTACATTGCCAGAACCCGATACATCTAGTAGCTAACTCAGACATGGTCTCTCTGTCATGCGTATAAATAATTAAGCGCATTACGGGATATAGTGCCCGATCACACTCTTATGGGATATAGTGCCCGAGCACACTCTTACGACCAGAAGGAGCCACAAACCAAGTGGGATTTTACCAACCGTCCTTATTTTGGCATAGCTCAGCTCAGCGCAAGTGGGATCATACCACCATCCTTGCCACATCCTTTCCAAGAGTAAACATCAGTCAGAACGCAAGTGGAATAAACTACAGTCCTTTCTAAAATACCAGTCGAGTTAAATATGCAAGCGGGAGTTAACCCCGGCCCTTGCCAATACAGTAAAATCAGACCAGCATTAACCTTATGATTCGTGTCTTAAATCAATTTGGTATTTAACAAGTCCATTGACCATAAGTTCCCATCGTCTTATCATTCACTTAGGTTCCTCAATTCTCTATCACACTCAAACATATCAGTTTAATCTGTTCAATACACTCTTACTCGTTCTAAAGCTGGAGAACTTGTTAGGAGACTTTAAACAGGGGTTACAGAGGTGAAAAAGCAGGCTGGATAGGCAAAAACAGCTGAAAACATGATTTCTTGAAAAATAGGATAATCGTGCGCATGCATGCCTTGTGTGTATGCATGAACACCCTTTTTGTGCGTATGCATGAAACACGCACATAAAAGATGCAATTTAGAAATGCAAGCTGTGCGTATGCATGTCTTGGTTTTTTGTGTATACGCATGGTATGCACGCAAAACTCACACCAAACTCTTCTAATTCTGTAACACCCCTCATGCATACGAATGAATCATGCATACACATGACCTCAATTTTCTGCAACTTCAGCAGAATTCAGTTTTTAACCCCAAACTTCAAACGCGCATAACTTTTTCATTAAAAATTATTTTTCATTTGTCCTTCGAACGTCATAAATTACTCAAACCCAATTTTCTTTTAAAATAAGTTTCACAAGATTTGAGGGTCCGAAAACCAAGTTATGGCCCGTCGAAATTTGTCAAAATTTCACTTTTACCAATTTCATACCTTAACTCAAACTCACCAAGTTCTCAATCCTATTCAAACCAAACCATACCAAAATATTCCTAAACATTCTCAACATGTATTCACTCATTCTCTATCCCTCTAACCATTCATCACCTAACAATTCAATTCCTGATTCATCAATCAATCCAACAATTCCATTCAAGTAATAATCAAATCTGAAATCTCTCATTACTCAAATCAATAATTTCATACACACTCACCTCGTGGGAGACTTCTCACTCCATTCATGGCCTCCGCCCCAATATTTATATACATTGTCATAATAAAAAACACAATCAACCATCTCGTTCAAATTAACATATATCACACCCTTAATCATCTAATTTACAACTCACACTAACACATAGCCCATCATCAACATACAACATTTCGTTCAATCCTATCCTAGGGCAATTAACCTAGACATTCACATAACTTTACACAATGTTTATTCGAAACTCAAATATGTACCTTAATGACGGTGGTTTTTTCCAACACTTGGCTTTCTTCCGGCAAACTCAACGTCCACCAAAACATCACCACTTCGATTCTGCAACCCAAATCTGTAACAATTCCACCAAAACCAATTCCAAACAAGCCAACTAAATCATATCACTCAATCAATATAATTATTTTATCATTCATACTTAGGGTTTTTCATTCAAAATTATGGGTAACTAAGAGATTGAGCTTTCTTACCTTGTACTACTCAATTTCGGATAAAAAATCTGCTTAAGATTGTGATTGAACTTTCCCTAAAGCATCAAAATCACAATTCTCTCAATAAATTATCCCAAAAATTCAAAATTGAAAACTGAGCAAGAAGTTCAGAATTTCTTACTACAAGACTTAGATAGAATTGAAGAGGATTCTAAGACAAATGCGTGGCCATAAATAGCTTGTCAATCGAAACTCCGGATTGCAAGCTATGGTAATTTTGTTTGGGTGTGTGAATAGTGCACTAGGACACTCTTTTTTCTTTCACTTCAGCTGCTCTCCCTTACTAATGGGAAGGGTTCGTGCTGAAATGGCTAAGTTTAAAGGTTATATGAGTTGGGCTTGGGCCCAACATAGATCCGGTTCAACCGTTTTAACTTATTAGCCTAATTTTGAACCAAAATCTTTAAGATTAGCATTTTAATTCATATTCTAATTATTTTTACTTCTCCAAATTATAAATTTTAATTTTTTTAATCTCCTTAGTTCATAATTTATTAATTAATTAATTATTAATTAACCAGAATTTACACGCAAAAAGAGATAGCCTAATCATATATAATCCACTCGTTTGAATTTACTCTAATAATCATAAAATAAAAGTGTGCAGATAAAAATTCTTTGAATTAATAAACGAGTCAAACGTAAAGTATTAATAAATACCAGTAAACATATATATAAAGTACTAATTCAATAAAAAAAAAATCAAGTCGAAAAATATAGATAACTATTAACTACTTTAACTTAATTATCTAAAGCACTATTTAAGATCATTAAGTCATTTTATTCTTCTAGCAGTAGGTTTTGTCATAAAAATACATTTTCTTACAGTAACAAATTTGGCCACCGCTCTACTATATATAATCCTTGAACCATCTTCTATGACAATCGACACTTCTATATATGCTTCTATAGAATATGTATTGTACTTCTCAACTTTTAACTTTGATATTTCTGTTCATGCATTTACTGATTCAATCCATTTTTTAATGCAACATCCAATTTATCTAACTTTGCATTCTTGGTCTCTTTATGCCGTCGTTCACCTGATGACTCAATAGTTTTCTGACTTTTACCTCCTTCGTAACCGTCATAATCAAGATCAACAAAAGTTGAGTCAGTGTGTACACTTCTCGAAAGAAAGTCTTTCTTCAATATCTTCTCCTCATCTGAAGTTAGTGGCTCCTTAGTAAAAACATGCCTTAATTGTCTAGATATTATGCTATTATTAAATATCTCACGAAGAATTTCATAATCTCACTCAAATTCACTCCTTTTGAATTGATTATAATATCTTCCTTTCTACATAATAAACATAAATCTTTTTTAGTTTATGTTCATCCTAAATTAAAATAATATGGCAATAAAATAAAATCAATATATACATACTGTATACATATCATCACATACATCAAGATGAGCATTAACTTTGTTCAATTGCATGTCTCATGTAACTCCAATTCTTGCTAATAAAGTTGAAAATTCTCGATGTTACATGTATAATTGATTAAACTTTTCTTTCAACCTTTCTACACTGTAATCATCTCAAATGACTGAAGGCAATTATTTATTTATATATTCCCAAACTTAATTCTTAAACATCGACCCTTGTAACATATTCTTCTTAACATACTTATAAATTATAGCAATGAGTGCTACTATATTTTCTTTTAACCATTCTTTATTATTTCCTTTTTCACCTTTTTTTACCTATTCTATACTAATAGCTTTGTAATTTGTAATAAACATACAAGACTTTAAAAAGTTGTATTATTTTAATTTATAAAAAATATATCTCAATAACTATAAATCATGTAAAGAAAAATTTTAAACCTAAGTAGTTCATGCATATACAAGTTTCAATTAGTAAAATTATTAGTTACACAAATATCAAAAATATAATCAGTACAAAAATTTGGCTGTTGATTTACTACACTAAACATAATGATTAGTTTGGTGGTTAATTTTCTCCATTAAAATAATTTTTTATTTAATTAAATAATACAAGGCATATGCATATATAAAATAGAATATAATAAAACAAATCCATCAAGAGTACTTAGAAGTACTCTAAAAGTCAAAAATATATAAATATAACATTAAAATTTGTTATGTAAACATAATTTTCTTGTAACGTATAATTTATTAAAAACATAATGAATAAATTGTTAAAATTAAAAAGAAAAGTATAAAAAGAAAAAAGCCAACTTTCTTGTCAGTATTTTTAAGTTATTTTATTCTTCTAATTTTTATTTATTGGTACTTTATTAATTGATTTTTGATTAAACAATTTATTTTCATAACAAATTATTTTTTTATTTTGCTAAAGAAGAGAAGTAATGATGCTTGAAAAAACAAAAAAACTCTACAACCAAGTAAATTATCTAACTAAGTCCAACCAAGTTGTTTTTTTATTCAATGACTAACAACTTACTAGTTCCTGAAAAGAAAGTGAGTGATACGGATTTTGCAAAATAATATCTACCGACAAATGCACCAGGTCGCAATCAAGTAATAACTCACTTTGAGTGATAAGGTCGATTTCACAAGGATTGATAGATTAAGCAATTTTAATTAATCGGTTATTCTAGTTAAACAAGCAAATTGATGAGGTTTGTTCAAATCTTAGATAACTTGATAATGAAGTAGGTTGCGAAAAAGTAAAAAACAAAAAAATAAATGACTGAAAGTAAAGAGCGAGAATGTAGCTAAAAATTTAAATTGTATAAACTTAAATTGCAATAATATAAAGGTGGAAGAATAAATGGCAAGAAAATTAAAGTGCTGGAATGTAAAGGAAATTAATGGCAATGGACATTAAAGAAAAACTAATGATTCAGGAAGGAATTAGAGCAAGTAATTAGAATAGAAAATTGAAATAAGGGAAGAAACTATATAGAATTGGATCATTAGAGATTGGAGATGTTGTTTCCTCCAAAATTAATGGTTTTCAACTTCCTCTCAATCATGTAAAGTATATCCATGGCAGATCATAGGTAATTGAATTTCAATCTCTTGGTAATTTAATTTCTCTTAACATAATCAATTGCCAATTTCTTTATCTATTGCTCATGAGAAGAGGCGAGGTACATTTTCTGATCCCAAGCCACACATCAAGCTCTAAATCATCAATCAGGAGAATTATGAGATCATAGTCTCAAACTGAATTTTATGAATCATTTCTCAATTCATCATATCATTCAAATAGATCTAATCCCTCTCTCGGTAGAATTAGCTCTTTGAAGAACAAAAGCTCTCTCTTAGATGCACAATACTTGAATTCATAAGAAGAATGATAACATTAATTCATTTAAAATGCAACAGAGCTCATCCCCCTAATGAATGAGAAATTTAGTGACTCGGAGCTCTATTTCCAAAATGCTTATAAAAAATACAAAATGAGGTGAAGTAGAAGGCTCAAATGAAGTACAATTAGAAGCTCAAAATTCCCTTGTGAAAGTAAAGTCCCCCTCCTATACTACTTCTCTGCCCCTCAGGTGTCTTCGAAGTTTGCTTCCAAAGTGGGCTTTGATAGGCTTGGATTAGAGGCATTGAAAGGCCTGGGTGTTATTTGCTACTAACGCTCTCCTTTTGCTGGTGTCGCCAACGCCCAGGACTTGGTTCCTAGCGTTGGTTGGATCGGGCGCTCCTTATCTTAAGCGTTATCTCCATTGGTCACGCGTACGCGCAGCCCACGCGTACGTGCAGCCCACGTGTACGTAAAACTCACTTGTCACCCGTACGCGTGAGCGCTGATGCTTGCCACCCCCAACCTATCGTAGGCATTATCTTAAAGAAGGTGCCAGTTCATTTTGGCATTGCCAATGCCCATGGCACATTTCCAAGGGCTTGTTGGCGTTATCACAAAGTGGCACCAGTTTAACCTGGCTTTAGTAACGCACTTGTCACACGTACGCGCGGCCCACGCGTAGACATGAACACTGAAGCTTGCAACCCCAATTTATAGCAGGCGTTACTTGAAAAGGGTGCCAGTTCTTCCTGGCGTTGCCAACGTTAGGATCACTTATCCAGGGTTGTCTTGGCGTTACTTTGGGATAACTCCCCTTGTCTCTCAAGTTACCAACGCCTTGTTTTCTTCCATTGTTCCTTGCTGGCGTTATTCAAGCTAACTCTCCTTGTTGTGGGCGTTGTCAACGCCCTGCATCCTCCTGGATTGGCATTCCTTGAGGCAAAGCCCCTTGTTTTGGGCGTTGCCAACTCTCAAAGTTAGCATGCTCCAGGTTTACTTTCATGCATGCTCTGCTTCACCTTGATTTAACCTAAAAATACATTCATTTAGTATCATTTATTGCATCAAATTAATCTTGTATCTTCATGAAACAGTCACAAATTCAGTTCATGCAGAGATATTCCATGAAATCACTTATTTATTAACTAAAAATACATGAAGCTAAACTATAAACTAGCTAAATTAGCTAACTAAACTAGTTAAGATGCACATGCATCAGTGAGGTACAATAAAATTAACAAAAACAACACATCCAAAAAAGAGACAAACAACCCAACATATAAAGCATAAAAACTAAAAAACACGCACCACAACCACATCAACAATCAACAATACAAAACACGTGTGCCTACCAACCTACGTTCATCCCATTCCTTAAGCTACATCTCTTTATATTGCTCAATCCAGCTTTTCAATCTTTCTATATTTGGGAGTTCTTTATTAAACACTGCCTCTTTTCTCATCGTCTACACACTCCATAGCATGGAATTAAAGAACAAGACCATCCACACCACTTTTAATCTTTTTGGCACATAACATGTTGACCACAGGTGTGCCTACCACTATACTTTCTAACAAAGATTTTTTATTCACTTCAAGGCTCTGAGGTACTTTCCAGAGAGCATTCTGAACTCAATTGAGTTTAAGTACTGCGTACCATCCTCAAACCGATGGTCAATCGGAGAGGACGATACAAACCCTGGAAGATATGTTGAGGGCTTGTGTACTAGACCAACTGGTGAGCTGGAATCGTTATATGCCGCTAGTGGAGTTTGCGTACAATAATAGTTACCATGCGGGCATCAGAATAACTGAAACCACAGAGCAGATTAAAAAGATCCGCAACAGAATGCTTACTGCTTAGAGCCGCTAGAAAAGTTATGCCGATCAGAGATGAAAACTGTTAGAATATGATGAAGGAGATCACGTATTCTTGAAAATTACTCCAACAATAGGAGTGGGTAAAGCGATCAAGACAAAGAAGCTGAAAATCCTTGTTATATCGGTCTGTTTTAGATTCTGAAGAGAATTGGGCCATTGGCATATCGAATAGCTCTATCACCACACCTTTTGAACCTGCACGACGTATTTCACGTTCCGCAGCTTCGGAAGTATACTTCTGATACCAGCCATGTTTTGGAACCAGAGTCAGTTCAATTGAGAGAGGATATGATGCTTCAGGTAACTCCGGTCAGAATTGATGATACCAGTGTTAAGTGACTGCGCAGAAAAGAGATTTCATTAGTTAAAGTTTCATGGAGTTGGGCTGGAATTGAAGAACACACTTGGGAACTTGAATCTGAAATGAGAAAGGACTATCCACTCGTCTTTTCAGGTAGCTGAATCTGAATTTTGGAGACAAAATTCTTAATTAGGTGGGTAGGATGTAAACCCCACAAAAATAATAAATAATTAGACAATAAATTAATTATTATTTAAAAAAATTAGGATATTAAATTTGTTAGTTTAAAGAAGTAAAAATAATTAAAATATTAATTTTAACATCAATTTTAAATATTTTGGCCCAAAACTGAGCTAATACGCCGAATCAATTCGGCCAGACTCAAACTGGACCCAAGGCACAACATATAAATACAAGAATACAGCCCTTCTCCCTTAATCAAAAGGAAGTCACGCTGAATTGGTGGAATGGAGGAGCAAAGCAAGAACTAAACCCCTAACCTCACATTTAATTCCATTTATCTTCCATCCCGGAGCTCCAATCACCGCACCGTTTGTGGTCACGCGACCACCGCGTCGAGCTCTTCAAAACCATACAAGAATTGTGATAAATAAATCTCAGTTTAACACTTAGTCTCTCTCTCCCCCAATTTCAAAATTTTAGATATTGGGTATTAAAGAATTGAATGATTTTGATGATTTAGGTGAACTCTAGTAACGAAAAATTGTTGGGCTTTATCCAATTGTCCGTGGGTAACGGTAAGGAACTCAAAACCCTTGTGGATGTTTTGGGGAGTTTTGGTGTTGTTTTGGGTATAAAACTTTCCTTTAAAATTGAGAATTTGAAAAGAGTAGAGATTTTGGTATTTTTGGTAAAACTTTATTTTTGACCAACTTTGGCGGGTCATAACTTGACTTCCGGACCCTTAAATTTTGTCAAACTTCTTTCAAATGAAAATTGGGTCCGTGAAGTTTATAACATTTGAAAAACGAGCTAAAAATAATTTTTAACAAAAAAGTTCATGCACACTCAAAGTTTGCTGTAAAAATCTGATTTTCTGCAGACTTAGCAGCTTTTTGGGAGAAAGGGGTGCATGCGTATGCGACATGCCATGCGACGCGAAGATTACCATTATTTTGTAATCCCGCGTACACAGGGCATGTCATGTGTACGCGACTTTGTCGAAAATCATAGCATTCGTACGCGGAAACGTGCATGCATACGCGAGACTTGGCTGTTGTCCACAACACTCGCGTACACAAGAGAGGCATCGGTACGCGAGAATGTAAATTTTGGACGTCCGCGTTTTCGCGTACGCAGACGTGGCCTCGCATATGGGGAACCCCTGTCTTGGCTGAAAATGACATTTTTGAATGCTTAACCAATCCTCTAATTTTCCAAACCTCTATAACTACCTCGTAAGACTTAAACCCTAGTTTCTAATCATAGGAAGAAAAGTGGACCCATAGAGGGAGGTTGAGGAGGAAAGAACTTGAATTGAGATTTATAAACAAAGTTGAATATGCTATGAAGGATGATAAAACTAATGTTGGTTGATTGAGGAAGTGCGAAATGTAAAGATTATTATGAATAAAAGCCATATTGATAATGATTGATTAATACTAAATGATTATAACATATGCATTTCTATTTATCTGAGATATAAGTTTCTCTGGGTAGACACAGTGGCTTGCCACCACTTGCTCTAGGTCGAGACTCAATACTTGTAACACCCTAACTTTTAGCACCTCATGATCGTACTAAAAGTTCAGGCGTTACTTACCTCTAGACCTTTTTATTTTATACTATCTTTATTTAATATTGAGCTTTCGCGAATACAAGCCGAAATTTAATTAAGAAAATGAAGATTTTGTACTTTAAATCATTTAATCACAAATATATATATTATATTCACATAGCATTATATACATAGTCTTATCCAAAGATTTTCAAATACAAGTCCTACCCCTCTCAAAACCAAAACAATAAACGACGAGGGGAAAAATAAAACCTAAGACTGAACCAAATACAGAATATGTGAATACATATATACATAAAATTCTGTAGTTCGGTCGTGGCTCTGCGCCTAGGATTCCTGAACCTGCCGCTGAAAAAGAAAATCTGTAGAGGGTGAGAACATCGTCTTCGCAGGTTCTCAATAGGGACAGTAAATGCCATAAGAGTAAAAAAATAAATTGCAAATAATTACTTTATAACTTTAAAATAATTACCTTTAGAATTCTTTAAAACTCACTTTAAAGACTTTAGTTAGTTCTCTGTAAATTAAATCATTTTAAGCAAATTCCAATCACGTCATTCGGTTTTGAGTTTCAGTAATCAGTTTTTGGTTATCTTAATCCCTGACATATACAGAAACCAACAAGCACAAGCACACATGCAATACAAGCACATAATCAATTCACGCATAAATCAAATATAAGGAAATTCACAAATATTACAGCACAACACACAGAAATACACATGCAATTCACACAAATGCATATGATGAATGCCTTTCCTATGTAGGCCATGAGCTCATGCGTCGGTTGTCTATCTGCAACCCGGTGTTACCCAGGACGAACCCCGAATATGGTTTCTCCACTGTGTCAGGTAGGCGCATTGGTATTATCATGGGCGAACCCATGTCAGTCAGGATACCTTGGCATCACGGGTTTACCTGTGTCAGTTAAGCCGGATCATAATCGTAATAATTTTTGCTAGCATCTCTAATGTGCATCACAGTGAGAAACAGGCTATCAGTCAGGCAGGCATTACCGCATTAACAACCTTAGGCTATTAGTCAGGCAGGCGCTCTCGCATTAACAATTGGCACAAAGCCTAATCAAACAACCAATTCTCAATTATCTTTTTCATTCATAGTTTCTCATTCCTTTTCTTTTTGTCATACCTCTGCATCATCAAATAATCAATCACACCTCTGCATCACCACATAATCACTCACACCTCAGCATCACCAGAAAGATACACTTTCATTCATTCATCAACCGTAACCTCAAAATGTTTAGTTTATACGTATCCAAACTTCTTTAACGTTTAATCGAGATGAAATTCTTTTTCTTAATAAATTGAATTCAAACCATAACTTAAAACAAAATATTTTCTCAATAAATTGAACTTAAAATATAATACTTTTCGTAATAAATCGAAATAAAATAATATGATTCTTAAATCAAATTTTCTTTTAAATAACACGTTACACAAAGCCTCGGAGTTTTATAAAAAATTTTGCAGCATTTCCTCTAAAATTCGGGCTTTACCACCTTTCAAGGGTCCCAACCAAATCATTTTCAATTTTCAAAAATCATTTCCAACTCTCAATGTATTGCCAATAAATCAAACCAATATTTTCTCAAACTCTTTCCAACGGTTTCAAACCCAAGTCACTCTTTAATATAAATGTATAACTCAAACTTTCAATACAAAACTCTTTTCTCAATATGAGTAAATATACAAACCAGATCTTTTCCAACATAAAATCATTTCTCAAAATAAGTCTATATAAATCGGATTTCTAATACAAAGATCGTTTCTTAATATAAATATATATAAATCAGATTTCCAAAATAAAATCACTTTTTCGTATATTTTTACAAGAATTCGAACAGAACCTCCCCTTAAAATTAGACTTCACCACCCTTATGGGCTCCCTCACTTTCATAATTTCTCAACAGTTTACCAGCCTTTTATCAGCACTTATTAAACAAAAGGTTCTCAATAATCAACATATTTTATCACCATATGATTTCAATAATTGTAAAATCATTTATAGACCCTGATCACTACTACTTTTAGTTAAGGAATCAATTTTAGGAACTCAATTTAGAAATCCAAACTCAATCTATTTAACATTCATCAAACCTCCATTTCATAAATTACTCATTAGAATTTGATTCAACAACTAATCACAATGCTATTAAGTAGAAATCAGAACTTCCAACAAGCATTCAATTCCAAACAACCTTGCAAGATGCACATAAACACTAAACGAATTTCAATTCACACGTACTTAATCATCATCATACTAACACCAAAATCAATTATCATTAACTTTCACAACCAAAAATTCAATCACAATTACAGCCAAAAATCCAAACTCAATAACGTTATAATTATTAATATATTTGCAAATATCTACTATACTTTTTGGGCATTCTTAAATTAAAAACGGTTAATTTTAAAATAAAATTCCCTACCTCAGTGTCGTATTAACAACTCGTATTAACAACGCAATCGAGACAGCAGTAGCGGTATCAACCAAACAACAGCAGTGTTGTTTCCCACAGAAGTGATGATGGTTGCAGCAGAACAAAAATTTTGAATTTAATGTAATCAAGGGCAAAAACAGCTCTGGAAATTCAAGACAAAACAAAGACTAGAATTGAATTAAAACAGGAACATGGCAATTACAGTAGTGACAAAATAGAACGTGCAAATGGATCAGAACCAAGAAAAAGATAAGACCAGAACCAAGGTAGCAGAATCAAAACCAGCAGCAGCAGCCCCGTTGTTGGCTTCCGACAGCGGCAACACCTCTGGCAACGGCTCCCACCGCAGCAAACTCCAACAATCGAAATATCAGAAACCAGAAGCAAGAATGGTCATGCCTATGGCAGTAACACTAACTCGATTAGTTCCGGTAGCTAGGGATTGACTTGGTTCGTCTTCAATAGTGGTGGCGGCGGTAACCCTAGCGATGGCGATAATGGTGGTGCGCGACAGCGGCGACAGCAGCGGCGCTGCCTCTCTCTCTAGCTGCCACATTCTCCTTCTCTCTTGCGTCTTTGCTCTCTCGCATGCTACTCTTTCTTTCCTCCTCTTCTCTGCGATGGCGACGACCCCTTGGGCTCCACGGGTGACAGTGGTGCGCGGTGTTGGCGGCGAGGCAGCTCCGTCGTGGTCTCTCTCTCTCTCTTTCTCTCGTGTTGCTCTCTCTCTTTCTCTCGCGTCTGATTTCCCCTCTCTGTACGCAACTACGCATGTGTATGTTTGCGGTGTGTGGGTGTGGGTGGGATAAAGGGGAAAAGGATGGTGGTGGTGAGTAAGTGGCGAGGAGAGGGTGTGAGTTTGGTAAAAGGGGTTCGGGTCAGTAAAATTAGGGTCTGGAAATGGAAATTTAGGATTTGAGTAGAATATTAATTTAAAATTAAATTTAATTTAACATAATTAATTTTAATAATATTATTTATTTTTTTAAATTATAAATTATTTTTAATTAAATATTTTAATTTATAATTTAAAGATAAATAAATAATTTTTTTAGTTCATAATATTAACCAAAATTTTTAATTATTCAATTTAAATTGTATAAAATTTTTATTACTTTCAGTTACTAAAATTTTAAATTCCTAATAAGAAAATATTCAATTATTTAAAAAATTTTATAAATCTTAATAGAATTTAAACTCAAAATATCATAAAATTTAATTTAATTATTTTTAGAAAAATAATTTTCTTGAAATAAAATTAACAATAAATATAATAGGGTATGTTTAAAATGAACTCAACACTCATATTACATTTATATGGACCATTAGATTTTATTAGATTAAAATCAAAGGCTAATATAAAAGAAGAGTATTGATGGACTCTAATAAATAAAGAATATCATAGTACATAAATAAATGTTTTAAATAACAATACTTTAATACACAATATTTTAAATGGTAACAGAATCTTTTATTTTTAAATAAGGGATAAGTACGATTTTGGTCCCTCACGTTAAGGGTCAGAATCGAAATCGTCCCTCGTGTATATTTTGATTTAAAATCATCCTTAACGTATTTTTTTTGTATTAAAATCGTTTTTTTAAATTTTTTTGGACAAAAATGTCCTCCACTACCATCATCACCTTTACCTCCATCACCACCAGCACCTTTACTCCCACCACTACCACCACCACCTTTACCTCCACCACCAAGAAAAACAACATCAATAAAATCAACATCATCATCATCATCAACACCCACTGCCACTCCACCACCACCAACGCCGCCGCCGTCCGCCTCCCCCTCCGCCTCCCCCATCCCCTCACCCCACCCCCACCCCCACCCCGCGTCCCCTCCCCCTCACTGCCTCCCCCTTCCCCCCACCCCGCATCCCCTCCCCCTCCCCGTCTCCCCCTTTCCCACACCCCGCGTCCTCACCCATCCCCTCCCCCTCCCCGTCTTTCCACCTCCACCTCCACCTCCACCTCCACACAGAGAAACAGAAACAGAAAATCAACAAATTCAAGTACAAATTTAACACAAGCAGAAACAGAAAAGCAACAAATCAACAAATCAGTAACAATAATATTCCACAACAAAAGAAGAAGAAATCCAGAAATTCACAGAATTCCCAGAAGAAGAAGAAGCGGCGGGCGGCGGGCGGCGGGCGGCGGTGCGGCGGTGCGGCGGCGGGTCGGCGGTAAGAAGAAGAAGAAGAAGAAGAAGAAGAAGAAGAAGAAACGGGCGGCGGTGCGGCGGCGGGAAGAAACGGGCGGCGGTGCGGTGGCGGCAAGAAGAAGAAGCGGCGGGCGGCGGTGCGTCCCCCTTCTCTCCCCCCTCCACCCTCCCCCACCCCCTTTCTCGCCCCCTCCCCCCTCCCTTTTCTTTCTTTCTCTCCCCAGTCCCCACCCACTCCGCTTCTCTGATCCCTTTCTTTCCCCTCTTCTCTGCTCCCCGTCACAACCCCTCTCCTTTCTTTTTTCTTCCGACGACGACGACGGCAGTTCCAAGCTTCTCCTTCCCCCTTTCCCTCCCCTCCCCCCTTCGCATTTCCTTTCGGCCCCCCACCCCCCAAAAACGCGTTTCCTCTCCCCCTCCCCCAAAACGTGTTCTTTTCTTTTTTTTTTAATAAAATTTTTTATTTTTTTATTATTAAAATAGGAGTATTTTAGGAATAAAATTAAATTTTTTTAAAAAAAGGATGATTTTAATATAAAAAAATACGTTAAGGATGATTTTAAATCAAAATATACACGAGGGACGATTTCGATTCTGACCCTCAACGTGAGGGACCAAAATCGTACTTATCCCTTTAAATAATTAAATATAAAATACATAAATACAAAATACCTGAATATTTTTTATTAATTAAAATTAATTATTATACAAATTTTTTTATAATATTAAAAAATTATATTAAAATGATATTTTAAACTGTAACATAAAAATATAAAATAATTAAATTTTTATTTTATATTACTTGACAAATAATTAAATTATTATATTCAAAATTTATTAACTAACTATTTTTATTAAAGATATTATTATATAATATAATTTTTTATAAAAATATTTTTAAAATATAATTTATTTAAAATATTATATATAATACATGATATATATACGTAGATTATACAATCCTATATATATGTAAATTATATTTTAAAAATATTTTTATGAAAAATTATATTATATAATAATATCTTTAATAAAAATAATTAAATAATAAATTTTGAATATAATAATCTAATTATTTGTTAAATAATATAAAATAAAAATTTAATTATTTTATATTTTATATTATAGTATAAAATATCATTTTAATATAACTTTTTAATATTATAAAAAAATTTTGTATAATAATTAATTTTAATAAATAAAAAATATTTAGATATTTTATATTTATATATTTTATATTTAATTATTTAAAAATAAAAGATTCTGTTGCTAGTTAAAGTATTGTGTATTAAAGTATTGTTATTTAAAGTATTTATTTATGTATTATGATATTCTGTATTTATTAGAGTCTATCAATGCTCTTCTTTTGTATTAGTCTTTAATTTTAATCTAATAAAATCTAATGGTCTATATAAATGTGGCACATTCAATAAGCACATAAGTGTTGAGCTCATTTTAGACATACCCAATATAATAAATCATAAATAACCTATTATTTAATTTAAAAAAACTCGGGTGGTTATAATACTCTGTTGACCCTACATCGCAAGATGTGGCCGGACACTTTAACTAGCCGAAAATTCTCCCAATGAGATGATAAATGAATGATTGTGATTATATTCATTGACTCCTGGGGATGCGTGTACGGAGGAACTATCCAAGGTTAGCTATCGGACATGTCGGGTTTGGCTATATAACCGACGGATGAGACTTATCAGCCATACGACAGGCATGCATCATATGCATTTGTATGTTTTGTTTGAGTGCGCATTATTTGGTTTGCCTAACTGATTTGGCATGCTTATCTGCTATTTGTTCTACTTGCTGTGATTGCATCCTATTTGTGTTTTTCTTATATGTCTTGTATGTATTTGCATCTGAGAGACCCTTATTTGGCAGAGGAGTGATGAGGATAATTACTGGTGATTTTGGAGGGTTGAAAAAGATAAAAAGTGAAGTATTAGGTTAAAGTTAGTTTTAAAACCTAATACCTTAGATATCTTACCTAATTTCTGGTTTAGTATTGTTCTTTAAGTTTAATTCTGAGTGTTGGAGTTCTAGGATTGCCGCTGCCTTTTTCGGGACCTAACATATTACCTACGTTGGCACCTTTACCATGTCGAGAACCTCCGGTTCTCATTCCATATTATTGAGTTTGGAAAACTTCAAATTATTACAATGGTCAAACATTGTTAAAAATTATTATTAGGAATTATTAATTTGATTTTAGCTTCAAAATTATTTCATTAATAATTTCTGTTTTGTATGTAGAATTTTGATCATTGGGCATAAGCAACAAAAAGCCCAAAATATTGACAAAACATTCAGCCTTTGGCACAAAAAATATTTTTTTTTTAACATTGTGGCTGAATTATTCTTATGTTGATTGGGCTAAAAAATTATGGAGCAGCCCAAAATCATTGTGTTGAAAAACCAACATCATCATGGTCCGAATTTGAAAAGAAAAAGAAAGGAAAGAGAATTGGTTCGGTTACCTACTCTCTCTTTTGGTGAAATTCAAATTCAATTAACTTGGTTTAATTGCATTGGTAACAGGAAAGAGAAAGTTTACATTGATTTGATAGCTTTCAATGCCTCACACGTTATTATGCATAAAGAATGGGAAGTGGGTTTTAATTGATTTTAATTGATTTTAATTTCAAAGTTTTCTTTTTCTTCTCTCTCTTCTCTCTCTTGTTTTCTTGTGTCACTTTCATTAGGAAAAGAAGATGGAAGAAGCTATCAGATGTAGAAGCAGAGAAGTTAGGAAGAAGTAAGCGGCCAAGGTGATGATGGCCCTTGCAAAAAGAAGATCCAATGCATGGCGTGGCTGAGATCTTTTCCACTTATGGCAAGTTGTGGTGAAGAAGCTTCAAGATCTCCATGCCTAAAGTAGAAGCAATCTGTTCGGTCAGAGAGGAAGATCTCTGAGGTGAAGCTCGTTTTCACTTTTGTTCATCCATCACAGAAGGTAGCTACTGTAGCTACATGGAGGTAGAAGTAAAAATGGAACAGAAGGAACTGTCAAGGATCAAGAGTTCATCAAGGATCAGAAATCCTTCTTGGGGACCAAGTCAAGATGGAAGGCTCAAATTGATTAAGCTTGATGAGAAGGGATGAGAGAGAGGTAATTACATGTTGGTTTTGCTTTTGATTTTTCTCTTTCTTCTCTCTGTCTGAACCGGTTTTGAGTATTGAAGAAGAAGAAGGTGGCTTGGTTCAACCGGTTTCAACCTTGGAAGCTTCCCCTTCTATAATAAGGGTGAACGGCCAAGGGTTGAGGCAAGGAGAGTAAGCACAGAGTTCTCATAGCTACCCGAAGCTAACAAAGTTCTTCTCCTTTAATAGGTTTCATTTTGTTTTCTTTTCTTTAATTTTGTCTGTCTGAGTCTCATGGTGAAAAAGGCAAACAGTGTGAGATTTGTAAGAAAAAGCCAGTGAGAGGAAAAAGGCAGAGTGTACAAAATTAAAGAAAAAACCATAGGTGTCTTAGAGGTCCTTTGTACATCTATGTGTTGTGTATCATGATTCTGTGGGAATCTCCTTACAAGTTGGGTTAGCACTTAGCAGTTGAAAGCTTGGTTAGTGACCAAGTCAAGTTCAGTATTGGGAATATATTCTGGACTTGTCCCAAATAGGAAGGGTAGTTCCTAGGGAGAATTGGTGTTTGTAATCAGATGATTATAGTGAAATTCTGTCACTGTTGTGATGGAGACTGGATGTAGGCTGCATTGCACCTAGCAGCTGAACCAGGATACTTCTTGGTGTGATTCTCTCTTTCTCTTCTACTCCATTTCTGTTTCTGATGCGTAGGAGATAAAATTGAAAAATATCTCCTCACCGGTTACGAGACAAAATGTCTCTTGACTAGTGACGAGACAAAAAGTAGAAACATCTCCTAAAGCATTCTAAAATGCACCAAGTGTTGCTAAGCAAAAAGGGGCTAAGATTCAACCCCTCTTTCTCTTAGCCACTGATAACCATCACACACACACACACATACTCTGGCCGGTCTTGACTTCGCAGGTCGATTTGGGAATTTGATATTCTGTATCTTTTGATATTCTGCTCCTTATGTATATAAGTTTTATCCTTTCTTTTTATCTGATAATTCGTTTATGTGTGCGATGTGCTTTTTTTTTCGTGGTTTTTGTTTAAATTTTTCTTCAAAACTCCTAGTTATGAATTGTTTCAACTATATATATATATATATATATAGTTACAAAATGTAAAGTTTTGTGTGGTAGGGTGTTACAAAATGAGACTACAATTGAATTTGGCTTTTAAAATTGGGAGTACAGTTAAAAAATAAGAAATTATATTAAATAAGAATACAAATGAGTCTTTATATTATATAAAATACAAATGAGTCTTTGTGTCTCTTGTCAATTATTGTAGAATTTCCTCCTTGTTTGGATATTCTTTTCTTTTATCATTTGCATGGCTTTGAATCAAAGAAGAAATACAAAAAAATATACCAAAAAAAAAGGTAAAAAATACACTAGCAAAAAATGATCATATTTTTATCAAATTGAAAAATACACCACTACAAAATTTTCAGTAAAACACCAAAAAAATTTGAAAGACATTAAAAATAGAGAATGAGAAGAGCTTGAAATAAAAAAATAGATGAATATAGCA
This sequence comes from Arachis ipaensis, assembly GCF_059453495.1. Classification (NCBI taxonomy): domain Eukaryota; kingdom Viridiplantae; phylum Streptophyta; class Magnoliopsida; order Fabales; family Fabaceae; genus Arachis; species Arachis ipaensis. Next base: position 115,208,358 of record NC_142443.1, on the reverse strand, counting down.
AAAAATTAGAACTCAAATTTTTTACTATTTAATATTCAAAGTTAATTTACAAAAATATAAACGCAGAACTTTTTAAGAATAGAAAAAGAAAGTTTGAAAGAGCCTTTTATCTTTGATCGGAAGAAAGAGAATAAAAAAATTAGCGGAAGAGAATGGAAGAAAGCTAGTAATGAATAGGCAACTAGTAGAAGACGAGTTGGTAACACAAATAGATACTAAAAAGAGATGAAAGCACTAATTTTAGAACTCAAATTTGACATCATATTAAAATCTAATTTAAAATAATATAGCAAAATTTTTCAACTAAATAGCAAAAAAAAAAAAAACTTGAAAGAGATCTCTTACCTTTAAATGGAAGGGAGAGAATGGAAGAATTGGTAGAAGAGAATGGAATAAAACTACCGGAATTGGAAGAATTGAAAGAATTACTAGAAAAGAGTAAAAGAAATTTATGTTTTTCATGATATGTGAGTGTAGTTCTAGTGGGTGAGATATAAAGAAACAAATGAAAAATCCAACAAGATAAATCAGGAGATCTTCAACAAAAAATACCGTATTTTATATTGAAAACTTTTTATCTTTTTAACTGAAAAACTGAAAATAAAAAATATTATTTTTAATTTTGTATTTCTTAAAAATATTTTTATTAAAATAATACTAAAATATTCAACCAAATACTTTTATATTTCACTTATAATTTTATTGAAAATGAAAATAAAAATAACCAAACTAATTAGTTCTTTTTTTGGTGACAACTAATTAGTTCTTTAATTTCTTTATATTACTTAAAGAAAATTTTTTTACTATATTTCACGCTAAACAAAATTAGATACACATTAATAAAATTATTAAATTATATATTTAAATTTATTAATTATTATCAAAATTCAATTATGAGATATCATGGATTTAACAGAATCTTCTCTATATTCGACTTAGGTTATTTACTTTCGAACTTAATTTTAAGATCCTAAAGGTCATTACTATGGTGTAGAAAAAAAATACATCTATAGATGACACTTATTGATGGTGGAGAATAGTATGATAACACACACATCACATGATGGACCGAGAAATGTCAGAACTTACTTCTTTATATAGAGACAAACTCTATCTTTATTGCAAGAGTAGAAGATGTTGATAGTGGTGAACAGGTGATTAATAAATTTATTTTATGTGTAAGCAGCAAATTTTATGATTATTATGTTAGTAACTTAGTATCATGGGTCAGGTAGGTAATAGTTCCGTTTTTTGTTTTGTGGGTTGGAGTTCCATTGTCATGCCATTTGTTTAAGCAGTAACATTCGTTAAGTAGCGTTTATTGAGATGAGAGATTAGAATTTAATATTATATTTAGTAATCAGTTTGAATTAAAATTTTAGTTTTGAGATATAAAATTTTAATTTTTATAATACTTTTAAGAAGTGAAAACTCATGAAATTAAAATTTTTTATTATAGAGATTGAAATTTTAATGATATTTTTTTAAAATATTTTTAGTTAATTTTTTAAATTTTACATCTATTCTTTAATTTTCATATTTATTTTAAACTAAATATAATACTAAGATATAATTCAGTCCAATATATTTTACACCAAAAATAATATAAAAATTTAATTTAGTATATGTTTCTTAATTTTTGTCTTTCAATTTTAGTTAGTCTTTTAATTTTTCAGTCTCAATCTCCCTTATAAATACAATCTTAGTTATTAAAATTAAATTTTTATCGGTTAAAGTAATTGGAATACTGATTATATTTAATGATAGAGATGAATAATAAATATTTTGATGTTTTCTATGATATGTTAAATTATATTTTAGAATGTGCCCGACACGCAGACACGGCAACTCAGCGAAGTGTCCGTGCTTCATAGATATAGAATAGAAAATATATAATTTCTGTGGGCAATGTACTTAATTAAATAAATTGAGTGAATGCTTTACATATATACATAAACCAGAAACTTCTTACGTGCATGTGCATTTTTATTTTTATGTAAACCGTGGGAGCCAACCACGGTTTCAAGTTAATACATAAACCGTGCCTACTAGGCATGGTTTACTTGTGAATGAAATATGTCATAAACCGTGGCAAGCTACTACGGTTTACTAAGGGAGGCAAATGTACATAAAACCTTGTAAGCAGCAACGGTTTATGAGGAGAGAAATTCTATATATATGTGAGTGAGATTCAAGCTGGTGAAGAGATTATTGTCACAATGGCAAGTGAGGAAGAGAGTTTTCTTGTCTTAGTGCATTGCTCTGGGAAAATCCAAAGAAGCAAAAAATCTGGTGTGAAGTTCACTGACAGAGAACCACTGAGTGTTTTCATCAGTTCATCAAGCACTTTGTCAGATTTGAAGAACAGCATCTTGCAGAAGTTTGGGGTATTTGGTAGCAAGTGGGTGAAGAAGCTATTCTACAAGATTTCCATCGCAGTTGTCTCGACCGGTATTAAGTATGATACGTTTGTGCTAGCGGCTGATGAAGATATTAGGGTTCTGTTTCATTGTGTTAGGAGTTTTCCGGAGGTCAGAATACACGAGTTGTTCGCGAAGTTGGAGGTTGGTGTCGATAGTTCTGGGGCATCAGCTCCAGTTCATAGCTCGACTGCCGCGGGAGGTGCGTCTAGCTCGATGCCTGCGGTCAGATCATCTGTTCTGCTGGTCGCATCCCCTTCATTCGCGGCTGATTTAGATCGAACGGAGGTTGTTGGTTCTGTACCTTTGGAGAATCCAGGGGTCTGTGAGCAGGCATATGAGGTGGGCACCGATGGTGGCATGATTCATGATGTGCAAGGCTTTGGAGAACCTGATCGAGTAGAGAATGCAATGTGTGACGATGACTCTGACCAGGAGCCTGTAGATATCATTGGGGAGACAGCGATGATGACACAGGTGCCAATCCACATACACAGCATGGGCCTTCAAGTTCTGGCACTGAGCAGTATCCTCCATACTTCTCCACTCTAAACTTGGAGGCTCTAGGTCAACAGGCGGACGGTGGTCCTACAGTTGGAGGCTCTTCTACAGAATTTCAGATTGGGCAATCATTCCAGAATAAAGATGAGGCTGTTTTGAGTGTGAAGGACTATAGCATCCGTCGAGGTGTTCAGTACAGAGTCATCGAATCAGATCATCTGAAGTATCATGGAAAATGCAAGGAGTTCGGGAAGGGTTGCAGTTGGTTGATTCGCATAGCGCTGCGTCAACGAAAGGGCACTTGGGAGGTTAGGAGGTATAACGGGCCACACACGTGCTTAGCAACCTCTATTTCCAATGATCACCGTCAATTGGATTACCACGTTATCTGTGCGAGGATTCTTCCCTTGGTTAGGGCAGATGCTGCGGTTACGGTAAAGGTCTTGCAACAAGCTACAGAAGCCGATTACGATTTCAGGCCTAGTTACAGGAAGGTTTGGATGGCCAAACAGAAGGCAGTGGCACAAATATATGGATATTGGGAAGAGTCCTACGCAGAGTTGCCACGTGGGATTCTAGGGGTACAATCGACCATGGCTGGGACAGTTACTGTGTTGAAGACCTCTCCTGTTTGAGTTGGGGGTGAGGTTGATGAGTCAACAGTGTACTTTCATCGACTTTTTTGGACATTTTCACCTTGCATCGAGGCATTCTGGCATTGCAAGCCCCTCGTGAGTATTGACGGTACCCACTTGTATGGCAAGTATGGAGGCACGCTGCTGCTGGCGATAGCGCAGGATGGGAACTCGAACATCCTCCCGATAGCCTTTGCCTTTGTGGAGGGAGAAAATGCAGAGTCATGGTCATTCTTCTTTCTAACCTACGATCGCATGTGACGCCACAGGAGGGTATCCTTGTTATATTTGACAGGCATAATGGCATCAAGGCTGCACTTGAGGCCCCTGAGACTGGATGGCTGCCTCCACATGCTTTTCGAGCATACTGTATTCATCATGTGGCTACGAATTTTGCCCTTACCTTCAAAGGTAAAGATGCAAGGAGGATGTTGGTCAATGCTGCCTACGCAAAAACAGAAACAGAGTTTTATTACTGGTTTCACATCATGCGGACTGAGAATCCGGCAATGTGTGACTGGGCCAACCGGATGGAATATGAGAAATGGAACCAACACGAGGATAGTGGTAGACGGTTTGGGCACATGACAACCAACATTAGTGAATGTGTGAACTCCGTGTTAAAGGGAACTCGCAACCTCCCGGTCACATCGTTGGTTAATTCAACTTACGGGAGGCTTGCTGAGCTATTCGTGGTCCATAGACAGATAGCAGAGGCACAACTCGGATCTGGGCATGAATTTTGTCAGGCGTTGGTCAAGGCTATTGATCGGAACATAAGAGATTCAAGGTGCTTCACCGTGACGTTATACGATAGGCACCAATCGGAGTACACGGTGGCATTGAGACAACACCGACCGGGAACTTCTCGCTGGGGAGCTATAGAGTTTTCCTTAAGGATCACACCTGCTATTGTGGCCACTTTTAGGCTCTCCATTATCCATGTTGTCACGCCATTGCATGTTGCGCCTACTCGCGCCTTAATTGGGCGTCATATGTTCACGAGATGTATCGTATGAGTGAGGTGTTCAACATTTACAAGCAGGGTTTTGTTCCGCCTATCCCAGAAGGCCTATGGCCCCTATATGCTGGGCCAACTATCATTCCTGATCCTAACATGTGACGTGCGAGGGAAGGTCGTCCGAAGGCAACCAGGATCCGTGGTTGTATGGATCAGTCTGTTGAGAACCAGCCGAAGCGCTGTGGACTCTGCCGTCAGCCTGGGCATATGCGGAGGAACTGTGACCAGCGAAGACATGCTGTTGGAGGGGATGCTTAGATGTGGTGTCGTTTATTGGGTCGTCCTTGTTGTTTAAGTTGTTTTAGGAAGTCTTAATTTGAGTAATGTAAGGTTGGTTAAGTCAATGAATGTCGTTCCTTTATTTAGTGTACTAAATTCATCTACTTAAGTCCCTTTATTTTAGATGTTTAATTGATTCACTTTGGTATAAACCTGATTGCGCGTAATAATTGTGACCAAATAGTTCGTAACCGTAGAATCTCAAACATATATAAATATCAAACACATAGGAAATAACATTTCACAGAAGTCTGAAACATATAATCCTAAACATCATGCTAAGTACATAATATAACATAGTTCCCACCGTACGTGAAAATAACACATAACTAGTCAGAATCCTTAATGGTGTCACTGTCATCATCGTCGAAATGACCAAGAAGGTGACCTTCGGTCCCACACAAAGGAGGACGCCTCACCCTCTTCGGTCTCTGATCCTCCTCTGGTGCTACTGTCTGTGGCGGAACGGCGCTGAATGCTGAAGCTGGGGTCCTTCCTAACGCGAACCATGGGTCAGACGGAGATGCTGCAGGCTCGTTGAGGTCAACGGGCAACTGAGGCTGAACATCGTGAATCGGTGGCTGGTGATCGGCAAACTGGGAATGAACCTCAGGCATCTGTGGCCTATAATGGGTCGCATCATCATCCCTGAGCATGTTTGCTATACCCCTAAAAAACTCTGACTGACTAACAGGATCATCGATGTCCATTCCAACGGCCGCGGTAGTAAACTCAGCAAATGCATGTGCCTTGACACTCCCGAACAGCTACGAGCTACTCCCCACATCGTAGGTGAGCTGATCCATCCCTGAGGCCGAATCTCCAACATCGTCACCAACACCGTGCTGAGTATCGTCATCCTCAACGGATGGACCTCTGCCTCGAGCCCGTCCACGACCATCCCGCCCAGCCTGTCGTCTGGCTCTACATCGAGGAACACAATAATCCACCACATCTCCATCATCAGCACCAGGGAGGTCCTCATCCAAACGGTCGTTGAGCCATCGCCACTCTCGATCCGTGGTACGTGTGCCTATACATCGACGTTGATTGACTCGCCTGTTATCTGGTCTGTCCTAAATATGCACCCTGGGAGGTGCCTACGACGACCCTCTGTGACGAGCCTCCTCAGTCAACACAATCGGCCTCGGATCCTGAAATGCAACATCTGGTGATAGGAATCTATGGGCCACACGGCACCACCACTCAAGGTACTCAGCTGATGGACCAGGGTCAGCGACTCGATCGACCGGTATCACTGAATAAAGCCGGTTCTCCCAATGCTGATGCCACTTCTGATAATATCTGGGGAACCATCGGTCCCCACCCCTGCCATCCTTCGCATGTAGCCAATCTATGTTTAGAGCTAACTGAGGGAGATGCTGAACATCGCCGAACTGAGGTAGCACCCTATCTACCTGCTGCCACTCAATCGCAGCAAAATATATCAGGTTAGTGATGCTGGTCTATAGTCTACGGTGCTCGTCCACTAGTATCTCCGGATGAATAACAGCAACAACCTCGGCAGAAGAATAAGACTCCCACATAAATTGTATCGAAAAAATTATAGTTAAGTAAGACCATCAGATTTAACATAAACCAGTCCAAGTAAAAGCAGTACTGATGTGTATTTTTTTTTATTTATTATTTTTTGAAACATTATTGCAAAAAGCATAACTAAATTAAAAGTCAAATCCAAAATTTTACAATAAAGTGCAAAATAAACTAATTTAATTCTGTCCTCATTAATTATTTTGCTAATTCTTCTGCTGATTAGGTATGTTAATAATAAACACAAATGGCTGCTGGATCTAAAAACATAATTATCATAACTGAATCAATAATTAATTTGGTTAAACTATTAGGTTATTGGATTAACGATTTAATTAGTATATTATTAGTCAAACTATTTGATCCGATAATAATTAAATAATATGTAATATTATAATAAAATTAAAATTTAAATAATAAAAATATAAATTTAATATTAATACACTAAATTCAATTTTATAATGTTATATCAGTAAAAATAATTTTTTATATATTAATTACATAAATAATTATTCAAAAAATAAAAATAATTATATAATTATATAAAATATTTTATAATATTAGTATATTAAAATTAAATTATAAAAATAAATAAATATAATATTATTATTAAAAAATAAAAATAATATTTTATAATTTATTAATTATTAGTTAGTTATTAGTCTTCGGTACGATGAGTAAATAATTGGTAGCAAAAGGCATTTCTTTAGCTATATATATAATTAGAATTTATCTATCCTATGTTCTAAAGATACATGTTAAATTTATAAATGAATAAAATTTTTATTAAAAATATAAAAAATTTTAAATTTTAATATATTTATTTTTGTATTTATTAAATAAAAATATTTAAAATTTTTTAATAATAATAAATTTATCATGTGCTCTTAAAATACATGCTAATCCATCTGCACTATAATACTAGTCAACTCAAATTTGATAATGAATGATAAAGTCTTGAATTACCTCAAAGGAATTAACATGGTTCAACCCCGTTAATGAGAAATTAATTACTAATTTACTATACTAGCTTAGTTCAAGTTAAAAACTATTTGAACACAATAGGTTAAAGATGAAAAAAAATTGGTCAAAAAATCGATTCACTAATACGGTCTTTTAGCTATTAACTTGTTTAAAATAATAAATCACAAAAAAGTTCATTTAAAAAAATATATTTTATACATAAATATATTATTTTATTATATTCGGTTCGATTTAATAGTTAAATTTCATTTGAACTTTTGAACCGTTAAATTTTTAATTTTATTGATTTAATGAGGAGTTCAATTTTTGAACCTTATTTATTTTAAATAGAATAAAATTATATCTCAAGTTAAAATGGTCTTAATTAGTTAAGATATTATTCAAACTTCAAATTCAAATCTAAAAATTATAGAATAACTCATTTATCATTTTCGATTATCATATTTCGTTGACCATTCTTTTCTTCATATCTATTTTGTCAAAACTAAATTTTTGGAGTCACATTTTTTTCTTTTTTTTTTAAACGGCATTCTTTCTTGATTACGCTATAAGCACCATGCCCCGCTCCTCTTTTCTTTTCATAAAATTTAGTAACTAAATTTTTATAGTGGCCCTGAAATTTATAATTTTTACTATTTTAATTATTTATATTCAAAATTTATTACATTAGTTTCTAAGTACTATATTGATTTTCGGACCCTTTTTAGTGTTGAGTTAACAGACAAAATATTGAATTAGCTCTTATTTACTACTCTAGACACAGGACTAAAAGACATTATTTATTTGTCTCTTGAGCAAAATAACAAAAATGAGGTCATTTTGGAGAATCATAAAAGATAAAACGGTCTTCACATCATATAAACTCTTATTTGTCTTATTGTTTTTGTCTTAAAAAACTAAAACGAAATGACGTCTAACCCTATATCCAGTGTGGCAAGTCAAAGCTAACTCAATACCTCATTCGCTAACTCAATGCTAAAAACGGTCCAAATACTAAATTAGCGCTCAAAACTGAATCTCAAAAACTAATATAATGAATTTTGAATTTGAAGAACTAAAATGGTGCACGCCATAAGTTTGAAAAACCACTTTAAAAATTTAGTCAAATTTAGTATAGAGATTATTAATTATAGGTAAAAAAAAAATAATAGATTCTATCATAAGTGACATGTAAATTATTCTCTATGATGTATTACTTTTTTTTTTTTTTTGAAACAAAGGAAGCTCAACACATTAAAGTGGAGCAAATAAAAGAAAAAATAAGACACATAACTAGCTACCAACAAATAAACCAACCCCTACTATCCCCAGTACTCTCATCCTCCCCCAGGATCACCACCACTTCATTCCGTGTAGCTCATCAACGTCCTTGTGTGTATGACCTCCAGGCTTGCTCTTGCATTCTTGAAGATTCGTGCATTCCGTTCCAACCAGATGTTCCAAATCACTGCAAAGAACACTGACATCCACATCTTCTTCCCCTGTTGTCTATTATGCATTCCATGCCAACTCTCAAACATTTCTTTAACAGTTCCGGGAATCACCCACTCCCTTCCTAGTAACCTCAGCCACTTGCACCACACCTGCCATGTTACCTCACACCTAAGGAATAAATGCTCAACAGATTCTAATTCCTTGGTACACAGTACACACATACTATCCCCCAGAATATTGACTCCTAGTTTAGTCAGCCGCTCCTTGGTGTTAACTCTACCCACTAGCACAAACCACCCAAAAAGCTCAATTCTCGGAAGAACGAAACCTTTCTAAATGGAACTCGTGAAGCTATAACTCGTTATCTCAGCTGATAATGTCTCCGCTTGTATAGCCTGGATCACAGAACTAGTAGAGAAAATACCTTTACTTTATAATTGAATACTATCTTAATCAAAATTAAGTCATTTTATAATTTAAAAATTATTTAAAAGAGGTGAATATATAATTTAATAAAATATTAAAAATTGAATCCTATTTTTTTTTTTTCAAATCAATCTTTTCGAAATAGAATTTGAGCGAAGAGGAACTGATGGTATGGGTGCTACACCTCCTGCATGTACAATGTTTCAATGCAATCTCCATATGCTGTTGTCAAAAACTCCCTCACTTCCCGCTCCATTCTGTACCCTTTCGAGAAAGTCACAATGATTTGGTAAAAAATAAATAAATTTAGATTTTAATATTTAAAAAAATTATATAATTATTTATTTTAAAAAATTATTTAATTATAAAATGATCTTATTTTAATTAAAATGTTAATTTTTATTAGGTTAAATTAACTTAAATTGTTAGAATATAATTAGGATTAAATATAATTAATTAGTATTATTTAGTATATCTGAATATTTATTATAGGATATTACGTTTTTATTATTATGATTCTTTTAGTACTTATAAATATCCTTTTATATTATATTATTTTAAGACAACTTGAATAGACAACTTGATTACACTCAATAATACACAAATTCTTCCTTTAATTTAGTCTCTTATTTCTAACATAAATTAAAAATAAATATTCAATTAAAATATTTTACATCATGAAAAATAATTTACATATTATTTAAGGGAGATTGGGTAAAATTCAACCAAAAAAAATATGTTTGTGGTAAAGGATTAGCTTACACTAAAACTTTAAGTCTTAATAATTTATACTATCGAAAAATTTTGTATGTAAAAAAAATCCAATTAATAAATTGAATCATTTCTCCATTTGGATCAATATAAACTTTAGTAAAATTCGAAAGCATCGTGATCATTTATCATCCCAATTTATTTTAACGTAAAATATAATTTTAAAACTTCCCAAATAAATATGAAATATTATGAAAAGAAGATTATCTTTTTATGGAAAAAAGTAGTTTGTTTTTGTAATAATATAAATCCGTTTGAGATGCTGTGTGGTCAGCCTATTCCTACAAGAGGAGTTCTTGGAAGGATATTTGTTAGCTTCAAATCAAAGAGCCATAAGCCAGAGAAAAGGTGATCAGAGGCTTGTCTATGAATGTAGGAAATGGCAGAACGATCTGATTCTGGGAGGATATCTGGTTACCTAGTGGTGCCTTAGAAGTGTTGTTTCCAAGACTCTTCTCAATCTCAAACTTTAAAGGTTCTGTTATAGGGAATTGTGGGTTTTGGGATGGATTAGAGTAGATATGGAGTTTCCAATGGAGGAGAGAGTTATTTCAATGGGAGTTGGAATTAGTAAACCAACTTTATGAGGTGCTACAGTCAGTTAAGCTTACAACTGAGAGAGAGGACAATGTGGTCTGAAAATTTGATAAATTTGGTATTTATTCAACTAACTCGTTTGTGCAGGTGTTGCAGGAAGCAGTTCTTCCGGAGAAAATCACAAGCTACAGTTTCACTCGTGCTATTTGGAGGGATTTTGTTCCACCAAGGATTGAGTTATTTTCTTGGTTTGTGTTGGTGGGGAGGGTGAATACTAAAGAAAGACTGTGTAGATTAGGTGTAGTTAACCAAAATGATAATTTATGCGCCTTATGTTGTAAGTCGGTGGAGTCTGCTTTTCACTTCTTTGTTGGTTGTGAGGTTACTTGGCAGGTATGGTGTGCTTGGCTGTTCGCTCTTGGAAGGATATGGATATGCCAAGTATTCTAAAGCAACATTTCAAAAGTTGAACGAATATCTCAGCAAGGAAGAATGAGAGGAAGATGTGGTTGATTGATTTCTTCGCTGTTATCTGGACAATTTGGCTAGAACAGAATGCTAGAATCTTCAATAGTCAAGGCTCAAGTGTGGTGAAAAATATAAACATGTCCTTTTTGTTTTCCGATGTGGTGGTGAACTTTTTGGTTGTTGATGACTATATCGAAGATGACTGGGGTTGATTTGTGTTTTGAGTTATTAGTCTCTCTTAATTCTTTTGCTCCATATTGAGCTTTTACTTCAAAAAAAAAATATATAAAATATTATATTACGAGGAGTGTTAGGGGTTAGCATTTTTGTTAAATTTTGGTCAGCACTTAACTATCAAAAGGAAATTGAATGATTCTATACCATTAGATGTAATCTCACACCATTAAAAACATCATTGATGACTAATTGATGGCTAAAAACCACAAAATCTACTTGTCCCTAGACTTTCTCTTATATTATATATCTATTAATGTTTAATGTCTTTATCATAAAGATAATATAATGTGAATTAGATTGATAAAATCTCAGCGTACAAAACTATTAGACGGTATAAGTGGAACTCCATTTTATATTTAATGGAGTTACTAAATTATTTTCTTAGGTGGAAGTTAAGCAATGGTGGTGACAGACATAACCTGATTATAAAATGTTAAAAAAAAATGTCAATTTTAAGGACAATGCTGGAGTGGGCAGAGAGGATAGGGAAAGCAGTTAAACCACCATTTTCCATTTTTCATATGAGAATATGACGCCTATCATTTCGGCTTCATAGTTGTGAGACCATTTCTCTTCTTTCATGTGAGAGCATTTTCTTCTTTTAATATGATCACATTGGAATAATAATCTCCATAGTTTTGTTTTGCCATTTAATCTTTCTATATATAACTAACTAAGATGGTCTATTCCTAATTGTGGTTATGCAGTTTCTATCTTCTACCCTTTTGTTCCACAATTTCCTCTCATTATATCTTAGTGTTTTTGTGATGGTCCCAATTAAGAACCAGCTCATTTCCATTTCCCACATGTCATTTTCTTCCTAACGACCAAAACAATCTTTTTTTTGTTCTCCCATACATTTCTTCTCTCTTTTTTGTTCCCCTTTTTCAAAGGAAAAGTTGTTATATTTCCGTTAACCATGCTGGGTAAAAATGCTATTACCTTTAGTTCTTGATAACTCTCAGATACCCTGAGGAGTTATCAGCATTCATGCCATTTCTGACTTTCAGGATTGTGTACTCAATTCCCTGAAATCTTATTTTCCTAAAGGGTAATCTTCTCTTGTTCATTGATTCAATAATAATTCTTTGGTTTTATTAACAATGATTATTGTATTATATGTGCATTCTGACTTTGACCATATTTGTCTTCATCAAGTTCCATGACGTGGATACCATGAATTTGGATTTTCCTTCTTTTGTGCTCACAACGTTTGCATTACGGGGTCATGCATGTTCAACACTCGAGCTTTGTTTTCTTCACTGATTTTGTCACATACTCTCAAGAAGAAATAAAATAAAACTAAACCAAAATTTAAGATTAAGCATAAATGTTACTTTCTTTTTAATTTAGGGCAATAAGCGAGAAATGAATGCTTTTAGTTTCTTATATATGGCACGACCTACAAGTATTTTCTTCTGTTAAAATAATTGGCTCATTATACCATGTTAATTTTTCTTGACCAATTCTATAATGCCTTTTATTTTGGTGGAGAACTTACTAAACTTGTTTTTTAAAATAAACATCAAATATTTAAAATTTTGTTGTTTTATACTTTTTAAATTAAATATTGATTTTGTATTTTTTTTTGGCAAGTTAAATACCAAATTTTAGCCCCATAACAATCCCTTTTTTTTTTTTTCTTTAAGCATGTCACGTTCTCCTCTTCGGAAACTTATTTTCATGTGGTTTTGGCAGAAATTCCTCAAGGGGCGTTATTGTGTTGCTCATTGATTGCATCAAAGCCTATCAATATGCCTGACTCACCTGGGGTAAGAGTTAAATCATACTATGTACTCATTCATATATGCATGGTTTCTGAAGAAAAAATCTAAGATGAATGAATGCTTCGGTAACCATTTTGTGGGAAAACTTATCTATCATTGTAAAGGACTGAGCTAAAACTTGTGTTTCATTCATCAATGGCAGAGGAAGCATAACTTAGGAGAGCTTCTTAAGTCAGATCCTGGTGGTCATAGTTCTGAAAATTCAAGAAACAATTCACCAACTCATCCTATTATAAGGGTGAATCAAGCAGCAAAAGATGGCAGTGCAACCAACAATTCAACAACCGAAGCTGCACATATGGAAGAGGTTTCTAAAAACAATGCGAAAAGTAAATCTAGACCTCAGAGATTAGCATCAATAACAAAAAATGTTGCTGAACCCGGCACTCAACGCCATAGTCCACGCGCCAAGACAAACTCAATTTATGATGTTGCAGTTACCTCACCAGGGCGGCCGCCGGCGACTTCTTCGAGGGGAGTGTACCAAGGTGCATCGAGCAACTCTAGCTCGCGCAGCAATAGTTTAGAGAGCACCAGCACACCCCTCAGACCACATACCGGTGGCGATTGTAGATGGGAAGCAATTAACTTGGCTACCAAGGCAGGCCCTCTAAATCTTAGCAATTTCAGGCTTCTCAAGCGTATTGGTTATGGAGATATCGGAAGCGTATATCTCGCGGAACTTAAAGGAAGTAAGACCTACTTTGCCATGAAAGTAATGGACAAGGCTGCACTTATTAGCAGAAACAAGCTTCTGAGAGCACAGACAGAGAGAGAGATTCTTGGACTTCTAGATCACCCCTTCTTGCCCACATTATATTCTTATTTCGAAACAGATAAATTTTACTGTTTGGTCATGGAGTTCTGTAGTGGAGGTGATCTCCATTCTCTTAGACAGAAGCAACCTAACAAGTGTTTCACTGAAGAGGCTGCAAGGTTAGTGACCTACTATGTCATTTTTACCTTTTCTTTTTCCATAAGAAATTCTTGCATATTCCTAGAGCACATTTAGTTCGTGCTCAAAAGCTATTTAAACCATAGTTACATGGAACCCTATACGTTCCACTAGGGAAACTGGTAAAATATTTATATTAAAAATATACATATAACATTTCAGTAGGCAAATGAACTAGTACCCGTTACGCGCCAATTAGTACGTGGTGCGCTACTTACTTGGTGAATTCATGTAATTATGCTTAGAACCAGTCAATATAATTAGCAATAAATTAAATTTACTTCATTTGTTTGTCATTTATCATATGAAATAGGGGTTCCCATATTTCCATATAAAATCGTTTATCATAGGAATCTCATTGGAATCTGAATTCTGCACTTCCTCTACTTACCGCTTTTCCAAGTTTCTGCATATGGTTCTGTAAAGAATTCCAAATAAACTGCAACTTGATACAATTTGATCAACTATGGTTGCCCTTACATTTTCTTATCTAAATTGAACTTGATCATTTGTAATTAAATTTCTTTAAAGAAACATAGTTAAAGCCATTTTCCATTGACAATAAGTCAATGATTGATATTTATGTACCATTTACCCATAATTTTTTCACTTTTGTAAACCAATTAAGAATTCTACGTTCAAATTTGATTCTTGTTATATAGGTTTTATGCTTCAGAGGTTCTGTTAGCTCTTGAGTATCTGCACATGCTTGGCATTGTATATAGAGATTTAAAGCCAGAAAATCTTTTAGTCAGAGATGAAGGCCATATCATGCTCTCGGATTTCGACTTATCACTTCGCTGTTCGGTCAATCCTACGCTTGTCAAGTCTTCATCTGCACACGCAAACAATGGTAGTAGTAGCGGCGACTCTGGCAGCACAGTAGGTGATGAACAAGCATCACAAAGTAGTGCAACATCAACCTTCTTCCCACGCATTTTGCCTTCAAAGAAGAACAGGAAGGCAAAATCAGATTTCGGCCTATTGGTGGGTGGAAACCGCCTGCCTGAACTGATGGCAGAGCCGACCAATGTGCGCTCGATGTCATTTGTAGGGACCCATGAATATCTAGCACCTGAGATTATCAAAGGAGAAGGTCATGGTAGTGCAGTAGATTGGTGGACTTTTGGGATATTCTTGTATGAGCTGTTGCATGGAACAACCCCTTTTAAAGGCCAAGGATATAAGGCCACACTTTACAATGTTGTTGGCCAGCCATTGAGGTTCCCGGAAAATCCACAGGTTAGTCAGGTAGCGCGAGACCTTATAAAAGGATTGTTGGTGAAGGAACCTCAGAACAGAATTGCATATAAAAGGGGTGCCACAGAGATAAAGCAGCACCCATTTTTTGAGGGAGTGAACTGGGCTCTAGTTAGAAGTGCCGTGCCTCCTCATATACCGGACCCTATTGACTTCTCAAAGTATGCTAGCAAAGACACACCACCACCAGCACCGGCACCGGCATCTGAGAAGAAGGTGGCAGATAATGTTGCTAGTAATAAAAAGAACAACAGTGCTACTGATTCTTCATATGTAGATTTTGAGTATTTTTAGCAGTAACAATCCTACTCGGATATAAATTTACTTCTTTGATAAAAGTTCTGTACAAAATGTCCTCTTACCCCTAAAGTAAAATTAAAGACACCTCTCAAGCAAACAACTGTACACAAGTTCATGTAAATTGATTTTTTTTTTTTAAATCTTTCGCCCTAGTTCAGTTTCTTTTATTTTCTGAATATTTAATATTATAATAAGTGTCCCTAAAAGATTAATATTGTATGAAAAAACCTGAGTATGTGTTTCAAGTTTCAACTGTCTATAGCTTGAATACTTAACAATGTAAAGATTGCAATACATGAGATCATTCTTGAGAGTATGGGTCTCTTAGAATCCCATTATTATATGAATTAGTTACCATTAATAAGGGTTAGTTAGTGCGTTAGTTGGAGCTCAGTAGTTGAGAATTAGTATTAAATAATCCCATTATTTGATCGTTTGTTGAGATAATCTCTTGGTCTTGGGATAGTTTGAGATCCACTTTCCAATTAAGGTTTTCACTTGTACCCCGTTATGGTTGATTTGGGGATAATATTCGAGACATCCTCTCTCTGTCTCTTATGTATTAAAAATAAACTCCCAAATCAGTCGCTAACATTTACTCAAAAAAAGAAAATTGAAGCAATCAGAAAAGTTGGAGGTTTACTGGCTAGCCAAATCAGAAGTGGTTTATTGCTAAAGCACAAGGCTCGTGAGAGATGAGAGGAAGTAATCGTAGTTGTAAGTTCATTAAATTGCATGAAGCTGCTTAAAGCTAACGCAAGATAATACTTGTTACTGAGATTAAAAAAAAATTTATTTATTCGTCTCTATCTAAATTTTTGAAAGAGATTATTCATGATACAATAGTTTCGCTTGAACTTGATGCACCACCACACATTATACTCCCTGAATTATTTGACTTTCCAAACAAACTGAGCTATATTTTAGTGATATTTGTAGGCACCAGTATAAATGAAATTGGAAAAGGCATTAGCCATAAATAAGGTAAACTTATTTGTAGGTAAAAACTTATTGGAGATCACATAGCCCTAATAAATCTTCACCTTTATAGCTTTGCCTGCATAGATAATCTAGTTTTCAGCTCCTCAGCTACTGCATCAATGAACTCTTCAGTATTTAGATAGTGAGACCTAGTAACCCTACAAAGAAAAGGAAGTAATTTAAATATGTCAAACATTTTATTTTATTAGAAAAAAAAAAAGAAAAGAAAAGAAAATGAAGTGTCCCAGTGCCAGAAATTACTTAGGCCCATGGACAAGAAGTGCAAGATCCTTTGTCATCTTTCCCAATTCCACTGTTTCAATGCAAGCTGCTTCCAGTTTCTCTGTAAAGTCCAACAATCTAGCATTTCCATCCAACTTTGCCCTGGAAAAGTTAAATCTCTTAGTCTTCTATTCACGAAGTATAATTTCTTTCTTTTGGAGTACAGGTGGGGATATTAATTTTGATGAATTTAGTACAAGGAAAATTTATTTGGATGGATTTCGACATTTACCTATGCGCAAGACCTCGAGACCAGGCAAAAATTGATGCTATACTGTTTGTGCTGGTTTCACCTCCCTTCTGATGAACCCGGTAATGACGGGTAACAGTGCCATGTGCTGCCTCAGCTTCAATGGTTTTCCCATCTGGGCAAACCTGTCACAAAATGTAGCTTCTTAAAGCAAAATCCATGCTGGAAATACATGCAAAAGAAAAAATGACAGAGAGAGACTGAAAAAGATTAGGAAAGCAATACCAGCACTGATGTCATCAAGCCAAGAGAACCAAATCCTGTTCAATGGAAAAATTTGTTCAGATCACATTAAACACAAGCAAGTCTAGTGAAGAATTTTCTAAATCCTTGTGTGCAACCAGTTTTATTACAAGCAACAAAGCTATCACGAACTAAAATCTGCTTGAAGATCACAAAAGAATATGATATCCACCTTGAGCCAAGAAATCACTCTGCACATCCCCATCATAATTCTTGCAGGCCCATACATACCCTCCATCACTTTTAAGAGCATAGGCAACCATATCATCTATGAGACGATGTTCATACCTACGAAATGAGCCATATAAATTAGCAATATAATAACATAGATTGCTTTGATTATTGACTAGCATGAGAAACAACTTATCTAACCATATCCCAGCCTCTTTGAACTTGTGCCTCCATTGAGTGTCAAAAACTTCCTGAAAAATGTCCTTGAATCTTCACAAAAGCAAAGAGTAAAAATGTGATTGAGAGTTCAGTTAACTACAATTAAAATAGATCTCAATTAGAATAACAGAGAAATAATATAAAGGCATATGAACCACAAATATGTTGCCATACCTTCCATCATATTTTTTTAAAATGGTATTTTTAGTGCTAAGATAGAGTGGCCATTTTTTCTGGTGCGCAATGTTCATCGATGCCTCAGCAAAAGCTCGGATGGACTATTTCCAAATCAAATACACCATACCAATAGTATTAAAGCAACATTCATAAATTCTTTTTAACAAAGATGACAAAAGGAAGCATCACCCAAATGCAAACCTCATCAGTATTATACATTGACAAAGCTACACCTCCAGCACCAGTAAAATTATAGACTTCTAAATCTTTATGTTCTCCATGTCCATTGGGTACTGTAAAATGCACAATTTGACTTCATAAGATGCCTTAATTTTAGACATTTAGCACGTTGATCTGTTAGGAAATTCCACTAATCAAATCTCAAGCCTGATAAACTTTTTGCAACTTCATCACGATTGTACATCTAGAGTAGTTGTGTACAAAAAACAATTAACTGTATAGGGAATTTACCGAACATCAGTTTCAGCTTTCCTGGGCCCTTTACAACAATATCAGTTGCCCGATATTGGTCTCCAAAAGCATGCCTTCCAATGCATATTGGCTTTGTCCAGCCTAAACAATAGCAAGATAAGAATCCCCACTTGATATTACAGACTAAACTCATTTGTCACAAAAGTTTTAGTTTTAAGAACCTGAAACAAGACGCGGAATGTTTTTACAGATGATTGGCTCTCTAAAAACCGTACCTGTAGGAAAGAGATTAAATGAATCCAGGATAGCAACTAATATACTCAGAACAAGAAACAAGTTACCAAACCATTAGAAAGTTCAACTACCATTTAAAATGTTTCGGATTGTTCCATTTGGACTTCTCCACATTTGCTTTAAGTTGAACTCCTTGACACGAGCTTCGTCTAAGAGAAAGAAACTCTTCACAAGTTAATTTTAGTTATCAAATTCTCAGCAAGAAAGATGTGCATAATTCCACTTGGAACAATAACGAATACCAGGAGTTATAGTTGCACATTTGATTGCTACATTATACCTGTAAAAGAAGAGAAAGAATTTCAGGATGATATTCAGGGGCCTCAGAGATTAAGAGAAATTTGTTTAACATTAAAAACAGAAACAATGAAAGCATCTTATTTTTCCTGCGATTTGACATAGGAGGCCATTTAAAATGTAAGTTGAGTTTATTTAAGTTTATATTATTTAGAACACAAGTACACGATCACATATATTCAGAACCCATAATTCTCTTTTCTGAATATATAATCTCATCTTTCTATTATTTTGCATTCTTCTGTTACTCCTAGCCTTGCTTCATTACAAAATTCAGTGTTTTACAATGTTGTGTTTACAGTCTTTATCTGATCACAGAAAGATATGAATTGGATTTTCCTATTAGAAGTACTGCAGTCGTTGAGCTTAACAATAAAGAGAGAAACAAATGAAATAAAGGAAATGCAGGAAAGAGTGGCACTGACAGCAACACCAGAATTTACATAATTTCAAAAGTTCAAATATGCAAAGAAGCCTTCAAGGCAAAACTAGATCATATACTTGAGTGTAGCTTCAGCACTTTCGATGGTAACTCTGTCATTAGTGGCATCCCGATGAGGAAGTCCTAGGTCAAAATACTTAATATCGAGCTCCAAATAAGGGAAAATAAGCTACAGAAATAAAACACAAGAGATAAGTTCCCATAATGTCTAGGAAAAGAATTCACAGCTGCTTCATGAAAATGAAACAAGACAAAACCTACCTTATTTTTTATCAGCTTCCAAATTACCCGAGTCATTTCATCTCCTACATGTGCAGAGTATGAAATATTATTCAAAGAAAGAAAAGGAACGAGTAGAAAATTGTAATCAATGATGTTTGCTAGTAGCCTAACATGATGAGTTTCTTAAGCTCAGGAAATCAGTGCAAACATCAATGATTCACAAGGAAAACCTAAAATTATATACCCTAATGATTTAATGGAAAGTTTGTTTGGGGAAAACAAAACAAAACAAAACCAAACCTACATCCATCATAGAAGCAGACAAACAAACTT
The DNA here is from genome assembly GCF_059453495.1 of Arachis ipaensis. Lineage (NCBI taxonomy): Eukaryota > Viridiplantae > Streptophyta > Magnoliopsida > Fabales > Fabaceae > Arachis > Arachis ipaensis. The sequence goes on along the minus strand of NC_142443.1, from coordinate 115,188,449 downwards.
CAGTTTGTGCCACCGAAGATTTTCAGATACACATATCATATAGAATATCATTGGAACATATGCAGCCTATAGCAGTAATTTCATGTTCAGTAAACTCAACAATAGGATCAGCTATATTATAACCTATTGTAAACATTCCACTGTATTCTCCATCCATTCAAAACAGAGGCAACTCTTTCATGGATTCCCGAAATCTCATTCAGCTCATGACATTTCAAGCATCAAAAACTATATCTAACATATTTTTACTTGTTAAATTTCACAACTTATTTGCTACTAGCCTGCTACTAGTAGCTGAGTTCATCATGTTAAATCCGCAGGCCGTAACATAAAATTGCAATCTCAACCTATTTGAGGATGATCCATGAATAAAGATTAGTTGAAGTAGACAAGATTCACAAACTCATTCGTGACAATATACTATGGCCCCAGTTGACTTAGATAGGACAAGACTTAGTTGCTTCAGGATGAAATCCATATTAAATTCAATCTAACAAACAAAATAGTAACAATAATTATAATAAATAAAATAAACTATAAAATCAAACATGTGAAAGAATGACGCTCCAGTTTAGCTCAATTCCGCAATGCTTAAAACAAAATCAAAGTTCCCAAAACAAAGATTGTGATTGAACCAGTTGTTCCATCATAATCCATAGTTAAAGCGCGCGAGCAAAGTGATTATAGGAATAATCAAAATAACAAACAGGTGGAAGACAGAGAGGAGAATACCGTCCATTTCAACGATGGGGTTGTCAACCCTTATCTTCTGAAACGCCATTTCTTGAGTTTGGTTGAGAACTCAGAGAGGAACAAGAAGGAAGAAACTCAAAAGACACAGTAAGAGAGAGAGAGAGAGAGAGAGAAGAGTGTGTAATAGAGAGAATCAACGAATTTCCGGTTATTGATTCCCAGTGTGTAATAGTTATCAACGCTTGCACTGCTTGGAATGGAAGGGGTCAGAGTCAGCCAACACAATACGGTTTTTTATTGGCTGTCCCAACTCCCCAATAAAATATTTTTTTTCTCTACCTTTTCCAGGTGTGCTTGAGTGCTTCAGTATGAAACGCCCTTTTCTTCTGCCGAGTGCCACTAAACATTGGAGAAACATTATTTTCAAACCTTTCGTTCAATTAATTTTGTAACTATATCATATAAGTCATAAGACTTGAGTGAAATAAAGAAAAGCATTTGAGAAAAATTTTATATGGTGTGCTTTTTTTTTTTTTCAAAATTAATTGAAAAAAATTAAAAGAATCTATTATCTAAACTAAGCAATTAAGCATTGTGTCTATGGTGGTTTTACTTTTGAATAAAAATATTATTTTAATTCTTAAAATTTGTATGTAAAATTAAAATTGTTTATTTTTTATTTTCATAAACGTTCTAAACATTAATCAAAATTTTTAAAATCATCTATTCATTAATTGACATTAATTTTACACGTTAGCTGAAAAAATTAAAAAAAAAATTAAAGTATAAAATTAAGAATTTAATTTTAATGCACTATCTGTAACAAATCGTTTTATACGTGTATCAAATACACAATGTCATATTAGCAAAAATAACTACTTTTTATATTGACAGTGTGAATGCTCATTCAAGAGAACGGTTGTAATTGCATGACTATATAAAACGTTTTACACTTTCAGTGCATCAAAATTAAACCAAAAACAAATTTGATACTCAATTTGGCCCATAAATTTTGAGATCAGATTTAAATTGACTCTAAAATAACGATTGACTCCATTCGTCCTTCAACACTTACAATGGTAACTCACATTAGTCTTGAGCTGATTTCTGTGCTTTTATGTGGTTGAGACTTACTAGACTTTCTAGAAGCTTGATTGACTCCTCAACATTCTCATGAAAATGACAGTAACAAGTTCAATTTGAAAATTTTGTGGCTCTGGAAGAAACAATCAAGCTTTTGGAACTCTAATAAGTCTTGGGCTAAAAATCCAAATCGTAAGAAGTTAATGTACCAAATCAATGAATTCAAGAGTTAATATGAGTTACGATTGTAAATTTCATAATCCAATTTGAGTTCACTAAAATTTTAAGAGTAAAATTAAATTCGACTTCAAATTTTAAGGACAAATTAAAACTCTCAAAAACAAGTATTATAATGTGTCGGTCTCACAAAACAAAGTATATTAAATTAGGGTTCTTGACGAAACTTTTTTTTGGTGGGGATTCTTGATGAAACTAATATGGCTTTTAGGGCTTCTACCATTTCCAGAGTTTGAAGTCTTCTCGAGCCAGCTTAAGTGCACAGAAAAGAGAGTTAGTGTGTGGGTATGGTCAATGACCTATCTTGTGAACTTTAAGGATAATGAAGAAATCATGCCCAATATTTTGGGGTTGTGTGTATTACGAGGTGCATGTTTGTTAATTATTTGGAATTCCACTTTGGGTTTATGATTTTGCGGCTTATCATAGGTTTAGATTTAGGAATAGCATTTGTTCTTTCGTTGGACAAACCCAAAACTAGAAAAGAATTATCCACAAATTGAAAGGTATAAAAGGAACGTTTATGTTTGAAGTCAAAAATCAAGGATATCAAATGGGAGTTGATGGTTGTTGTTGTGTGCGCAAATATCTAAGAATCGAAATTGTCAAATACAATGAAGATATCTGATCAAGTCAGACCTGATTCGACGGGACTGTGACCAAGTAGTGGGCATTCCTTGGCTAGTGCTCCTCCGAGATGTTGGGTGAGAATCGGATGGGGGGTAGACCTGCAACGATACTCTAATGTCAAAGTTAGAAAAGTGTTTATGACTATGAGGTTGAAAGCTAGGGTTAGGTTGTATACCTTGAGGGAATCGTGGTTCCCCTTTCTTATAGGATTTCGGTGCTCCTTAATTAAATCGGAAAGATACGATACGTATCTGTGACATTAAGTGCCAAAGGTGGCGCGGGCGAAATTTTTGGAACGGGTCGTATCATTGCACAGGTCCCCAATAAGCCGGGTCTGGGGTCTGCCTGTTGTTGGGTTACCTGGTTCGAAGCCTAGGCCCGGAACAATAGCCGCCCAAACATTGCACGCTTAGTTGCAACGACATCATCACGTTTTTGGGGTCCCGAGGTGGTGTTTGTTCATCAGGAGTTCGACTACAGATGACTGGTTTTCAAAAGCTCCTAATCGTGAGAGACGTGCTTGCAATTTTCGAGGGCTCACGTCAGTTCAATGGGAGGGGCATTTATTATCGTGGGACTTAATTTACCATATTGCCCTTCCAGTCCCTTCAACTCACGCTTTTTGGGGTGCCTTCATTTAAACTTTGTTTTTCAGTTTTGCTTTCCTCACTCTTCTAATTCCACTTCTTCTTCTTCGCAAATTTTGTCACCTTCTTCATCTCTCTTTCGCCATTTTCTCCAGTTTCTTTCTTTACTTCGGGCTCTGCTTCGCTTGCTAGGATAATTTTTGCTCCCTATCATTCACTCGCCACCGTTACTATCCAAGTAAGTCCTCGTTTGCTTTGTCGTATGTAAGCTTTTCCTTGTTTTCTATTTGTTTTGCTGCATTGGGTGTGGTGGTTAGTCACTACCGTGGCGGTGGCGTTGGGTGGTTTAGCGGGGGTGCCACTACATTTTTGGCTTGGGGTTTAGGCCATATTTCTTTGTTTATTTCCTTTAGTCTTTCGGCCTTCGTGATTCGGTCGTAGCTTGTAGGCTCACGGTGGTGGTGGTACCCCTATTTGTAGGTATGGTGCAAAGGAGGACCGAGCCTCGGGGACTTAGTTTTTAGGTTGGGGTGTGCCCCGAACATATTTTTGGTACAACACGGAGGTGGTGGGGACCCTCTCGCGTCTCACCGAGGGAGGCCTTTAAGAGCTTCAGAATGCCAGAGCGATCTGTGGAGCGCGGCGGCGGAGGAACAACATGTTCTCTCCCTTCCCGAGCCCCACGAACAGGTCTACTACGTCGATCCGGATGCTCCTCGGGTCCCTGACTGGATGTGAGTTTACAAACTCATGTTTGACGTTGTTGGAGTTTGGTTCCCATTTTCCGACTTCATCACCGGGCTCCATAATCGGTGTAGCGTTGCCCCATCGCAACTCCATCCTAATACCTGGGCCGCTATTAGATGCTTATCCCTGCCGTGGTGGAGGCCTTCTTGTTCTTTTTTTCTCCTGACCGTGCCTTACTGGGAGGACAAATTAAAGAAAGGGTTCATGTCCTTCCGGGTTGTCTAGAGCCGGAAGATTATTGGCCTCTTTGGGACTCGTTTCACGGGTTCAAAGAGGAATATTTTAAGGTACGACCAACCGAGGGTGCGCAAGATAGAGATAGTTCTCGAACAGTTTCACGTCGTGGATGGCAAGCTTTGCCAAGCCCAAGTAGACCTGGTGAGGGCTTGTCAAGAGAAGGAATCGACCAAAGAGGCCAAGGTCAAGGCGGAGAAGTTGGGTCAGGAGGCTGCTAGTAAGGTTAAACGCCTCAAGGATCTAGAGACCTGTTGAGGTCAAAAGGCCGCGAAGGCGAAGAGTTGGGCAGCGAAGGCCAAGAAGAAGATGAAGGCTACTGAGGCTTTGGCGGATACCTTGCAGTAGAGGAACAAAGAGGTCGTCCGAAATGCAAAGGAGGTCATCTCTGCCACAGAGGAATCCCTGAAGTCGTAGGTAGCTCTTCTGGCCCCCGACATCAATGTTTCCCGGATTGGCACTTTCAAGACAATTTGTGACGGCCAGATTGTGGACCTCAACGTTGAAAAGAGGGCGTATGTATTGAACATTTTGTACTTTGTATTTATGCCTAAGGAGCCGACTTGTGTTGAGACCGCATTGTTTGGTACTCCTTTGTAAATGTTGTTTTTGTCTTTAAATATCCACTTGGGTGGCGTTTTGGCTTCCGGGTTGATCAGGCCCATTGCGCCGTTTTTACTACTTAATTATATAAAAAAACGTTTTAAAAGCATAGAACACAGGCATCTATCGTTGTAGGTTTCAGTACTTGTAAAAAACTAAAAACTAAAGAGGAATCTCTTTTAAATTACTTTATTGGGTCTCGTTAAAACTTTCCTTTAGGTCCCTTTCTGGCCAAGAGGTGAGGAAAGAGTATCCATTACGAAATAACTTAATGAAGAAAAATGTAAAGTTCAAAATAGAGTATCAACCTTCCACGATTTGGACTTCTTAAGAGTATAACCTTTTAAGGTTGATGACATTCCAAGTCTTAGGGATGGTCGAATTTTCAAGTCGTTCCAAACGATACGCTGCCTTACTGTATGCTTCCTGGATATGGTAAAGTCCTTCTCACTTTGCTGCCAGCTTGCCCTCTCCGGGATTCCTAGTTCCTATATTGTTTCGTCATAGGACCGAATCTCCCACCTCAAAGGCCCTTTTGATGACGCCCCAGTTATACCTGAGAGACAACCGTTGCTTAAGGGCTGTTTCCCTCAGGTAGGCTAGGACTCGGACCTCATCTAGCAGATCTAGCTCCACTTCTCGGTCAATTGCTCTGAGTGGAATCTAGTACTGGGCTTTCTGATCTCTAATGGGATCACAGCCTCCATGCCGTAAGTTATCTAGAAAGGGTGATTTTATGGTTTATCTTGTGTTAAATTGAGTAGATTTTATCAACTTTTCCTATATTTATTCACTAAAATAGCATGTTTTTATGAATTCTTCCTAAATTGTGCTTAAGAGTCAAAACATGTTTTTTAGGCCCTTAATTTGCTTAATCTAATTCACTTTAATTCTATTTGATGCCTTGATATGTTTGTTGTGTGATTTTATGTTTACAAGGCAAGTATGGATTGAAGAAGTGAGAAAAAAACATGCAAAAGTGAAGAATTCATGAAGAAATAAGGGATGTGTAGAGCTATCATCCCTGACCTCTTCGTACTAAAGTGATCATAACTTGAGTTACAGAGATCCAAATGAAACGGTTCTAGTGGCATTAGAAAGCTAACATCTGGGGCTTCAAAATGATATACAATTATCTATAGTGGACGTGAGTTCACATGCTCGCGTACACAGCCCAAAAGTCGCATACGCGAGAGATGAAGCACGTGACTAGCAACTTCTGGAGCATTTTGGGCCCAATCCAACAGATTTTTTGAAGTATTTCAAGCCAAACTCAAGAAGAAACAAGGGGGGAGCAATTAGGTTCGGTTAGAAACATGTTTTAAGGTAGTTTTGTAGAGAGAAGCTCCCCCTTCTCTCTAGAATTAGGGTAGAATTATGTTAATCTATCTTAGATTTAGAGTTTAATTCTTGTTTTCAATTAGTTTTTATTGCAATTTCTTGTTCTTACATCTTTGTTCTATTAGTTCTTCTTATTAATTTCCCTTTTTATATCACTTTTATGTTTATAAACTCTTGTTGATTTTCACTTTCTTTAATGTAGTTGATGTCTTTTTATGTTTCTTATTGTTTAATTGAGTTGTTATTATTGTTATCTTGCATTTGGTAGCTTTAGATTTTATATTTCTTGCAATTTAATATGTTATTCTTTTATACCTTCCAAGTGTTTGATAACATGCTTGGCTTAGTTTTAGAATAAATTTTTGAGCATTCTTGGCTTGGAAAGAAAAATTAGGCAATCTTGAGTCATTAATACCCAATTTGGATTGGTGATCTAGAGTTGTTAGTTAATCTTGTTTCCATTAAGATTACTTATGGATTGGGGTTAACTAGGCATATTTGACTTTCTTTCGATGCAAAGATAACGTAATGGGCTTAGCTCTTAGTAATTATTGTGTTATGGTTAATGACTAGGATAGAAAACCTTGATTCTCAATCCTTGCCATGAATGCCTCTTTAGTAATTGTTATCTTTAGTTGTTTGATTTATTTTATTGTCATTTAAATTTCTAGCCATTTAATTTCTTGCCTTTTTATCATCAACCCACTTGATCTCATAACCAATAATTAAGCACTCGATTGTAATTCCTAGGGAGAACGACCCGGGAGTAATACTTTCGGTTAATTTTTATTGGTTTGAACTTGTGACAACCAAAATTAAACTTTGATTGAGGGTTAGTTGTCGGTTTAGAACTATACTTCGACTTGATCTTTATTGATAAATTCTAGACCGACATAAATTCTACTCATCAAAGGAGTTTCCCATATTGCTGACTGTGGAGAGGTGCAGTAGGACCAGAGGATTGAGCTGAGTTCTTCCGCCTAATCACCCTTCTTTTGTTCCAACCTCTTCTTGATACCATTTAGGATTACCTTGTTAGTAGCCTCTACCTGGCCATTGGCTTGAGGGTGTTCGATGGAGGAGAAGTGGTTTCGAATCCCCAACCCCTCGAGAAGACTCCAAAATTTTTTGTTGATGAACTGGGTGCTGTTGTCGAAGATGATGACTTCCAGGATCCCGAAATAGCGGACCACTTGCTTCCAGAAGAACTTTTTAGACTGGGCTGTCGTTATTGCGGCCATGGCCGCTGCCTCGATCCACTTGGTGAAGTAATCAATGGCCACTATGAGATATTTAAGCTGGCCCCGCGCGGTTGAGAAGGGTCCCATGAGGTCGATCCCCCAGATGGCGAAAGGTCGGGAGGCTGTGATGGGCGATAACTCCTTTGTGGAGACCTTATGAAAATTGTCGTTCTCCTAATACTTAACCCCCAATCTGACAAGCTTCATCACCTCTTGGGTTATCATGGGCCAATAATACCTGGCCCTTACAACTTTTTGAGTGATGGCCTCCCCCCCATATGATGGCTGCAACATCTCTCGTGAATCTCCCTCATCACATAATTTGTCTGTTCGAGGCATAGGCATTTCAGGAAGGGCTAGGAAGCTTCCCTTTAGTATAAAGTCCCCTGGATTATCGTGTATTTGACAGCCTTTCTTTTTATCCATTTTGTTCCGATGCATCATCGGGAAGCTTTTCCTCCTCTAAGTATTGTCAGATGGGCGTGGTCCAGTTGGCATCCTCTACTACACCCACCGCTAAGGTTACCAATGGTTCTGTGACCGCCTCATGGATGAGAGAGTGATTTCCTCCCGAGGTCTTGGTACTGGCCAGCTTTGTTAGCAAGTCTATCCTAGCATTTCTTTCTTGGGAAACATGCTGAACTATCACCTTTCCAAAGCTGGTACCCAATTCTCTAGCTTTTTCTAAGTACTTCTGGAGGAATAGATCCCGGGCTTGGTAGGTACTTTTGATCTGTGATGTGACCACTTACGAATCGCTTTTGACGAGCAAACTTTCAACCTTGAGTTCCCTGGCTAATGAGAGCCCAGCTAAGATGACTTCGTACTCAGCTTGATTGTTCGACATTGGGAATTTGTATTTGATATATTGCTCGTACAAAAGCCTGTCTCAGTTTTCCATAATCACTCCGCCCCGCCTGAGACATTATTGGATGCTCTATCTACATGGAGTTTCCACTATTGGGTCGAATGGTCGGCATCGGGGCTGGCCATCTCGGCCAAGAAGTCAGCCATGGCCAGGGATTTGATAGCATGCCTCGTTGACCATGTCATCATTTTTCCCTTCAGGTCAGGTTTTTACAGCACCTTCCTGATGAGCTGGTCGATCCGTACCACGATCGGGTGGCTTTGGAAGTATTGCCTAAGCCACCGAGATGAGACAAGTACGGCAAAAGCTAATTTTTCTAATCCCAAGTATCGATTTTTCATGTTTTGGAAAACCTTGCTAATCAAGTATACCGGGAGATGTCGGCTCCTAGCTTCCCTTATGAGCACCGCGCCCATGGTTTCATCTAAGATCACCAGGTATAGATATAATGGCTCTCCAACTTGTGGTTTTGACAACACTGGTGGCTCTGACAAAAGTTTCTTGAAGTGTTGGAAAGCAATTTTGCACTCCTCTATTCATTGGAAAACGATCCCCTTTTTTCATCAAGTTGAAGAAGGGAAGAGTCCTTTGCGTCGAGACCCCGAGAAATCGTGAAAGGGCCGCAAATCTCCCTGATAGTCTTTGAATATCTTTGATGGACCCTAGGCTAGCCATCTGGATAATTGCGTCACATTTCTCCGAGTCGGCTTTGACCTTCGCTGGGTTAGCATAAACCCGATGAACTTACCCACTTCCATTACGAAGGCACACTTTGCCGGAGTTAGGCGCATCTTGTGTCACGTAGGGATCCGAAGATCTGATGGAGGTCATTTAGTAGTGTTCCCGACTCGGCAATTTTGACGAGTATATCATCCACATATACTTCTATCGTCTTGCCGATATGATTATGGAAGATTTTGGTCATCAGCCGTTGGTACATGGCCACCGTGTTCTTTAGACCAAAATGCGTCACTGTATAGCAGTAAATGCCATCCGGGGTAATGACTGTTGTTTTTTCTCATCTGGTGGATGCATCGGTATCTGATTGTACCCGAAATATGCATCCATGAAGCTCAAGTAGTTATACCTAGATGAGGAGTCGACATGGCTGTCAATGTTGCGCAGTAGGAAGGAGTCCTTGGGACAAGCCTTGTTAAGATCTGAGTAGTCGACGCACATCCTCCACTTACCGTCGGGCTTCCGAACCATAACCACATTCGATAGCCAAGTGGGGTATATAGCTCTCGAACAAAACCGGCTTGTAGGAGGATGGCTCTTTGTCTTTTTACTTCAACCGCTCTATTTATCGGCATCTTTTGCTGCTTCTGTGCTACTGGTTTTGCATCCACCTTCATGGCCAGTTGGTGAAACATGAAACCGGGGTCTAGGCCGGGCAGGTCCGCCAGTGTCAACATGAAGAGATCCCTATTCTCTCTTAGGAGGGATGCCAAAAGAGCCTTTAGTTTGTACAGTAGGCTGCAATTGACGAAAGTGTACTTGTCCACTGTCTCCCCGACTTGCACCTTTTCAAGATCCTCTTCTAGCTCTGGCCTGGGTCATTCTTCTATCCTTGCATCTAGATCTACCACGAACACTTTGGTGGCATCGCAAGATTTTTTTTTCAGAGGCTCAGGCTGGTGTGATCATAGGCTACTGCCGCCTCCAAATTGCCGTAGATGGTTCCAACGGTGTCGTCGTCTGCCCAAAACTTCATGGTTAGGTATCTTGTGAATATTATCACGTAGAAGTCATTGAGTGTCTTTCTCCCTAAAGTGACGTTGTAAGTGGTAGAATCTTTCAAGACAATAAAGTCGGCCATGACAGTTCGTCTCTTGACCCCGTTTCCTATGGTGATTGGGAGCTTGACCGCCCTGTCCGACTTGATGAAGAAATCTCCCAGGCCTACCATCCCATTCTGGTGGGGGTGGAAGTCGGAGTCCTAGAGCCCGAATGCGTCGAAAGCATTTCTAAGTAGGATGTTTGAATCAACGCTAGTGTCTACTAGTATCTTTTTTACAATCCTAAATCCTATCCTGGCCGTGATAACCTTGGGGGTTGTCAGCTACATCATGGATCCGGCAATCCTACACTCGGAATGTGAAATCAGGAAAGGTAGGTGGTGCACAGTGTTTCGAGGCGGTTGCTGTGAAGATCTTAAGCTCTTTCTTCTGGGAGGCCCTCGACTTCTCGCTTGACCTTCCCACCACCACATTGACTATGATGGTGGGGTCCGCCTCGGTCTCTTCCCTTGATGGCTGTCTGGCGTCTCGGGGGTTGCAGCCCTCTCCCGTTTTCAGGGATCTCTCCCTCACATATTTTCGAGGTTCGTGTATTATTTTCACGAATTCAGAGAATTTTCCATGATGGATGGCTTGTTCCAAGGCATCCTTTAGGTCAAAACAATCTTGAGTCCTATGCATGTACCTTTGGTGGTAATCGTAGTATAGGGACTTGTTTCCTCTGATCTATTTCTTGAGCTGTTGTGCTTTCAGGATTATGCCACGATCGACTATCTGCTGGTAAACTTTAGTGATAGGAGCAGTTAGAGGGGTGTAGTTGGTGAACTTTTCGATCTTTGAAGGTTAGGGAGGTCTTCTCGATTGCTCTTTGGCTCCTTCCTTCGAGAAAGGGAGGCTCACCGCCTGACAGTGAGGTACAGAGGTTGAGGCATTTCATTTGTTGACTGCCATGACCTAGCTAACTTCTTCATCATTTATATACTCCCTTACCATGTTTTGGATTTCATGCATGGTCCATACGGGCTTGGTGGTTAGGTGTTTTCGAAAGTCCTTGTTTGTTAGCCCGTTGGTTAGGCAGAGGCTGGCCACCAAGTCTATTAGGTCGTCGATCTCTCAACATTCGTTGTTGAAACGATCCAAGTACTTCTTGGTGGACTCGTTTTCGCGTTAAGTAACACCTAAGAGGTTTATAGGGTGTTTGGCCTTCGCGATCCTAGACGTGAATTGGGCCAGGAATCTTTGGGATATAACGGTAAAGTCTTCGATGGATCCTTGAGGTAAGGAGTTAAACTACTTGACAGCCGGTCCGACGAGCGTTACTTGCACCCATGACTACAGGCTCGTGGCGTCGTCTTCTTTTTTTGGTCATAGATCTCTTGTGCTTCCATTCTCGCGATCCAAGGTGTTCTTGGCATGGAAAGCGCGAGTCATTTGTCCGGGTTGGGTCAGTCCTATCTCGCCGCCTCCTTGTCTGTGGCTCTAAGGGATCTACTGAGGTCTCTCTCGGTGGATGGTCCCTGAATAGCCCTCCGACGACAGCTAGAAATGATCCCTGGCTGCTACCTCCCCCTCTAGGTTCTGCAATCAGTGGCGCAACTCCTGGATAATCCGGGATTTGTCTGACCTAGTTCTCCCGAAAAGGGTTGGGAGCCAGCTTCTGGGTCCAAATTTTGGCGGCTTTGTGGCTGGTGATTGGGTGTTACCGTTGTGTGGACCACACTCGGGACCCAAACCTTGGCCGCAGCGACGTCATCTTGGGGGTTGTGTTCGTCGATGATCTCTTCCGAGTTCCGGTCACCCATGGGTCTGGATGCCCTAGCAGTTTCTCGCTTGCTGGGTCCCCACAGACAACACCCATATTCAGGTCGGACCTGACTCGATGGGACCACGACCAGGCAGTCGGTGTTCCATGGCTAGTGCTCCTCCGGGACGTTAAGTGAAAATCGGATGGGGGGTGAACCTATAATGATACTTTGATGCCAAAGTTAGAAAAATGTCTATGAGGTTGAAAGCTAGGGTTAGGTTTCTTACCTTGGGGAATCGTGGTTCCCCTTCTTATAGGACTCCGATTCTCCTTAAATTGGAAAGATACGATGCGTATCCGTGACATTAAGTGCCGGAGGTAGCGTGGTGTGGGATTTAGAATTCCCGTAGCTTAACCGGCAAGTGCATTGGGTCATCCAAGTAATACCTCAGGTGAGTGAGAGTTGATCCCATGAGGATTGTTGGACTAAGCAACAATGGTTATCCAATTGGCTTAGTCAGGCGAACAGAAAAGGGTTGTTGATGGTTGAAAGCTCATAAAACATTAGACAAGAAAATAAAGAAAGCAATTAAAAGGTTTGGTGTGAAAACAGTGAGAGAAAACAGTTAAAGCTTTGGAGATGTTTACTTTTCTGGATTAAAAGTTCTTACCAACTATTTTAACAATGCATGATTCATTCCATGGCAAACTGTAATGGACTAAACCCTAATCTCTTAGTGATTTAGCCTCTTCTAACCTTCATTAACCGCCACTCTCGTGGTCACTTAATTCCAATTAGAGGGTTAAGTTCAAAACTAGTTTATGGCCACAAAAATCCTAATGACCCAAAGCTAACAGGATTATATGTCACATATCCCAATTAGTTCATGTAATTAGCAATTTAGGAGAAATTTATTTTCAATCTGTTGTTCAGGCGAGATAACTCTCTCGAGAATCACAAGAACTCATGTAGAAAAAAGGTCATACTCTCGTTCCACCTAGATTCATAAGATTAAGAACGAAAACAATCCTTGAAATTGAATCAATACATTAATTAAAATAGAAAAGCATTAGTTCTAATCCATAGAAATAAATAGAGCTCCTAACCTTAATAAAAGAGATTTAGTTGCTCATGACTTATAGAGAAACTAGGGTTCTAAAACGTAAAACGTACGGAAGAGAGAGGGTCCGAGATGATCTTTTCCCTTTTTATACTAACCTAATTTGATTTGGAAACAAAATAAAATAATAAAACCTAAAACTAAAAGATATTGTTTGTAAATAAAAATTAAAAAAAAAAAATGAAATATAACTAATAAATGCTCAATCCATTTGAGATGCCAAAAGAGGGGAATTCGGTCAAGCTTGTTGGCGCTAAACGCTGGCTAGGCGTTTAATGCCTAGGGGGTGCTGCTAGCTTTTTTTCTTTTTGCTCCAAACTCTACCAAATTACTCCGAATTTCACCTGAAATCATAAAAACACCAAAACAACTTCAAGTAGCATCCAAGGAGGATTTTTTTTGCACTGAAATCAAGTAAAACTAAATAAAATCTAACTAAAAACAACTGGAGAATGACAAGAAAAAGGATACAAGATGCTCACGCATCATAGCGCAAGCAGAATTTTTGGAACGGACCTTATCATCGCGCGGTCCCTGATAAGCGGAGTTTGGGGTCCGCCCATTGTTGGGCCACCCGGTCCGGATCCCAGGCCCGGAATAATATCTTTCATCACGTCGAATATCCCATATCTCACTCCCTTCATAGCTGTAATGGAAGAAGATACGCGTTATTCTATTATGGTTCTTTGAACAAATATACATATGGCTCTAAAATAGTAGAAACGAGAACTTGATCGATTCTTTTATTTTCTTCATGTTTTTAAAGGAAAATTTCAACGACCAAAATCAATAAATAACAATAAAATTAGGATTTTTTTCTGAAATAAAAAATATTATTTCCAAATACAAATTATTTTAACTTTTAATACCAGGATATGTTTTTTTCTTGTAATTTTAGACAAGTTCGCCGCACCCCCTGGCGAACTCTATTATTTTTATAGAGTTTGCCGCACCCCCAACAGACTTCAAAATTTATACGAAGTTCGCCGCACCCCCGGCGAACTTCACCTTAAATTCGCAAAATAAAAGCATGGGCTGTAGAGAATCGAGCTCAACACCAATATTTCATTCTTCTCATTGGTTCTCGTATTGTTATTGTTTCTCTAGAATGTCTACAAATCCGTTGTTTCTCGTATTGTTTGGACAACCAATAATTATGTACATGGGACTAGAAATCAACAATCTAACAGTGTTGAAGAATTTGATATTGCATTCCATTGGACAACAACACATGAAAAGAGTGAAATTTACTACAGATATCAAATTGATGTAGACGACACTTTGTTTTATAAAAGGTATATTACAATTGTCTTTGTTATTTAGTTATTATTTTTATTAGGCCATAGTTTTGAAATTTTTTCCTGTTGTTTTAAATAAGGTATCAGTTACGTGATGATGAGGACGTACGTCTAATAAGGTCGTGGCACAACTGATGGACAAATGTCCATCTGTTGGAATTATTCGTGTTTCTAGTTGAGTTGGGTGGACGAGGATCATCTACAGATACTGTGGATGATAGTCCGTTAAGTGGACATGTTAAAAGAAATATTAAAAGGACGATGGTTAATATAAAGGGGAATGCTAGGGGGACAATGACTTTGTTGAACAATATGAACAACCACCAATCAAATAAAAACACACTACACCTCCAAATTAACCCTCTAAATTTTAATATTAAAATAACTATCCGATATATCTATTGTTTACATTGTTTAATATTTTCATTGTTTACCTATACTTTTCCTAATATAAATATGCTACCTGAAGGTAGTCAAGAGGGATCAAACGTTGACCTTCTTAATGCTGGCATGATGCAAGATAATGATAAAAGTCATAAGGGTTCTGCTATCAGGAATCCGATGATGGATCCCTATGAAGACATATTTAAACTAATTGTCTACCTTACATCTTAATCAGTTTATAAACTTACTAACGTGTAAACTAACTAAAAATTAACTAATAAGTTACTCTAACTAATATGATAGACCATTTCTTCTTGTAATTTCTTGTACTTTCATGTACTTACATTCTCTAATTAATTCTATCATTCCCTATCAGCAGCACACAACCTTTGGTGGTTCCTAAACCATAGTTTGACTTTTTTGACTCGAAGTCGCTGCCAATTACAATAAGTAGTGCTACTGTGAATTTAAGAACTTTAATTTCGGAAAGGTAAAATATAGATTAGAAGAGAATATGATATTGAAGAATAACATTGTCACTTAATGAAAATAATATGGTCCTTCTCCTTAAATAAATTTTATTATGGTTGGTTGATGAACCACGATTTTATGACTTATTTTGGATTGAATCGAGTGAATTTTATCAACTTTAGTCACACTTATTCATATAATTTGCATGTTTTTAAGTTCCCTTTCGAATTTTGTGCTATGATTGAAAACATGCTTTCTAGGCCTTTAAATTACTAATTTTTTTAATCCTCTCATGTTACCATTCGATGCCGTGATGCGTTTGTTGAGTGATCTCAAGGTTATAGGGCTGGAATGACATGGAGGATGGAGAGGAAGCATGCTAAAGAGGAAGGAACACAAGAAATTGAAGTTTGAAGAAGTTGGTCCCGATGCGTACGCGTGGCTGACGCGTACGCGTGGTGAGTGTCACGTGCCTCAGTAAAGGGAATACGCTGGGGGCAATTTTTGGGCTACTTTTAGTCCAATTTCAAGCTCGAAAATGAAGACAAGAGGCTGGGGATGGAGCTGGGACAGACACAATTCACTTTAATTTTAGTTTTTCGATTAGTTTTTGAATTCTAGTGAGAGAAACTCTTACTTCTCTCTAGGGTTTTGGTTTTCTTAGTTTACTTTCAATTGGATCTTGAGAGAAACTGCTACTACCTTCACACCTAGTTATTTTCCTTATAATTTTCTTCTTTAATTCCTATAGTAATCTTTTCAATTTGGTTATCTTAAACTCATATTTGGATCTTGTTAATCTTGAATTTTATTAATGCATTGAGTTATTTCCATATCCATTGTTATTACTTGTTTTGTTATTGTTGATTATTGTTAGTGGTAACTTGAATTAGATTATTTTCTCACTTTTATCATGTCTTTTATTTTTGCTCACCAAGTGTTTGAGGAAATGTCATCTATGATCATGGAGTAGATTTCCTTGGTTTGGGGTTGAGTAATTAGAGCCTCTTGAATTGTTATACTTAAGTGTTGATTGGTAATTGAAGATTGTTAATTAGCTTGAACCTCACCAACTCTAGTCTCTCTCCATGAAGTGACTAGGACTTGTGAGCTAAAGTTAATTGTGTTCACTTGACTTTCTTTCAATCCATAGAGGATAACTAAGTGAGAGCAATGAGCCTTTACCATCACACTTAGGAAAGACAATGAGGATAGAAATTCCTTTTCTCACCCCTAACCAAGACTTTTTATATTGATTAACTGTCAATTCTTGCTAGTTATTTATTGTTCTAATTTCTAATTATTTATTTTTCTTGCTCTCAACTTCGAAAATTCCAAGAAAATCCTAACTAATGATGTGCATCTTGTTTCAACTCCTTTGGAAGACGACCCAGAATTTTACTCCTGGTTATTTATTTTATTTGTGACACACATTTTAACTTGACCAGCGAAAATCTTGTCGGTTGGGACTATATTTTGCGACGTTAATTTGGAAGAAACTTTTTGGTAATTCTTGACCGACATTTATCCGCTTGTTATTGGTTGCCGCCAACGATAGGTAGTACTATTGTGAATTTGAGAACTTTAATTTCGAGAAGGTAAAATATAGATAAAAAAAATATAATGTTAAAGAATTACATCATCACTTAATAAAAATAACATGACCCTTCTTTTTAAATAAAATTTATTATGGTCTTTATTAAAAATTTAAATATGTTTGGTCCTTCTTTTTAATTAACCTTTTATTAGTGGTCGTTATTGCTAATTCTTCCTAAATTTTAATGTCATGTTGGAGACGATTCACAATTAGAAAAACTAATTTTTAATGTCAATTCACAATTTTAGTTAAACATTTTTTAGTTAGAATTACAAAACTTATATCATTATATTTCTATTTAACAGATACATTTTTTTTTTGTTTATATTTGCAAAATAATCAAACCTCTTATTAACAAGTTTCTAAATCATTTTTTTATTTTAATATGTGATTACATAAATAGAAAATTAATTATTTAGGAACTTATTAATAAAATATATGGCTATTTTGCAAATATAAATTAAAGGGTTTGTCGTTAAAATAGATGTATAATGATGTAGGTTTTATAATTTTAAAAGGTAAACTACTAAAATTATCTCCAATTTTTTAAGAGGCTAACATCTTTGATAACAATAAAAATATTTTTAAAATATTATAAAATATGATAAAAGTAGTAAAAAAAATATTATTTTTTATAAAAGATAAATAATTTTTGTATTTGACTTATAAATTTGAGCCAAAATTTTGTTAGAATATTTAGATAATTATTTAAAAAATATATAAAAAATCAGATAAAAATTTGATCTTTAAATTTATTTTTTATTTTTTTTGGCTATTAGTATTAACAAAAATAAAACCTAAAAAAAATATAATTGGCGTAAAATCATCAAATTTTGTAATAATTAAATATTTTATTTTTTTAATTATATTTATAAAAAATTACATCAAAATTTAATTTTTAAGACATTTTTAAAAATGTATTTATCGTTAAATATTTTTATCGTATTTTAAATTATTTTAAAGATATTTTTATCATTAATAATGATTTTATCTTATCTATAAAAATATTTTTAAATTTTGTTATCGATAAAATTATTTTTAAATAATTTAAAAAACAAACAAAAAAAATACTCAACTGTAAAAAAATATAAAAAATTAATAAAAAAATATGAGATGACTCGCTTGTCAGAAACACAAAAAGAAGTTCTATTTATTGTATCACTATTTTTCGTAAAGGTGGAATATTTTTATCTATAATGAAATTTTGGAACATTTTTATTGGCTAAAAATTAATTCAGCCGCATTTTTTTGGTTTACTCTTTGAAAATCACAGCCGTCGTCGCTCACCAAGCTCGCTTACTCACGTTGCTCACCTCCCTCTCCATTCTCTCCTAGCTGTCGCTCACCTCGCGGACTCGCCTCTCTGGTCTTCGGTCTCTGCTCACCTCTTCATCCGTCACTGCTTGCTGCTCTCCGGTCTCTGCTCACCTCGCCGCCCCTCACCATCTCTCTGGTAAGCTCTCCTCGGTTCCTCGCTCACTCCTTGCTGCTGCAGTGCTTCTTCAGTTTTTTTTTTTTCGTGTTAAATTTTTATTATTTATTTTTTATGTTAAAACATAAACTAAACTCAAATTATTTATAATTGATTGACTGCGAAGCGAGAGTGCAGTCCAGAAGAACAAAAACAGATAGATACAATGATGACGTTGCAGCACTACTCCATTTTCTCTCCAATTAATCCACCAGTCACCAAACACAGAAACCCACTTTTGCAACACCACCACCACCACCACCACCACCACCACCACCAACACTTCCCAAAGTTCAATACCCTCTCCACGTTCAGAATCTCTTCAATTGGCGCTGCTCCATTCTTCCAGGACATTGCTGAGATTGCTCAAAACAAGGTTCCTCCATTTTCCTGATTTATTCTTTTTATTTTTGCCTCATAAATGCTAATCATGATTTTCTCTTGATACTCTATGAGATTCATGATATTTGTCACGTTAGTCATTTATACATCGGTTAAAGAATCCAAAATCAAGAAAGGTTTACCGAATTGTTTGTTAGAATATCCTTATTTAATAACCCTGACTAGTTTATAGCGTAAATGTGTATTGTTTATTATTCTGACCATTATGCGAAGGGTAAAAGAGAAAATACTCAACAAATTTGACATAAGAGACACGAGAACTAGAAATATATTGAACTATATAATCTTTTTCTAAAGTGAGGAGGGAGTAGTTTTTAAGCAACCCCACTTCTTTGTGTGCTAAATTGGTTTTTCTTGTTTTTTTGGGGGCTAAGGTTCTGATTGCAGCTGGTGCTTCAGTGATGATTGGGCAGCTTTCTAAGCCATTTAGTTCTGTGTTGCTGTATGGCAAGGACTTTGATATCAAGGCTATTATTCAGGCTGGAGGATTCCCATCATCGCACTCTTCTGTATGGACTTTGTAAAATCCCGTAAAATCAGTTAAACCTGTTTCCACCTTTGAGATTCTGTTTCTCAAAATGTTGTTTGCATTTTCCTGTGGATAGGCAACAATGGCTTGTGCAACATTCCTTGGCCTTGAGAGGTAGTTATATATATATATATATATATATATAAAATAATTTGGTTCAAGTCAATTTTAAATTCTCTATGTAACCTCTTTAAGTATAAGGTTTGTTATATTAGAATAATTCATCTCGTGTTATTTCCAAATGCAGAGGATTCTCTGATCCCATTTTTGGTCTCACAGTTGTGTATGCTGGTCTCATTATGTATGATGCTCAGGTATGATACTATTTTATGTTATTTTCTTCACTCTGAATGTTTCTATCATGTAAATGTATTGTTTTTAAGTCCTTTTGAAGTTTTAACCAAGTTTGAAACTTTGAATTAGATCACACTTAATTGCACGTCTATTCGATAAATTCCATGGGGATATTGTCTCTAATGAAGTTTACCCATTATCATAGTGTTCAATAGGAACAAATCAAATTTGAATTTCTACTTATAGATAGTGTTTTAGTAATAACATATGATGGTTTTGTCTCACAACAAGCTTAGTAGGGATGGGAAAATAAAGGAAGAGAAAAAAACAAGGAATTTAACATGTAGACCTAAGTTATTTTGTCAACAATTGAACAGAGAAAAAGAGGGTCAAATATGCACTTATAGTTAGAATACTTTGATCAATTAACATTTTATCTTTCTTGTATCTATCAAATTATACAACAACAACAAAGCCTTATCGCACTAGGTGGAGTCAGCTTATCTATCAAATTATAGATTTGAGAGTTTCCTACTATCACTGCTAATCTATGAATTTGCCTTTCGGGTTGAAACTTGTTTGCTAAATTTGGAATGTGTAGTAAAAATAATGGAACTTTCTAGTAGTACTAGATGTCTGATCTACTAGGCTTCTCAATCTAGTTTGTAGAGGTTATAACCCTGCGGCTAGGGAAAAACTAACTCTTTTGAATAGTTGTATGTGAAAGATGATTATTTGGGTATGCAAGTGAATAATATAATAGTACCCAAATAGATGCAGTTTTGGAGGCTGGGACTTGAATCACGACCACATCAGAAGGAACCAGAATACCTTTCTTTTTAGAGTAACTTACAATAGCATCTGCGATGGTTAGGCAATATCATACAGGACAATTTCGATTTGTAATAGTATACACTGCTCTTTGCATATGACATTGATCTTGCCTCCCTTATAACAATGAGCCTATTAGCTGGACACTGTTAATAAAGTGTCATTAGATTTCCATTTGCTTTCCAACATTCAGTTGATTATATTGCTTCAGCAGTTATTTGTTTAAATAGTCTCAAGTTCAAGTCTTGTGAATGTAGACACTGGTGCTTAGAAAATTCTAACCCAACAGCAAGCTAACTTGGCTTGAGCTAGTTGGAGTTCAATGTGCATGCCTTCATCATAATTCTTCAGTTACCTGTTTTATTTACTTCACCTGATTCAGCCTGGGCAATGAAATGAAATTTTAGTGTCAGTAGGTTCTAAGAAAGAGAGCAAAGGATTTTGCCACTGAGAAAATTGTGGTAAGAAATTATAAAGAAAATTGCTAAAATGCATACTTCAAAATCTCACTGTGTTATGCTCTGAGTAGACAAGTATTTTCCATTCCATTTGCTCATGTCACAACTAGGGCTGGCAATTCATACCCTACCCGCGGGTACCCAACCCGGTCCAACCCGTTCGGGTAGGGTAGGCTACCCTACCCGCTGCGGGTAGGGTAGGGTATGGTCCGGGTATGCCTGCGGGTAGGGTAGGGTACGGGTTTAGGGTGTACCCTACCCTACCCTACCCGCACCTCAAATATATAACACATATTTTATGAAAATTAAGTATATAGTGAAAGAAATGAGAGTTGAACCTACAACCTCTCTTATATAATGACTTACAATAAGTGAACAACCACTAAACTAGTTAGTCAATTTAGTAATTTAGAGTATTAGTTTGTTATTTTTTATGTTATTAATATGTATAAAATTTGAAATGATTGAATTTTATATTTATTTTGAAAAAAATTGATATATCTGCGGGTAGGGTAGGGTAGGGTAGGGTTTAGAACTTTAGGGTGCGGGTAGGGTTAGGGTTGAGAGATTCTCAACCCGCGGGTAGGGTAGGGTAGAGTTTTAATAGAATTTTCAACCCGCGGGTAGGATTAGGGTAGGGTCCAAACCCTACCCTACCCTACCCATTGCCAGCCCTAGTCACAACCATCCATTGCAATCAAAAGAGTGATCTTTCATTAATTGCTTCTTAAAACATTTGATGGACAGAACATTAGTCTGAACTGTACCTTTAAGGCATATTTCTAGGCATGTCCTGTAATACTTGACTGCGTGAGCTTTTTTTTTTTTTTTAATTTTAAATAATAATAATAATAATAATAATAATAATAAGTCTTGGATATTTTTCGACTTCAGTATTAGGAGCTATAGAAAATACAAAAATTTTCTCATTTGGGACAAAAAGTTTGTGTCTGATCGTGTCTCCACAACAAAATATGTTCTGTGAACAGTCTATACATTACTGTCATTGGATCCTGTATAATGAATTTAGGCCAATACTCATACATTTTCAAAGTATACATAGCATACATATCAAAGGCTATTTGATGATGATTTGTTTTGTTTAAAAAAAAAGTGGTGGGACCCACATGATTCCTCACTCATTTCCTCCCTATGTATACTATCTAAGTGTTAAATATGTATGGGAGTATTGACCTAAATTTAACTGCTGTTACATGTGAAATTTTATAATCTGCAAAATCCTTCCTTGGTTGATTTTGTTTCATTTATTGACCCTTATAACTTACAATATGGTATGTGGCTTATATGATTTTGTAGGGTGTAAGAAGAGAAGTTGGAATTCATGCAAGGACACTTAACAGACTACTGCGCTACATTCACATTAACAACTCTATACGTTCCAAAGATAATAATGATGGTTTAATCAACTTCAAACCAGGTTTTGAACAGCCCATTTTATCCCAAGAAGCCACTTCCTTCGACTCAGAACAGAGAAATAATAATAATAATAATAATAATCTAAGCCTATTAGTTAAGCAAGGAAGCAAAACAAGGCAAACTGAAGGTGAGAAACTATCCTCAACAGAAACAGAAGAAATCAGAAAGTTGTTGGTTTCTGATGGCTTATTCCCATTGAAAGAATCCGTTGGCCATACTGAGGTTGAAGTCATAGCTGGTGCATTGCTAGGGATTATAGTTGGTTTGGCTGTTTATAATTTCATGTAAATTATTGATATTTTCTGAAATATATTGCATATATGTTATATTATGTTACATCAAATAGATTAAATTGAAATTGAAAAATCAGAATGACTTTGATAGATGAGTCAGCCTTTTGAAGTTTTTATTTAGAGCATATTTGGTTTGGTCCCAAAATTACGGGTCAAGAACTATTTTAGTTTTCAATATTTTTGTTGAAAGGAAAAATCTTTCAACGTGTTTTTTAAATTGTCTTTAATGTTATAATAAATTTTTAGAATAATGCTTCTATTAACAAATGTTAATTTTTAGATGAATTTATCTATGATGAAAATAATAATAACCTAATTAAAAAAATTCACTCCACCCTAGCACCCAGCTTCACCCCATCTCATCCCCCATCCAACCCCCACCACCGTATTTCATCCCCGTCCAACCTCCACCACCATTTTTTATTGGCGAAACTTTCTTTATCCATTATTTAATTTCTTTAGTTGTAATTGTTTCTTCAATTACTTTATTGAAGTTGATCTATTTAAAATAAGTTGAAAATATTTGAGACACTAGTTCTAAATAAAAAACAAAAGTTTAGAGTTGTGCTTATTTTTCATTGTACTTGATACAATAGTTATGATGTTGGTCTAAAAACACCTTGGTTTGGGCTCTCTTGACTAAACTCAATGAAAAACAAGTGTTATCAATCCTCTGAGAAATTAGAATGATAGAGTCATTTTGTTTTGTTGATGACCACACATTGGTTAGCGTAAAAAAGAATTCTATAACTTTGATAATAACATTGACTAATCCTTATTAGTCTGTGAATTAAATCATTCACTAAAAGCACATTGGAGATAAGGCAAAAATTATTCTTACCCACATTACCAATACTAGAAATTTTTGTTTGGGTTTTGTTGGAAAACTTCACCAAGCCACTGTTTTTCGGTCTGAGATAAATAAAATACTTCTTTTCTCTAGTCATGTGCCTCAAATATTTCCTATCCATGAACCACTTTTGCCTTTTGGATGTTTGAGACTTTAGACGCTGTTGCATTTTGAGTAATCTCAGAGAAAAACTTATGAAAAGTCATCCCAAGATAAAAGAAAAAGATTCCACATGTGATCATTGTGAAAAGAATAAAAAGACCAAGATCTCTTTTAAGAGTATTAATGCTGTGAATACTTCTAGGCTATTGAGCTATTCATCTTGATGTATTCGGTCCTACCTGAACAACAAATCTAAATGGTAGAAGATATGCCTTTGTAATTAATTTTTATTATTCTAGATTTACATGGGTTATTTTCTTAGTTCATAAAGATGAGACTTTTGAAAAATTTGTTCAATTTGCTAAGAAAGCCTATAATGACCAAGTGCTTACAATCTCTGCCATTAGATTTGATCATGGTGGTAAGTTTGTAAACTCGAATTTTGAAAAAACTTTGTAAATAACTTGGCATTATATATGTAAGCATCTCTATTCTCAAAATTTCTCAACAAAATATGATAGTCAAAAGGAAAGAAGTTTACAAGAAATAACAAGAACAATGCTTTTAGGATCTGATTTTCCAAAAACATTCTAAGGGTGAGGCAGTAAATACAACTTGCCATATTCAAATAGAGTCTTTATAAGACCTACCCTCAAACTTAAACCCAACATTTCTTCTTTCTATGTATTCGGATAACGTTTTATCATTAACAAAGGGGACAAGCTCACAAGGTTTGATTCCAAATTCGACAAGATGTTCTTAGGTTATTCACAGGTTTGCAAGGTATACGGAGTATACAATGAGAAAACTTTGTACATAGAAGAGACGATACATCCGAAGTTCAATGAGCTCAAAAAGGACCTTAAAAATAATTTGAGTGAGATTAAAGATGAACTAAACAATGTAAGAAATTTAGAACCATTGCGGCTCCATTATCTAGATTCTACATTGACAAACCTTAGAAGGACTCTTCACCTCAAAATCTTACAAGCTCTTCAACTCAAGTAACTGAGAAAGGAAAAAAAAAGAGAAAATAAAAGAACTTGAGAGACCTAGAACTATAAAGATGTGCTAGATTTCAAAGCTATGTAAAGGAATTTACTCCTTGGAGAGACATATGAAGGAGTTCAAACTAGATCCTCCTTTAAAAACATGTTTCTAAAGCTCTCAAGGAACCATATTGGATTATAGTGATGGAAGAAAAGCTTGAACAGTTTGAGAAAAATCAAGTTTGACACCTAGTTCGTAGACCCAAAGAAAAATTTGCATTGGAATTAAGTAGAAGTTCAAGAACAAGCTTAATGAAGCCGAGAAGATTGTCAAAATAGGCAAGATTAGTAGTCAAAGGCTATGATCCAAAATAAGGGGTCAATTATGCGAAGCCGACCCTCTTAAGTAACTTCATATTTAAAGCCAGGAAGTCTCCAAATCATGTGCTAAAACTGATAAAAGTACTAAATAGTCTCATACAAGTTCTAAGAGCTTGGTATGATTGTCTGAGTTCCTTCTAAACTTAGAACGACTTAGAGAGAGGCATTCATGACACAATTTTATTCACTATTTTTAAAGATAATGAACCTCTAGTTGTCTTGATCTACATCGATGGCATCATCTTTTGAGTAACTCAGAATTAATTATGCAAACACTGTGTTGATTCATGAAAAGTGAATTTGAGCTAAACATGATGGGAGAATTGAAATTCTCTCTTGGCCTTCAGTTTAAACAAACTAAGAAAGGAATATACACTTATCAATAGAAGTACTGTAAGAAACTTCTGAAGAAGTTCAGTATGTAAGATATTACGTCTATCATAACTGCCTTGCATCTTTCTCAGATGATTGATTCTTATGAGAGTGGAGAAAGTGACTCTGAGACCACATACAAAGGAATGATTGGATCACTACTATCCATCACTGCTAGTAGATCGTATATCAAAATTAGTGTTGATATCTATTCAAGATTTCAATTTAATCCTAAGCAGTCTCTTATAAAAAGATTCTAAAGTACTTGTACTACCAATCTTGGTCTGTGGTATGAGAAAGACTCAGTAATTGTTGCAATTGTTTACATTTTTGCCAACTTCGCTAAAGATCTACCTGATAGAAAGAGCACAAGTGAAAGTTTCTGCTTCTTTAGAAAGTGTCTTATTACTCGGGAGTAGCAAAAAAAATATTGTGCCTTTGTTGATAGATGAAGAAGAATACATATATGACTAAGAAGCATTTGGATATGCAATTGTATATAAGTGAAAATTATTTAAAAATAAAGAAATAAACAACACAAACTTTTATAAAGATAAACTTTTCTGAGACAGGCGTTGACTACATGTACTTATTTCTTTTACTTTTGTGGCGTTGTTTTTATCTATTAAGGATCATGTGGTTTTGGTTTTCTCCCTATATTCAATACTTTTCAGAGGATAGACAGGAGGAAGATATTTTGAGCTTGTATAAGCAAATGTCCTGTGAATTTGGATTTATTTTCTTAGATATTTTACTCGCGTTTGTTATTGTTACGTTTTTGTAAAGTGGGATAGGAGTTATAATTATAAAATATATATTTATATATTACTAGTATAAACTCTTTTTGTAAATAAAAAATATTATGATGATGTAAATATATATTTGTATAATGTATAAAAAAATGCTTTGTATTTTAAGTTTTGGTTTTAAAGGCTCCTACATATTATAGTTATATATAGATGAGTCATTATAATAGTTTTGCTATTAAAATGACGTAACTAAAAGTATGACATTTTAATAATGAAGATGAAAAAAGTCTAAGGGGCTAGCAATTTTTGTGACATTTTAATAATGAAGATGGAAAAAGTCAAGGGGACTAACAACTTTTGTGCTTTCTAGCGAGTACTTAACCATCAAAAGAAAAGGAAGTGATTTCTCACCATTGAATGTAATCTCGCACCATTAAAAACACAATTTATGGCTAATTGATAGTTACAAAATATCAAAGTTGCTGGCCCCTAAAATTGTTCATGAAGATGTTACTCATAATATTTTCCCTATTCTTTATAAAAGAACAAACTCTTCCGAAAAATCATACCGCAGAGGCACAGACGTCTTGAAAAATATTTTAAAGATCTTTGTGAAAATGTATAAGATTATGTTATATAATTAATTTGTATAAAGTGTGCAATTTAACAAAACTATCACATTTATCATTGTTACGAACTCACACGGTCCAGTCCAACAACACGGCGGGTCGGGAACACCACCCCGACCCAAAGCCCGCATCACCCTCCAAACGACGAGAAAACTCGACGGGTCGATCCTCCGCGCCCGACCCAAAGCACGTGCGACCAGCCACCACGGCTCATCACCACGTCCAGGAAATCGGTCGGGTTGGTATCTTCGGGGCAGCACCCGAAGCCCTGACCCGAAATCTGGAACGACCTGCTCCTCCCACGTGGACAGGGACAGCTCACAAGCGTCCTGACCTGTGGGCTAGGCCATTTATGGGCTCATCCAGCACAGTTTATAAGGAGAGAGGTCAGCTCTCCCCCAAAGTACACATCATCTTACCTAATTTGGCTGTCATCTCATACAGACACTGACTTGATCGTCGGAGTGTCCTTGCAGGTAGCCACCCCCTTTGCCCGCTCTATCTCCGGTGTCGTTAGCCTTTAGCTCACGTCAAGAAACCCGTATCTAGTCGTCCCAGGATCTCACCCTTTTACCATCATTCGACCCGTCGAGTACCCGACATCCTCAGGTAACGAACAATCATCAACACCAACTTAAACAATTGTGAACAAATTCTCCTCATCCTAACTTAAACAAAATTGTGGATAAATTTATATATTTATTTAGAGAAAATAAGATGATACTTGATACGTCAGAAAACAAAATTTCAAAAGTTTAAGTGAAAATAATTATGTATAATTGTAATATAATTTATATAATTTATATTTAGTATAATTAATATTAAATTGAAATATTACCTTTTTCTTAATAATATAATCATATAATTTCTTACTATTAATTGATTTGAAACATTAATACATATATTTTGATTTTAATAATATATAAATATTATCTTTCTCATAACAATATATTTAATATCTATGTTCATTAAATAATATTAGTTATTATTAATATTATACAATATATTAATATACGTAAAGTATTATGTAGAACACGTATTTAAATATATTATTTTTCTTATACACGTTTATTATTATTGGCAAAAAAATATTATTATTTTAAATAATTTAATTTTAAATTATTGATGGATTAAAAGTATATCAAATGCATATGACATATTATCAAATTAGTAGCCTTTTTTACTAAAATATTTGGGTATATTACTGATAAAATAGACTTATAAATAGTAAAAAAAATAAAATTAAAACTTAATAAATTATATATTATATATCTAAATTAAATAGACTTAACTAATAAAATGAGATTAACTTTTAAATTCTTTTGAAACTAAACTAATTCAATCCTAATATTAGCATTAAGTTATTTAAATAATATCTATGGTATTCAATTTCAGACTTTGAACGCATATACATTAGAATTATTTTCGTAACGACAACTAACAGAAATAGTTTGACCAAATTAAATTTGTAGAATCATACAAATTCATATCATCTTCTTTCTAAATAAGTTTTGTAAGATCCAGAAAATTTACTAGCCAATTATATAATAAAAAATTGAGTTAAGAAGATTTGAGAACGTCGAGTCAGAATTAAAAATTAAAAATTTGAAATTTAAAAATTACAAATAAAAATTGAACTCAGAAAATTATTTGGAACGTAAAAACATAATTAATTATGAAAAAATGCGTACCGACGTTATAATTAATTGTATGTGTTTAGATCTGTCCGATACTACGTATGAGAGAAATAAAAATGTAAAAATAACCAAAAAATATTTAAAACACAAACCAAAACACTTATATTTAAAATTTTAGTCCTAGGTAAGGCCAATGAGCAAAAGGACAAAAATGTCCCTCATTTACCTTTACCAAAATGTGATTCCATTCTTCATTTCGCTCATTTTCCACCCAAGAAAGAAAGGGCACGGGAGTGAGAGAGAGAAGAGAAATTCCAAATCAAAATACTATTCATCTTGAACTTCAAATCCACTTTTCTCATAAACCGGAGTTTCGATCGACGACCCGTTTGCAGCTACGCGTTCCTCTCATCTCCCTTTACGTTTCTATCCCACTTTTGTGATGAGTAATTGCGAGAACTCCGCTCTATTTTTTCTTTTTCCATTGTTTTTGTGTTTTTGGGTGGTGAGGTTTTGAATTTATGATTTTGATGCTTTAGGGAAACTCGAGTTTAAATTCTAGCGGGGTTTTAACCCATGTTCATATGGAATATGGTAAGAAAATTCTGTTCTTTTTTTTTTTTAATTTGTGTAAAAATCCTAGTATGAATAATATGAAACTTGAATGAAATTAGATTGAATATAGTTGGTTGAAGGTTGGATTAGTGAGAAATTGAGTGAAGCTTGGATTGGTAAGAATTGATTGAGGATTGGGTTGGCAGAGAGAAAGGCTCAAGAAGTTGGAACCGCCATCAACTAAGGTATGGATTTCAGTTTCTGATAATCACTATATAATGTTATATGAAAACCTAGGCTGGTTGACCTTAAGATATTGTTGAATTGATGTTGTTGATGATGATAGTTTAATATAAATGCATGATTTTGTATAATATTAGATGTTGAAAGAAGATGGCAGGAGGCCTTGAATGATTGAGTTCCTTTTGTTTAGTATATATTGGTGTTATGTTGAATTTATTGAAAATTGGAGTTATTTATGATAATATGTGAAATTGAATTTAGGAAGATTGATTGTTATTTGTTTGGATATTTATATGAAGATAGGCTTTAAGAATGAGATGAAATTGGGTGTGTTTGATGAGTTGTAAAGTGAAATGTGAGTATGGATGAGGATTTGGGTATTGATTTGACAAGAAAAGGTTTTTGAGAAGTGTCAATTTTAAATGTTGCAGAAAAATAAGTGTCAATTTTAAATGTTGCAGAAAAATGTGTAATTAGGAAATTTTGGTCAACTTCAATGGGCTACAACTTGGAGTTCGAAATTTGAAAATTAATGAAACTTGCGTTGATATAAAATTGGGGATGTCTATTTTATTGTTTCAAAGAACGGAGTCAAAACGAATTTCGTACTAAAAGTTATGATGTTTTGAATTTTGGTGGTTAAAATTGAATTCTGCAGATTTTGTAGGAAAGGTAGCAAAACTAGGTTTTGTGTGTACACTCGATGCCTGCGTATGCATCATTCATGCATCATTCACGCACCCTCAAGAAACTGAGACAGGTTCTATGTGTACGCACGAATCCTGCATACGTACCATTGTGCTGATTTATTTAAAAATGCTGTTTTTGAGCTGTTAAGCCTTTCTGGCAAGATTGTACCCCCTGTAACCTCCGTATGAAGTCTAATAACCATTTTAAAGGCTTTGAATATGCCGAGGGTGGATATAATTAATTGTATTGAATCATTCCCTAATAAAATCTTGTTAAATGAGATATAAACGTTATGAGGATGATGGTTCGTCCCGTCCATGGTAAGGACGGTTTTCTCTCAGGAGCTAAAACACTGAATGTGTGATGAATGATGGCTAAGATGACGTTGAATGATTGAATCTGAATGATTAATTGCTTATGCACTTCTTTTTATCTGAGATACGAGTTTTTCTGGGTAGATGCAGTAGCTTGCCACCACTTGCTCCAGGTTGAGATTCGATACTCTGTTAACCCTACGTCGCAAGATGTGGCTAGGCACTTTAACTCCCCAGAAATCCCCCCCCCCAATGAGCTAAATTTGATAAATGATTGAGAAAAAGCTATGGTAGACTCTTGGGGATACGCGCACGAGGGACTGTCTAGGGTTAGCTGCCGGATATGTTGGGTTTGGCTTTATAACCGACAGATGAGACTTATCAGTCATAGGGCAAGCATACATCATCTACGTATGTTTGTTTTGCTTGATGTGCATTACTTGGGTTTCCCTTTGTGATTACTATGTTTACTTGCTATACTTTCTATCTGATGTATCTGTATCCTACTTATATTTTTCTTGTCTGTATTATTTGTTTGTGCAACTGAGATGCCCCTTGTCTGGCGGAGGAGTGACGAGGACAGTTCTACAGGAGTTTTAGAGGGTTGGAGGAAAGTGAGAATTGATGGGTTAAGTTAGAAATTTGGGTTAGATCCTAGTGCCCAAGATATTTTACCTTGTCATTGTTTTAAATTATAACTCTAACTTTTAAATCTGAGCGTCGGTGTCCTAGGATCGTCTCTGCCTTTCTTGGGACGTTATATATTATGTATGTTAGCACCATTACCATGCTGAGAACCTCCGGTTCTCATCCCATACATATGTTGTCTTTTTCAGATGCAGGTCGAGAGACACCTCGCTAGGCGTCTGGAGTTCTCTGTCGCAAGCAGAGATGGGATATTGTCATTTGGGTGTTGGTATGTATATGTATATATATGTATAGACTTCTCCTTTTATATGTTTCGCTTTTGTCCCTCTTAGAGGCTTTTTGGAGAATTAGGAGTTTACTTTATGTATTTTGGATTATCATTCACATTTTGGAGAATTTTGTTGTATAGACTTCTCCTTTTATATATATATATATATATATTCTCCAGCTAGCCTTGGATTCGCAAGTTGAGCCCGGAACTCGATATTTTGTATCTTTGACACTCCGATCTTATTATATGTATATGTCCTTGCTTTTCTTCGTACGCAAGTAACCGTTACCTTGAACGTTGCACTTTTTAAGGTCTTAATACCACACCACCTCTGTCTTATG
Organism: Arachis ipaensis; assembly: GCF_059453495.1. Lineage (NCBI taxonomy): Eukaryota > Viridiplantae > Streptophyta > Magnoliopsida > Fabales > Fabaceae > Arachis > Arachis ipaensis. The sequence goes on along the minus strand of NC_142443.1, from coordinate 115,157,345 downwards.
GCTTAAGCGTAAAGTTCTATGTGGTAGGATATTACAAGTTAGTTCACTAATTTATTTAATTAATGAGAATTGTGCATACAATAATTCATTTGTCAGCAAACAAACTCTTAAATAGAACTGAAATCTGCGATAAATTAGTCTTTGACTTGCCATAACTAAAAATAGGGTAAACTACTAAAAATATATCCGAATAATTTTATTGCTGACAAAAATGCATCTAAACTTTATTATCGACAAAAAAAAATCCTCAAATAATTTAAAAATGTGATAAAAATGTCCAAATTTTTTTTATGTGACAAACAACTTATGTATTTGACAAACTATTTATGCATTGGTTCCAAAATTTTGTAGAAATATTTAGATTTGTTTAAAAAATTTACACAAAAAAGGAGATAAAAATTTGATCTCTATATTTTTATTTTATTTTTTAAGAGTATTATTGGTTGTTGACAAAAAAACATATATATATATATATATATATATATATATATATATATATATATATATATAGCAAAAAACACCAAATTTTAAGGATAAAAATATCTCATTTTTCTAATTATACTTGCAAAAAATTGCATCAAAATTCAATCTTTAAAGTATTTTTTTTGTTGCCCACGGTATCTCTCAATCTGACAGGTCAAAAACTAATCCGTCACGGATCTGAGCTCCATTTAAGGGTCTGCCACTGGCCAATGGGTTACTGCATGCACAAGGCGAGATTCGAACCCCCAACACTTGCTTAAGCGGACGAATGAGCTGACCACTCGACCAAAATATTGTTTTGGTTTATTCATTTAGTTTTTCTGATAAAAATAATTTATTTTACTGAATATTAATTTTGATAAGTTTGTATAAATTCAATGAGTTAATCAAAGTTTTTCAAAAAGAGAATATCAAGGGCTCAAATTTTTACTAGAAAAAAATAGTGTTAATTAATATAAGCTCAAATGAAAAAAAATTATTAATTATTTAACATTTCTCATATAAATTATTATTGTTTAGAAAGAGTAAAAGGATTGGCAAAATCAGCTTTTAGCTTTTCAATTATATAAAAAAAATCAAGTCGTAAAATGTGCATATGTCAGTGTTAAACCAAAAACAAAATGTAAAATTAGCTTTTTCATAATCATGAATAAATGGGAAAATACATTTAAATTGTTACGTGTGCGAAATATAGAAAAAATTCATATAAACTTGAATTTTAATCTTTATATAATTTGATAATATATATTTTTATTTAAATAAAAAATCCATAATTTTGTGGCTGATTTTTTTAAAATAGAAATGATGATGGTGTAATGCAATGAAATGTACATATATCAAGTATTTGTACAGTTTATAAGTGTCAGTCAAAACGCAGGCTATATTTTGTCTTTATCACATTTTTCAATTTTTTTGTGCAATCAAAGCGTAAGTTAGGTTTATGAAGTTTCAACTTTTTTTTTATAATTACACTACTCACACATCCACACACCCACACTTTAAAATTTTCTAAACCTCATTCCAGTCTCAATTGGAATTTGAACTTGTCTTTATCACATTTTTCAATTTTTTTGTGCAATCAAAGCGTAAGTTAGGTTTATGAAGTTTTAACTTTTTTTTTTGTAATTACACTACTCACACACCCACACACCCACACTTTAAAATTTTCTAAACCTCATTCCAGTCTCAATTGGAATTTGAACTTGGTGCAGCTTGATTAAGAGGCAAGATGATTGTCACTTGATCTAGGCCTTTAGCTTTTTAAATTTTTAGATTTTGTTTTTTAGCCCAAAACGCAGGTTGCGTTTGGAAATGGGTGTTTTTTTTTAAACCCAAAACGTAGGTTGCGTTAAGAAATGGGCTTTTTTTTAATTTTTTTTGGAAATCCCAAAACACAGGTTATGTTTTAAGTGGGTTAGAAAATTTTTTCAGAAGCTGCAAAACGCAGCCTGCGTTTTGTATAAAAAATAATATTTTAATCGAAAGCTTAATTTGTATTCAGATTCAATCATTCAACCCTTCTCATTCACTCCATGCCACACCAATATACAAGAATTTGGATCCTCTAAATTTTGAATTTTCACTTTAGAGGATAAAGTATGATTTCTCTATTATATTTTCTCTTGGTCTCAGCTATGAAATAAATGGTAAGAGATCACATTTTATTCTCTAAATTGAAATTCAAAATTTAGAGGATCCAAATCCAATATACAATTTCATTAAGCTCAACCCCACAATTCAGGTTCAATACAACTTTATACTCAATCATCAATGTGTCATTATCATTCATCGAAATCGTCATTTCATCAAACACCAACCACATTACTCAACACAACTTCATAACAAGTTCAATATTTTCATCAATTACTAACCATCACACACTAACATAATCCAACCTATCTTAAAGTCGTCTAGCATATGTTTTCACAAAATATTATATATTATCTACGAGAAACCAAAATTATACCTTGGCCAATTCCTCCCTAAGCCAAAAATACCTCAATTTCACCGTTCTTCAAGAGTCCACAGCCCCAAAACCTCTCCGAACATATTTCAACCACGAATATCCAAAAATCAAGCTCCCAACATCATCAATGTACTTCAAACCAACATTATTCAATCTAATTTCACAACATATCAATATAATCAACATCGAAGCTTACTAATTCACTAATCAACAAGAAGCTTGAGGTTCTTACCTTATTCATGCATCATCTGAGCAAGACCCACTAATTTTTTCAAGTTAATTTGACCCTAGAACATCAAAATAACCAAAAATCTCAACACCCAATCATCAAATTTTGAAATTGGGAAAAAGAGAGACTGAGAATGAGATTTAGGTTTTCTTACCGAATTGGTTGGCGGGCTCTATAGAACTCAACACGGTAAATACGTGGTCGCAAACAGTGCAGCGATCGGAGTTCTGGATTGAGAGATATGTGATTTGGAGTGAGAGGTTAGGGTTAAAGTTCTTCCTTCTTCTTCCTTGGCATGTTCAGCCTGTTTCAAGTTATGAGGAAGAAGAAGACTTGGCCCTGTGTTTTATATGTTGGGCCATGGGTCCGGTTTGAGTCCGGTTCAATCAGTTTAACTTGTTAGTCCGATTTTAGACCAAAATCATTAAAATTAATGTCAAAATTTATATTTTAATTATTTCTACTTCATTAAACTATAAAATTCAATTTCCTAATTTCTTTGATTAATAATTAATTTATTAACTAATATATTTTATTATATAAAAATCAGATTTTCGCACTTAATAATGGAACTGACGTGACATACTCTCAAGAGTATTTTTTTATTTAATTATTTTAGCTCATTCAGTACAATTTATTACAATGACTTAATTATATCAGATAATTGATTTAAATATAGATATTTAAATATCAATGTAATTTATTATAATTTATATAACTTAATCAATTATAGTACATTAATTGTAATTCGTTATATTAGTTAATTGGTTTATTCATTTGTAAAGTCTAAAATAAAATAAATAATTTGTTGTTTATTCTAATTGAATTTATTAAATTAAATTATATATTATATATGAATTAACGATAATTTATAAATCACTTTATATTATATATGTATTAACGAAATATTATATATATGTTAATTAAATATTATATACGTATGGTGCAATGAATTCAAAGGTGGTTTATATAGTATTGATAATATTATATATGTACGGTGCATTTTTTTGTTTTGGCATTATATAGTATTGATAATATGCTAATTCCAAGAAACCTACGCGTATCTCATATTCCCATTCCAACCCGCCGACCCGAAGCACCTTTTTTTATCTTCTCTCTCCCAGCAAACAGAGACGTTAGTGATGGAGAATGGCGTCTTCGGATTGGTGACTTCAGAACGGCGACATAAGAGCTTTGAAGATAAGAAGATTGGTTGCTCTTACGGCGACAGATGACAACGGGGTTGTGCCAGCAAGGAGGTCGAGAACGATCGGGGATGTTAATGTGACCAGAGGAGGTACATAGCGGACCAGCAAGAGGAGACTTTCACTGATACTGTCGTCGTTCAAATCGCCATCGCACCGGGACGCTTCTGATCGTGTAACTGATGAAGGTGAGCTGCTGCAAGGAAGGCATGGATTTAGATCTTATTTTCATAGTATGTACATTTTGATTTGCCAATATTTATGATATAGAATGAGTGTTTTATTTTCAATTCAAATCTTTTTTCGTGTTTTGAATCATCAAGACAAATTTTTTCTTCTTTTGGGTTATGGAAGATCTGTGATTTTTATGCACTCCACTTTTAAAATTATTTACCTAAAAATATACATCTTCTTAGATGCTATAAAAGCCTAAGAGGTGTGGTCCTACAATCTTATCATGTGTGTCTTGCTAGAATTTCATTCGCTCTTATTTTTGTCACTAGAGAAAAAATGGTTAGGCGATATGATTTGTTGGAGATGATTGCACTGCCAAAAAAATGTTGGAGGATTCATGTCAGAGTGATCAGACTTTGGTCACTACCAAGATTCAAATACCCCAAATCCATTAGCTCCATTGAAATGGTGTTGATAGATGAACAGGTACGTCTAATTCTTTCACATACAATTGTTTCTCTGCTTTCATACACTTAATCTATATTTTCTGATAATCTTGATAAGATTTTCTGGTTTCAATGTTAAGGTGATTGATGCTCATGAAATATATAATGTCTGATGCATGGATTATTGCTTCAATACTTTCATACATTTAATCTATATTTAAAGTTTATAGTTTTGAATTTTGATATAAACCCTGTGCAGGGGCGATGCTAGGTACAAGGAAAGGGGGGCAATGGCCCCCCTAATTTTAATTTTTTACATGTAAATTATATGTAAATTTTAGTTTAGCCCCCCTTAAAATTTTATTTTAGTCTTATTTTATTGTGTAAATATTTTTTGCCCCCCTCTAATATTTCTTCTAGCTCCGCCCCTGATCCTGTGATAATTTTATAATTCTTTTGTAGTGAGATGATGCATACATATACAATGTATCGTGTTGATTTTGATTGCTCTGATTAAAAAAAAAACTCTTGCTAATGGCCATCATCCAAACAATTTATATAATCAGAATTAAACTAAATATAGTTTCCTTAAATGGCTAGAAATATGCAGGGTTATATACGTTGTTTATGAATTAAAAGTTTAATGGTTTAGTGGTTTAGTAATAACTAGAATGAGACCTGTGCGATGCGCGGGCCGGTAAATTAATGATAGTATATAATAAATATTTAAAATTGTTTTGTTTTGTAGAATTAAATTAAATATGTGTAAACTAAAGTAAATTTGAAAGGTGTTTTATTTAAAATAATTTATAATGTAAAAGATTTGGATGTTGGATCTCCACAACGTGACTTTCAACACGATATTCCTAAAATTATTAGTATTTTGTTAATAACTATATATGTAAATAAATAATGAATTGTTTGTATATTTTTTTACTTTTTAAGTATCAATTCCATTCTTCGTATTTTTGTGGATTTTCCTTTAACATCTACTTGTTCTTCTTTACTTAGTACATGCAGTTTTTCAATGACATTTACAATTATTAATGACAACATTTACCTATACACAGACAAATGTTAGATACATACATATGATACAGCTCATATCCCTCTTACAAAATTATAATGACAAAGGCGAGGAAAAATTATGACGAATATATGTACAAATAGAAATAGTACAGCTAAGGACTTATCAAAAAAATTTCATCAGCTTCCTCGTCCGTTCTGAAAAGAGAAGTCTGTAGAAAAGTGAGAACATCATTCTCGAAAGGGTTCTCAGTAAGGGGTTATTAGAAAAGGAACAATGCATAGCATATAGAAAGAAGTATAATTTTAACGATATCAAAATACAATTATATATAAAGTATTATAAAACAATATAAAAAGTATAAGAAGCAAAAATAATTAAAGTATTTTTTCGTAAATTCAATTTAAAAATACAATAAATATGTTTGTTTTGTACTTTTTCATCTAATATAATCAATTTTAAAATACAATAAATATATTTATTTTGTATATTTTCATCTAATATAATTATTTCTAAGCAAAGAGGCTCCTTTTAATTTGTGGGTGTTAATGTTTCTCATAGACGAACCACGCGAACTTTGATAAACCAATTGTCTTCTTGTTTGGTGATATTGTCCAAAGAATGAATCTCTATTGAGTAAGTTTGAGATATTGTGTAGTTCAAAAATAAATTTTTTGTGCTAAATTTAATGTTATTTGAAGAAATAGTGATAAGAGACTTATAGAAGTAGTTCAAATAGTATGGAATTCGAATATTTGTAACATAAAATTTATTATGATTAATAATATTATTATGACATTTGTAATATGGGTGTTTATTATATTTAATGGGTTATTTCTAGAAATTAATAAATTAATTATTGGGATTATAAATTTATTGTATTATTTATAACGGTAAGATATAATAAATATATGGATATAGATTTAATGTTTTTGTAGGTTATTGGTTAGACTATTAATATCTAATTATTGTAGGTTCCATATATTTTTACCGGTATTTTTTAATATTTTTTGTATATTTTTTTTTTGTTGATTTGGAAATAATAGTTGATTTGGCAAAAATTAAGTGGTTGATTCTAAAGTATTGGCAAGTAAGCAATGTTGCTGACATGACATTAGTAGGAGGAGAAAAATGTCTTAAAAGTAATGTGAGTAAACTTATCCATCTACTTTTATATATTAAAAATAGATTATTGAAAGTAGAGTTAACTTGGATATGGTTATTCTTAAACTTCACATGTATTTATTATATAGTGGTCATACACTTAAATTAGTTAGACATTTAGGTATGATAGATTAGTTTAATTTTTTCTCAATTTCATTTATGTGACCTCTTTTTTCCAGCTTGTGTTATTTTTGGTCTTGTACACAATATAGACCAATGAAATATGCTGAAATGAGGTTTGATTTTATTTATAGTTGAGGTCCTTATTTGAATAACAACGCTCATTAAATTTAAAATTTCCTTTTCATTGAGTTGTCCACGATTACTTTCAAAATGTACCTTAGTCTTGGTAGTCATCTCCCTAATGTTCACCCTTACGTGATTTAAAATAGTTGTACCCTGCTATGTTAGTCTTTTTTTGTTTCGAGATGTATAGTTTTTAATTTTGATTCAATTTGTTGTTTTTTTGTGTTATTATTATTTTTTTTTGCTTTTGAATATTGAGTTTATTTTTACTTTACATAGTCACTAGCAATATCACTTTAGGTAGAATTTAATAAAATAAACATTCTAATTAATTGAACGTAATATCAATTTTTTAATTTATTCAGTTATTTTTGTTAAAAAAATATTTTATGTAAATTTTATTTGTTTATTTAATTGGACTTTATTCTTACTATGTGTAGAGAGTGAATAATAAAATATTTTGCTTTGTGAAAAACTAGAAAACAGCTATGCATATTTTTGTAGGTAAGGATCTGATATCTGTGCTCGAATCATTGATATCGGAGAAAACTGTGTATGTTTTTCATACTTTGGAGTTAGTAACAACTGCGGGTTGTACCGCACAACATCACATCATTTTCGATTATTTTTTCAAGCAAGGATTACTGTCGTACCCTCTTTTTGTGATGCAAAACCGTTAAATAGTATTAAGCTGGTCCCTTTTAGGTTATAGGTTGGTAAGTATATGGTTCATAACAAGTATATAAGTTGATTTTTCTTTTGTTTTTACGACAAAATATCACTAAGACGGGTGATTTATGCACAATATTCTATTTGATATTTATTTTAGACGTTGCTGGAGTTATGACCGGTGTAGAAGGCGAGAAGAAATATGTGAAGGATGACAAACCCTTACTTAGAACTTAATATGTTTATATAAACAATTTTTTATATTCTAAATAATTTGCATTTTCTTTGCAGCTTAAAGTTTAATGTTGCTGTTCTTGGAGAGATGGTGGATCGGATCAAGGTTTTGTGGCAGCGGGTGAGTAGCAGCTACCAGTAGTTATTTTTCAATTTGCAAGAGTAAAGATTTTTCGAGATATATGAGGATTTGATCACTATTAAGTGGTTATATCTTATTATAGCTATCTTTACTAATTACTGGGACGTAATTCAATTAGTATTTTTTTAGTTTTTAAATTTTATGGTGTGATACTACAGCTTAAGACGACTATAGCTTAGTGATAATTTGTTGATATGCTCAATTCCTTCATCAATTAAAGAATTTGACTTTTCTCATCATTGATTCCAACCAAATTAGAGGTTTTATACCGTTTCAACTTTTTAACATGTTAAAAGTATTGTCTCTTGCAAATAATTCACTCACAGGCACAATTCCTTCTGCTTTGGGTCAATTAAAGAACTTGATATATCTCGTCTTAAATTCAAATCAAATTGAGAGTCTCATACCGCTACAAATAGGAAATTTGAGTTAACTTGCATTATTGTCTCTTTCATACAATTCACTCAACAGGTCAATTCCATTTACCTTGGCATGATTAAAGAATTTGACATATCTCAAGCTTACGTCAAATCAAATTGAAGGACATATACTAGGAGAGTTACAAAATTTAGAACAATTACAGGTTCTAAATCTTTCAGCTAACTCTCTTTGTGGTCAAATCCCTCTTGAAATAGGAGCATTAGTGTCTTTACAAGAGTTATACATAGAATTCAATCAAATAAATGGTTCCATTCCTGCAGAATGTCAGAATTTGATCAACCTGCGCATCTTGAATCTTTCTCATAATATGATATCTGGTGTTATACACCTAAACTATTTCAGTTCACGAGCTTGACTTCACTCCATCTTTCTAACAATCAATTGGGTGGAAACATACCATTAGAGATAGGAATTTTTTATTCTCTTTGCGATGTAAATTTATCTAATAACAAATTAGACAGATTGATCCCATCTCCCATGCTAAACTGTATCAGTTTTAGGAAAGTTGACTTGAGTAATAATTCCCTCAAAAATCGGTTATATTAAGAAACTTGACATGAGCCACAATATTCTTAGTCGTAGTGTACCCTTTTTGTCCATTAAAGATGGTCCTTATATTCCTAGGACAAAATCTTTTTTTTATCAAGTTTGGATCTTAACTAAAATAATCTCACAGGGAGTTTACCTATAGAACTTGTAACCATATCTCATATAAATTTGTCATTCAACTTTTTTGAGTGTCCAAAGGCTACAAGATTTTTTATGCAAAATCAATTATTGGTAATACTCCAATGTCTGTCAACACTTCCGTTCAATATTAAAATACCCAAAAAACCAAGGCACCTAGGTATAATTGCTCTTCCTATCAGTTGTTTCTTCCTCCTTGTCATTTTTGTAAGTATATTTTGTTTTATTCGATGCACCAAGAAGGTTAAGGTTGAACCCATTTCAGAAAAGAATGGAGACTTGTTTTCCACATGGAACTATGATGGTAAAATTGCATTTGAAGACATCATCGAAGCAACACAGGACTTTTATATCAGATATTGCATATGAACTGGTACTTATGGCTGTGTGTACAGAGCACAGCTTCTAAATGGCAAAATTGTTGCATTGAAGAAACTTCACCGAAGGGAGTCACAAAATCCATCTTTTGACAAGAGCTTCCGAAACGAGATAAAGATGTTGTCACAAACCCGTCATAGAAACATTGTCAAGCTCTATAGATTTTGTATCCACCATTGGTGCAAGTTTTTGGTATACAAATACATGGAAAGAGGAAGCTTATTTTATGCGTTGAACATGGATGATGAAGAAGCTAAAGAGATACGTTGGATCAAGAGGGTGGATATCATTAGAGGAACAGCTAATGCATTGTCTTACATGCATCATGATTGTTTTCTACCAATAGTTCACAAAGATGTAACAAGCAACAACATTTTGTTGAACTCAGAGTTGCATGCTGTTGTCTCAGACTTTGGATCCTAATTCTTCAAATTAGATATTACAAGTTGGAACATCCCACCTTGCACCAGGTGAAGTTTTCTTAAAAAATCTTTTGATGCTTTTAGTAAATAAATTTATCAATTCTTGAATATATGAAATTAATTTCATTGAGATTATTCTATATTCATTGTGCAGAGTTGGCTTATACAATGATTGTGACAAAAAAGTGTGACGTCTATAGTTTTGGAGTGGTGGCATTGGAAACTTTAATGAGAAGGCACCCAAGAGAGTTAATCTCATCTTTGCTAGATGACTCTTCTAACAAAAACATAGTGATAAAAGATCTCTTGGATCTACACATCCGTTTACCGTTAAGTCAAAAAGAAACTCAAGATATAGTTCATATAGTAACACTGGTATTAACATGCTTGTGTTCTAATCCAAAGTCAAGACCATCAATGCAGGAAGTGGGGCACGAGCTTTCTACTTCTAAACAGTCACTGTCGTTGCCTTTCGCAAATATTACAATTCATCAATTGATAGCATAATCTCCGAAGAGATAGCAATAGTGAAAATAATTGTTGATTAGAAGATGAATAAGGTAAGAAATTGTTGTTATTAAAGTGATTTTTTTTTCCTATTTAGAACTTTAATGCTTCGCTAAATACAATGAGCATATAATCATTAACTCATTACCATATGCGTGAGGTTAAGGATAGGGTTAAGGCTTACCATGTATTTCCTTTGATTTATCCAATTTTCTCATAATATTCTTGAGTTTTCTTTTTAGTTCAATTTTTATTTAGCTTACATCCTTTGTTAACATCTTGGTCATTCTTTCCATCCTTTTTTATTTATTTTTAATTTTTGATAGATTTTAATGTCTTTTATAATTAGAATAATCAATAATACAAAATATTTTTAAATCATTCATACTCATAACAAACATATGATTTGATGGTGTCACTGCTGACTATTACATGTGGCTATCTTTGATGATGATGATGATGGCAATATACTATTCTGTAGGGGGACATAATCTGCTCATTCTAGCTCATGATCTTGGACAATATGTGCAACTTTGAACAACAATAGATGATGCAATTGGTGAAGCATATGACAAGACAGCCAAATGGCTTGGACTGAATTTGAAGAGAAGCGGTGGTCCTGCTATAGATGAGCTTGCTAAGGAGGAGAATGCCAAATCTTTAAGCTTTTTAGTAAGTATTCTTAGAATATTATATCCTACCCTTCTTGATTTTTCCATCTAACATGACTATGGTGGTTGTTATACTTCTAGTGTAGATTCTAAGTTCACTCCTATTTCTAATTTAGGTTCCAATGAAGCAGCACAAAGATTGCAACTTCTCCTATGCTGGTCTAAAAACCCAAGGTTGGCAATCGAATCCAAAAAGATGTACGTAAGTATTTTTGCTATTTTTATTATATTTTTTTTTTGATAAAAATAATGGGTGGAGCTAGGTCATAACTCATAAACCTAATAGAAGCTGAATAATCTATCCTTTATAGCTTTACTTTTGTTTGGCTTTGCTCATGTAAGGAGGATCTCCTGTTCTCCCATATACTTGTGTATTTTCTCTTTGCCTTGCTGATATTCTTCTTTTATCAATAAATAAATAAATAAAAGATTGATTTCCACATTCTGTTAGTGTTAGTTCCATGTAATCAGATAATAAAACAGTGATATTGCATGTTGCAAAAAGTATTCTTGTGTAGTAGTGATAAATTATGCAAACATCTTTCAATTTATTATTACGTACATATGAGGATATGGGCTATGGGCTTTTTTTGCAGTGATGCCAAGATCCCTATTTCTTCTGCAAGTAAGGAAGATTGATTGGCTCGGGATGATATTGCTGCTGCTTTTCAGGTTAGTTATGTTTTTGTAGGTTTTGTACATTATGTCATGCAAGACTTGTCTTCCGTATCAGGTCTAGATAATGACTTAGTTAAAATTACTGCATCTGCTCTATCTTGATCATCTTTAATTTGTGTCTAATTGATGTCTTATTTTTACATGTGGTCAGCGAATTACAGTGTTACATCTTGAGGAAAGGTGTGAACGTACAATCCAGTGGGCATTGAAGATGAAACCTTTTATAAGACACCTGGTAGTTTGAAGTCTGAGTAGTTTCTTTCTTTCAAATGACATCAATCTTTTCTTTTCTATTTATTTTACATCAAAAAATCTAAATGACTTTCTATTTTATTTCATCTATTGCATGTTATCTCTGGTGGCATTGCATCAAATCATTATGTTCAATCTCGGCTTGATATGGTTATGAATAAGAATGGCTTGCAGCTTGTATGCCCTCCTCCCCGACTTTGTACTGACAACGGTAATAATATAGTTTTTGAGTTGCTATTAGTTGTAAGTAGTCAAAGTTCTCAAGAAAGCAAATTAGGTTGTTATCTTTTGTTGATGCATGAAATATAGCCTTAATTTATTTATTTTAAGCTTTTTCTTGAACAGGTGACCACACAGAGCTTTATGCTTAAGCCGTAAAACAGAGGTGATATGGTATTACGACCTCTAAAAATAAAATATACACATAATAATATTGGAAAGAATACAGTATACGAAGAGCCTTGAAAAATAGATAAAACAAAATCGCAAAATAAAAAGCGCAACACTCAGAAAACGTGGTTACTTGCGTACGAAGAAATCTAAAGTTCACTAACATAGTTATACAAAAGATAAGAGTAAAGGATCAATGGTACAAAATAACAAGCTCCTAACTCAGCCTGCGAAGCCAAGGCTGGCCGGAGAATATATATATATAGCCCCAAGTCCCAAAATGAGAATACATAAACCCTAGTTCTCCATAAACAAAGCATTCTTATACACAAGAGGAGAAACTATACATACATACATATATATATATATATATATATATATATATATATATAACAAAAAGAAAAGCCCAAAGTAAACCACATCGCCGCAGAAACTCTAGACGCCTATCGAGGTGCCTCTCGACCTGCTGAAAAACAACACAGTATGGAATGAGAATCGGAGCTTCCCAGCATGGTAAAGGTGCCACACACATAAGATATAAGGTCATGGGAATGCCAGAGGCAATCCTGGAACGCTAACACTCAGAGTATAAAGCTTAAGGCACTAAAACAAAACCATAAAAAAGGTGGTCATCTAGGGAATTCTAAACCTAGCTTAAACTTAGTCTTAACACTAAACCTATCCATCATTCCTCCATTCCTTCATTTCCAGTGAGTTTGCAAAGACAGAAAAACAGACAATTGCAAGCGTAGGTAGGAGACAAGTAATGCAAGTAGCTAATATAACAAATAACATAATATATTCAGTTAGGCATTCCCAAATAATGCATAGCAAAAAAAACAAACAAAATACATGTGATGTATGCCTGTCCTATGGCTGATGATATCATCTGTTGGTTATATAGCCAACCCGACACGTCCTGGTAGATAACCATGGACTGAAACACCCATTTAGAGCAAGTGGGTTTGAGCTACAACCCCCTTGCTACTACCCGTTTAACCCAGAGCCAGTGGAATAACCACTACTGTAGCTACTACCCAGACGGGTGTTTAGAAGCTCAACCTGGAGCAAGTGGAATGATCCACTACTATTGCTACTACCCAGGCATCAATATTATTGACCTGGAGCAAGCAGGATGAGGCACAATCCTTGCTACTGCCCAGGTATCCAAAACATATATTCATTCAGTCTTAATCAATCTTCATTATTATCAAAGCTCAAGTATTGACCTGGAGCAAGCGGGACGAACCACCATCCTTGCTACTACCTAGGTATTTCAAACATACATTCGTTCAATCTTAATAATTTATCATTATTCTTACATTCAATATTTCTAGCGTTCTTCAATAACAAATCACCACTTTACAATCTCCCTCAACATCAAACTAATTCCTCCAATAAGTTTACTCACACTCTACAGCCTAAAAACCAACTACCAGGCTTTAAATGAGGGTTATAAAGTTTTTGAAGGTTAGAAGATTGGTTTAGAAACACAAAATTTACTTTGCTGAAACAGGGGTCACGCGTGGGAGTGCATTTCTGAAAGGTCACGCGTACGCGTGGGTGTACAATTTTCTATGCTCGCGTACGCAAGTACCCTGCTCGCGTACACGAGGTACCAAACCCGAATAGGTTGGTTGCGTCGCGTGCAATGGTTACGTACGCAAGTTATGCAGAATAGCAATGCTGCAGAATTTTCAGCTTTGCACTCTAAACTTCCGACGTGCATAACGTTTTCGTGTTAAAATATTTTTCATCCGTTCTTCAAACGATGTAAACTTCAATGACCCAATTTTCACATGAAATAAATTTAAAATAATTTGGTGATCTAGAAGCTAAGTTTTGGCTCGCAAAAGTTCGGCCAAAAATTAGTTTTTACATAAAAACCTTCAAACCCTCAATTTTCATTAAAACCAAACTCAAAACCAAACTTCTATACCAACAATCAACTCTACAATATATCAAAGCACACCAACACCGCACTAAATTGTTAATATCACACCACCTTTAACCATACTTCTTTATTACACAATTTCAACCTAATTTCATCATTTTACATCAACAACATTAACATATATCGACTTACTATATATATACCTAAATTCACATATCCATATACAAAATTCAATACCCATACACTAATTCAATGAATTGACTAGGGTTAATGATCCTTACCGTACTCGCAGACTAAACGAACCAAGCCCAGCAAGCCCCGCAAGCTAAATCAAACCTAGAGTACCAAAATCAACGAAATCTCAACATGGATACTCTTGAATTTCGAAATTCAAGGGGTCGAGAAACTGGAGTGAGAGTGTGGCTTACCTATGAAATTGTTTCGATAGATTCGTAGAACTCGATGCGGTGGTCGCGTGGCCGTAAACGGTGCGACAATCGGAGCTCGAAGCGAGAAGTTATAGAGGTTTGATTTATGGTGTTAGGGTTTGTCTTTCTTTTCCCTCACCATGCATTGCTTCAGCGTTCTTGGCTGAAGGGAAGAAGAGAATTGGCTCTTCTTATATGTGGTTGGGCTGATAGGTTGGGCCTTGGGCCCATTGCGGGCTCGGTTCAATCGATTCGGCCCAATCTTGGACCAAATTCTTTGAAATTAGTGTCAAAATTCTCGTTTTAATTTTCTCTATCATGTTAAACTTCAAAATTTCATTTTATAATTTTCTTTATTAATAGTTAATTTATTCGCTAATTATTTACTAATCTCTCGGATTTTACAGTAATGGTAGCTTGGACTGGCATTAAGCACTTTCGCATGGGAAGATATGACCCTCCTCCACCTGCAGAAGAATCAGAAAACTTCGTGGTGTATTTCTTATCTAAACAATTTGCTTTCCTATCATGACTCAATGGATTTGGATGCTATGATTCATTTAGGGGGAAAGATTATAGTTAATGGTATTTTGCAGAATCAACATGATCAATTATTGTAACCCAGCTCATATAAAATGTTGAATTTATTTCTTAGTGATCTGTTTATCTGCTCTCATGGATTGCAAATTTGAGTTGCTTTCGCTGCCTTTATCTTATTATATTCTATGTTTAATTCATTCTTTGTCCTACTAAGCAAATGTAAGGATCTAGACTGTATTTAAATGAACCTCGTAGATGTTAATGAGGTAATAGTAACAAGTTAACATTGAAAGTGTCAGAAATTTTATCTGTTACTACATTTTATGATTGTTTTATCAGTCACTGATTCTTTCAACTGTGATTCATTTCAGTATGATTTGCGGTCGAGGTGGTCGCTAGGGGAAGAATATGCTGATGGAAGAAGTGAACCACGCTCAATAAAAGGGCTCGTCTTCATCCATCTCTTACGTCTATAATTCAAGCATCATCATGGCAGTGACATTGCATGTACGTTCATGTTGCTTCAGCCTCTTCATGAAGCTTTGCTGCACTGTTTTTGATGGGCTAAAATGTACTAAAACACATAATGTGTCGAGTCTGATGCATAGTACATGTATAGTAATTCGTTGGATTAATCACTTTAGCTTTTTTATTGGACTATGTTGTTATGTTTTGTTTTTCTTTTCCTGTGATCTTAAACCATTCTTGATGTTGTTGTTGATAATGCCTACATATGTTCTTGACATCTTAATTTTAGCTTTCTATGTGATTCATGTTTATTGTTGATTATTCCTATGGTTTATGTCAAAAGAGTTGTGTGTACTGAAGTTTGTCATCTACCAAGTTCATGTAAGTGATAATAGTTTTGACTACATTCTTAAAAAGTAAGGGAAATTTCAGCCATGCTCTTTCTTTATGTCAGCAAACTCAGATCATTATCTTTATGGATAGAATTTTCTGGCCTCTAATTATAAATATCCATTGTTTTGGGATTTCAATGCAGCATGTCAAATATAGCACGTAAAGGCATCCGTTACTTGCAGAGACTAAATGCTTCAAATGTATCTACTTCCATGCTAGAGAAAGGTTAAAACCGTGTGATAGAAGCTTGCCTTATACTTATTCGCGAAAGAGCAAAGCTTAAGGCATGCCATCTTTACTTTTATCTGTGATTTTCAGTGTTGTCTTTTTGTTACATGATGCTATGTTTTACATAGGTGATTTTCATTATAAGCTTTACAAGAAGGTAATTTAAATAGAAAGTTGCTTTGCTTCTTCTCCAGGGAGAACTCATGCGTGCTCTAGGAGGGGCTATAGCATGTCCATCTCTTCTTGGAGTTCCTTTGGGACATAATTCGTCATTCCTTCAAAGGCCTGCATTTGCACCTCCTCGCATTAGGGAAGCCATTTGGTGTGGTAGCACAAACTCTTCAACCGAAGGAGGTAAGTGTTGGTTTTTTCACAGATGATAGAAGTCTTCTAGAAGGGTTTTCTTTCGCCCAGCCTAAATTTTGCATCATAAATGCATCTTCAAATTGTAAATCTTTTTTTGCATGAAATCTTGGTAGTAGAAATACTCAAGAATGCAAACCTCTCCTTTAACTTTGTAATTGTTGATATTATTTCTTAGGTTGTTAAATTGGACATTTTATGTTGTTAGGATTCAGAATTCCCAATCAACATAGGCATATATGATTTCCCTCTTCTTTTGGTTCTTTACGCCATGAATGTAACCTTCATTTCTACAATTCCTTACCTAAAATGGTCATTGTAAGTAATTTTCTTAATGGGATATGACTCACTTTCATTCTGCTCAGTGCCTTCACACTTCTTGCTGAAATTTTGT
Organism: Arachis ipaensis; assembly: GCF_059453495.1. Lineage (NCBI taxonomy): Eukaryota > Viridiplantae > Streptophyta > Magnoliopsida > Fabales > Fabaceae > Arachis > Arachis ipaensis. Next base: position 115,140,226 of record NC_142443.1, on the reverse strand, counting down.
TTGATAATGATGAGCTTGTGATGGCTTGGTTCTGGCTTTGCAGGAAAGGAATTAGAGGATCCACAAGTGCTTACTGACGTTGGTGATGTCCCTATCCGAGAAATCCGAGACTGTGGAGTAAATGATGATAGATTGATGAATGTCATCAATGAATCTGTCAAGCTAGTGATGGAAGAGGTAACGTACTGATCTGTGAAGTTCTGCTCTAAACACAATCACAGTATTATATTTTTTTTTCTTATTTAATAAACTTAAACTTAGTATAACATGCACTTGAGCCTTTTCTTTTGTTTTTTGTTTAATCCAATGAGAGATTTTCCTCACTTGTTTTACATCAGGATTTCACATTGAAATTTGTTGATTAACCAAATTGTAAAATGTGAATGCAATTTAGGCTAATTGATGCTTGCTATTTTTTTCCCTGCAATTACTTCACTGGGGCTATTCATGTATGAATCCAGAAGTAACTGCCATGCTGTTAGCTTATAAGTCTTAAACTATGGCATTCATATTGGAAAATTATTGTCATCAAGGGAAAAAATGAATCATCTAACATAGGTGAACACAAGTAGGGAAGGATCCATTTACATGATTTATGAGATCAACTCCTTGGTGGCCCCTAACTTCACTTAGATTGGAACAATAAATAATTATGCTTTGTAGAATCAGATCTACTATCACAAGTTATCATGTTGTATGAACTAGATGAAGCTTGATTCTCATGTTTTCTACCTTCTTCTAGGCTCCATTACGACCCTTAGTTTTAGATGGCAATCACTCAATATCATATCCTGTTGTTCGAGCCGTCTCTGAAAAACTTGGAGGACCAGTTGATATTCTTTATCTTGATGCACATCTTGATATCTATCATTGCTTTGAAGGAAACAAGTATTCAGTATTCACATGCTGCTTCTTTTGTTCGAATCATGGAGGGTGGTTATGCTAGGCGACTCTTGCAGGAAATTATTTGTTTTTATCTTTTAACTCTATATTTTTATAGCATTTGTATCCAAACATTATAAGTTGATTATGCATTTCCAAAATATAATTTATTGTTATTCTCTATGATCATATCGTATTTTTGTCTTCTCATTTAAGCACTTATATCGACTGTCTTCATCAGACTAATTTTGTTAATTTGTTTTTGTCGCTAACTTAATTTCTTCATGATATTTTAATGGCTGATTTTTCTTTACCATGGTGGTGAATTTTCAATTTTCTTCCATGGTTTTCATCATGTATCATGTATTCTTAGCAATACATTCCTCAATTTATTTCAGGTTGGTATAAGATCAATAATAATAGAAGGGCGCGAAAGGGGCAAAAAATTCAGGATTGAGCAATATGAAATGCGAATATTTTTTCAAGAGATCGTGAATGTTTAGAAAACCTTCTCTCTCTCTCTCTCTCTCTCTCTCTCTCTCTCTCTCCACCTTTATTTCTCTTATTTCTTTTCCCCTTAAAACTTTACACACATAGACACACAACTATACACTATATTTTATGCAGTGTTTCTAGACCTTACCATAAAATGATTACTACTGTTGATTGAATGAACTTCTTTGGATTTCTGTATCAAATGGATGTTTTCGAATTCCAAGCTACAAAATGACATTATTCATCAAAAACTGTACAAGATATTTTGCAATTTGTGGTTCCTTGGTTTTGAAAACTATTATCATTTTGTAGAAACTTGGTGAATGTGTGAAAGGTGTACATCTCAATAGATGTGGATTGTCTTGATCCTGCTTTTGCTCCTGGAATGTCTTACATCAAACTGAGAGGTCTCTCTTTCTGCGATGTTCTCAACATCCTACATAACCTTCAAGGTGACATTGTTACCACAGACGTGGTCGAGTTCAATCTGCAACGTGATACAGTTGACAGTATGAATGTCATAGTAGCTGCTAAGTTGGTAAGAGAACTGACTGCCAAGATTGCAAAATAATTAAATCTTCAATGCAATCCTCATTCCTTTAAATAGCTTCTAAGAGTGACATAGAATTTTTTGTTAGTTTCATTGAAATCATTCATAAAAGGGTTTACATGTTTTTGTGCTTTAATTATGAAAAAATGTGTGCAGCACACAATACATATAGTTAGTTCTGTGCAGAACATGTAATAAATAGATTGTCACTTCTTTATTGTTAGCATATTTCAAACATATTTATATTTCTATTTTTAAATGTTTGAAAATTTATAGAATATCAATATTGTGAGACCTTATTTTTCTATAGTCAATCTTAAATGAAGAAGCTTCTTAAGTTAAAGTGAAGAAGTTAATTACTTAAACTTTTTCAAATGTGCAAATTAACTATGTTAACAATGTTTCCATCAATTCACAAGAATTAGTTCAAAGTGCTAAAATAGGCATATTGGTATGTTGCATTTTTCTTCTTACATTTTTGCCTCTACAATGAGATGGCCCTTGAGGTATTTTTACCCCCATTTTTCTTGGGCATATTTTTATTTATAAGAAAGAAACTAGTAAACAAGCGCTGAAGTCTCATGGCACATTGCTATATTTTCTTGCCTAACTAATTCACATGTTATTCTACCAATAACTTAAAAAAAATTTGTTACTCTAATCTCAACCTAAATTACAACTTCCTCATTGTTTGCTTCTCTTTTCTCCCATGTTGTTTTCTTATATTTTCTAGCACATATAATATATACAATCAAGTTAATGGATGTGAAAAAAGTACACAAGAAGAAAAACATGTCCAAATGACCCTCGTTTAGATTTGGTGAAATCCAACCAGGTTGTCCATGTTCTGAAGTAATCTTCATTACTATTGTTAAGACAATGTTGGCAACATTACTACCAACTGTTGAAGAAGACATCAACAACCGTATCCCTATACTTTGAAATCCATCAGGTGTTTGTGATAAGAAAACTCTATTTGTGCAACGTATACAAAAGCCTATGCGACTCCATGAGCAGATATTGCGGTGTTTGCCAAAATATACTCAAAGAACTTGTCTCTTCACTATTGTTTTGACTAGCAAGTTCAAGTCTCTTTCTCTCAACAAATCCAACAACTATCTACTATTGCAATGTCCAAGCCAATGCCAATTCTTTTTAAACTTGCTAAGATGTTTTGGATCTCTTTTCATCAATTTCACATATAATGGTACTATGAGAATGTCAAACAGCAAAATAAACATTTTTGTACTTATCGAATGCGGTCATGTTGGCCGGAGGGATTTAAAATTCAGGAACCTTCTGTCCATCATAGCGCCTTTCTCGACAAACAAAGAAAGTACTTATAGTTGTATGAAGATAGCACAGGGGAAGACTATATATAGCCACACTGACAACAATCTTAAAATACATTTCACTTGTTCAACTTGTGACACAATGCAAAGATACCAAGAGTTTGGATTTTGATCCTTGCTTAGCAAGGAATTGTTTTCTTCAGTAGAAACGATGATGGAATAATTAAAAAATCTGTTTGTCACCAATTCAAAATAAAATAGATAAATTAGAAACAACACAAACTTCTATTAAAATTCTTTGCTAAAGTATATATTTATCAATCAAAATATTGGTTTAATATAAGTAGTTTTAGATCAAGAATAAATTTTATTTTTTACCTTTTTAATAATTTACATGGACAATAACTAGTATTCAAGTAAGGTGAGGTCTCTGGTGACTCAACAATAGGTGGCTAAGCATGGCTAAAAGGTTGACCGGACATTCAATAGATGACACATGGCGAGGGATTTACTGATCATACATTTAAGGAGAATGTTGAGTGTAGTAAGTGCCATTAATTACTGATGGCAAAAGGGAAAATGCAATGCAAAGAACTGTTTTTGTCTCCCGGCCTTTGTAGTAACTAGAATGAGACTCGCGCGATGCGCGGAATGGTAAATTAATGATAGTATATAATAAATATTAAAAATTGTTATATTTTGTAGAATTAAATTAAATATGTGTAAATTAAAGTTAAATTTGAAAGGTGTTTTATTTAAAATAATTTATAGTACAAAAGATTTGGATGTTGGAATTGTACAAAGTGACATTTTTATTTGATGGTTTGATTTTGCATTTGTTTTAGTTGATGGACTTAGACTTCTTATGTGGTGCTTTTCTTTATTGGTTATTTTTAGAGTTGTTGCTTTCTTTTTTCTATCGTAGGTTCTTGTGAAAGCATGTTCTTTATGAATTATTGAGTTGTATGCACTTTCTATTGTGTTGTTTGTTTCATTTTTGCATGATGTTCTTCTTCTGAAGATGTGTCTTGAATTTGTATGGTTTTCTTTCTCCTCTTGATAGGTATGTGATCTTCGTCTGATGATATTAGTGTTGGCAAAGTTGGTTCTTATAATTAATGAATAATTTAAATTAGAAATAAAAATGATGTCTTGAATAAGTGATTTTTTTTTTAGTATTACCTGTTTTATTTATTGTAATAGGTGTTGAGGTTCAGTGTTTTGGTTGGAACAAATGTCTTAGTAACAGTGTATTGTTGACAACTTTTTTTGAGATTAAAATCATTTACTTTGACTTCAAATATAAATGTGAGGTTGCACAAATTTTTCAATTGGGGTGGTTCTTCAATGTCATTATTTTTCTAAAGTGTCATTAGATTTAAAGCAATTGTGCCCAACAAAAATTGTTGTAGCACTTTGATCTGAAATAAATATTGGGTTAATAATTAATAATTGATAGATGAGATTATGAAAAGTATATATAGAGTTACCTTATTGTTGGATATTGTAGTGTTTGATTATATGTGCTACAAATATAGTTGTCTCATTTTCATCTAATATATTCATTTCTAAGCAAAGAGACTCCTCTTCATTTGTGTGTGTTAATGTTTTTCATAGACGAACTACGCAAACTTTGATAAACTAATTATCTATTTGTTTGGTGATATTATCCAAAGAATGATGCTCCATTGAGTAAGTTTGAGATGTTGTGCAGTTCGAAAATAAATTTTTGTTCTAAATTTGATATTATTTAAAGGAATAGTGATAAGAAACTTATATAAGTAGGTCAAATAGTTTGAAATTTGAATATTTGTAACGTAAAATTTCTTATGATTAATAATATTATTATGACATTTGTAATATAGGTGTTTATTACATTTAATGAGTTATTTATAAAAATTAATTATTGGGGTTATAAATTTATTGTATTGTTTATAACGGTAAGAGATATAATAAATATAAGGATATGGATTCAATATCTTTACAGTTTACAAATTTGGTTGGACAAAATTAATATTTTTTAGTTTCTTTTGTTATTTTATTTTACTTTTTTCTGATTTGGAAATAATAGTTGATTTGGCAAAAATTGAGTGATTGATTCTAAACTTTTGCCAAGTGATAAACTCCATTTTTAGGATTTATCTTGTGCTTAATTTAGGGAATTTTATCCACTAAACTCACACTTATTCATATAATTCGTATGTTTTACATTTTCCTTCCTAATTTTGTGCTATGATTGAAAACATGCTTCTTTGGCCTTAAATTTGCTAATTTTAATCCTTTCTTATTAGCATTTGATGCCGTGATATGTTTGTTAAGTGTTTTAAGAGTTTATAGGGCAGGAATGGCTTAGAGGATGGAAAGGAAGCATGCAAAAGTGGAAGGAATACAAGAAATTGAAGGAATTGCTAAGCTCTCAAGCCTGACCTCTTCGTACTAAATCGATCATAACTTGAGCTACAGAGGTCCGAATGAGGCGGTTCCAGTTGCGTTGGAAAGCTAACATCCGAGGCTTCAAAATGATATGCAATTTACCATAGTTTCCATGCATTTAGGTGATGCGTACGCGTGGATGACGCATATGCGTGACCTTGCGAAAGTTCAGCGACGCGAACGCGTGGGCGACGCGTACGCGTGACAGAGCCACGTGCTGCACATATCAGAAAATGCTGAAGGCAATTTCTGGGCTGTTTTTGGCCCAGTTTCAAGCCCGAAAATACGGATCAAAGGCTGCAGAGTGGAGCTGGATGGGAGAAAATCATTCATTCACACTTTCATTCACTTTAGTTAGGTTTTAGATGTAGTTTTCTAGAGAGAGGGGCCTCTCATCTCTCTAGGTTTTAGGTCTTAGGTTTATTTCTTCTCTAATTCAGATTTTCATTTTTTTTTAATTTAGTTTATCTTCTACATTCTATTATTCTAGTACTTTAGTTATCTTTTTCCTTTGTGATTTCCTTATTTTGCCAATTTAGTTTATGAATTCTTCATGTTAGATTCAATTTTCCTTTTAATGCAATTTGAGGTATTTTATGTTTATTGCTTCTCCTTTCATTTGTTGTTATTGATTCCTTGTAATTAGTTGTTTAGATTTAATATTCTCTTATTACTTTTCTATGCTTTTATTTTATGCCTTCCAAGTGTTTGATAAAATGCTTGGGAGGATTTTAATTTAGATTTTCATGTTCTTAACTTGGATTGATTATTTAGAGACTCTTGAGTTATCAAAAGTCTTTTGTTGATTGGTAATTGAGACTTGCTAGTTGGCTTAGGCTTCACTAAATCTAGTCTTTGATTAGGACTTGTGAACCTATATTGATTTTACTCACTTGACTTACCTTCATTGTTAGAGGTTAACTAAGTGAAAGCAAAAGGCAATTACCATCACAATTGATGAGGATGATGAGGATAGGACTTCTAATTATCAATCCTTGCTAAGAGCTTTCTTAGTTATTAATTTATTTTCTTGTTATTTAACTTTCTTGTTCCTTATTTCAAAACCCAAAAATATACTTTTCCCTAACCAATTATAAGTACACTTCGCTGCAATTCTTTGAGAGACGACCCGAGATTTAAATACTTCGGTTTATTTTTATTGGGTTTGCTTAAGTGACAAACAAATTAAATTTGATTGAGGTTTAATTGTCGGTTTAGAGCTATACTTGTAACGCGATTATTTTTGTGAAATTCTTTACCGACGATTTTTTCCCGTCACCAAGTAAGCGATATTGCTGACATGGCATTAATAGGAGGAGAAACTTGTCTTAAAAGTAATGTGGGTAAACTTATCCATCTACTTTTATATATTAAGAGATAGATGAGACCCGCGCCATGCACGAGGCGATAAATTAATAATAGTATGTAATAAATATTAAAAATTGTTATATTTTGTAGAATTAAATTAAATATATGTGAACTACAGTTAAATTTAAAAGATATTTTATTTAAAATAATTTGTAGTACAAAAGATTTGGATGTTGGAGTTGTACAAAATGATATTTTTATTTAGTGGTTTGATTTTGACATTTGTTTTAAACTTTTAGTTGATGAACTTCTGAATGTATCTTGAATTTGCATGGTTTTCTTTCTCCTTAATCTCTTGATGGATATGAGATTTTCGTCTGATGATATTAGTGTTGGCAAAATTAGTTTCTATAATTAATGAATAATTTAAATTAGAAATAAAAATGATGTCTTAAAGAAGTAATTTTCATTGTTCTGAAAACCGGACCGGATCGGTCGGTTCGACCAGATTAACCGGAAACTGGTCATATGGCCGGTCCGGTTGATGCCAAAAACCGAACTGCAAAAAACTGGAGAAAAATCGGATGAACCGGTGGTTAATCGGTAGACCGTATGAACCGGACAGATTTTTTACCCTCCCGGTTCGCTACTTTATATATTAAAAAAAAAGAAACCAAAGAGGCAGAGAAGCTCTCTTCTCAGTTCTCTCTCCAAACACGAAACCCTATCGCAGCTACCTTCAAGCTCCAGAACGCGTGCCAGCCCCCGCCACTGTTGCCGCCGACAGTGACAGCCTCTCGAAGGTCTGCTCGGCCCTCTCGAAGGTCAAGCTAGTTGTCGTCGTCGGCCCTGAGTTGCAGATTTTTTTGTTTTTGTCGTCGTCTCCAAACATGAAACCCTATCGCAGCCACCTTCAACTCAGTTGTGGACTTCTCACTCAACGTTGTCGCTCACGCACGTTTGCTTTTCGTCGGCATTTTTCTGCTTCGTCTCTATTCTCTCTTTCTCGTAGCTCAGTCACTGTTACCATTGCCCGTTGGTAAGCGTCAATCCCTCTACTGCTTCTTCAGTTTTCATTTTTGGGAGTTAATTGCTATTTTTCTGGATTTAATTATGTTGATTGTTGGTTGTTTTTTTCTGGGTTATTTAGTTGTTTTCTAAGTTAATTTTCTTCGTTGTTCATTGTTGTTAACAGGGCTGGATTGTTGTTTTGTTCTGACTTCTGGGTTAATTCTTGTTAATTATTGGTAATTTTCTGAGTTATTTTTGTGCTATTTTTTTCTAATTCTGAGTTAATTTACTAGTTGTTGGCTTGTTGCTGAGTGAAATTAGTTAAACTTAAAAACTTGGTTTGTTATATTGATTCTGATTTCTGAGTTTTGTTTTGTTATATTAATTCTGATTTCTGAGTTGTTGGTTGCTAATTTTTTCTAATTCTTCTAATTATGAGTTGTTGATGGTACTTTGTTGGGAATGAATGTGTCAGTATACAATTGAGATACTTGTGCTCTTCAACTGGTTCTAGCTCTGATTTGATGCTGAAAGAAGAGTTTTCAGTTGAAATCCCGGATAAGAAAACTGATAAGCTTCATTCTATTATTCTTTTGTTGATTTATGCTCTTTTGGTTGTGCTGGAAATACAAAAAGGATGTTGCTGGTTAATTTTTTATTTTGTTAATTATATGAATTGATGGCTTGATGCAGAGTTCTTCTGTTTTTCAATTTTTTTATTTTGTTAATTATATGAATTAATCATTCTGTAATTCTGATTTTGATATAAGTTCAATTTTGAAACCTTGGATTTTGAATTTTGCTATATTGAATTTTGTCATATAAGTTTAATTCTGTTATATTGAATTTTACTGAATATAATTTTGGATTTTAAATGTTGTATGAATTGATATAATCTTTTGGATTCTGAATTGCTGTCATTCTTAATTGTTGTATGTAATTTGGATTTTTAGATTTTGGATTCGGATCCGCTTATTAAGCCATGGCAAATCCCTCACCCGATTCAATCAATCATAGCATTTGCGGACATGTTTCTGCATTAAACTGCGTATTTTTTCTTTTGTTAATCTTCTTATATGTTGTATTGTGTTGTGTTCTCTGTGACTGGCATAAAGCCACTATTGTTATATGATGGAAATGTCTAGAATGAGATAATTGTTAAGAATGTAGTTTAGGAGATTTTTTTTATTTTTATTGGTACCATTTACATCTAAATAATAGAGAAACTTTGTGTTAATTATTATGAATAAATTATCTCTATTAGTGTTTTTATTGAGCATCTTAATGTATCCAGTGTAAATATTTTTAAGAAAACTACTAACCTCTAATCTTGAGGTATAACACCTTTTAGTTTTATGTTGAGGTATAACTCAAAAATTATTTTCATATTAAAATTTTTTTATTTAGAAATCATTAAATTTTTAATAATTTTATTTAATATTTAATTGAATTGGTTGAATCCCGATCGAACCACTAAACTAGTGAACCAGTCATTTACCGGTTTATTGACCGGTCCGGTTCTCGCAACCTTGGTAATTTTTGTTGGAGTATTACTTGTTTTATTTGTTGTAATGGGTGTTGAGCTTTTAATATTTTTGGTTGGAACAAATGTCTTAGCAACAGTGTATTGTTAAAAACTTTCTTTGAGATTAAAATCATTTACTTTTGACTTCAAATATAAGTGTGAGATTGCACAAATTTTTGAATTGGGGTGGTGCTTCAATGTCATTACTTTTTTGGAGTGCCATTAGATTTAAAGCAGTTGTGCCCAATAATTTTTTTGCTTCGCCATCAAATAGTACAAAAGTTGGTGTAACACTTTGATCGAAACTTTTAATTGAATTCTGAACCTAAAATAAGTATTGGTTATTAAAAAATTGATTACATTTATTTTTTTAAGTTATTAAAAAATAAATAATGAATTGTATATTATTGAAAGAAGTATAATTTTCACGATATTAAAATACAATTATATATAAAGTATTATAAAATAATATAAAAAGTATAAAAAATAAAAATAATTAAAATATTTTTTCGTAAATTTAATTTAAAAATACAATAAATATGTTTGTTTTGTACATTTTTATCTAATATAATCATTTCTAAGCAAAGTGGTTCCTCACTTTCTCTTCATTTATGAGTGTTAATATTTTTCATAGATAAACCATGCAAACTTTGATAAAGAATGATATTCCATTTAGTAAATTTGAGATGTTGTGTAGTTTGGAAATAAATTTCTTGTGCTAAATTTGATATTATTTGAAGTAATAGTAATAAGAGACTTATATAAATAGTTCAAATAGTATGAAATTTTAATATTTGTAACCTAAAATTTATTATGATTAATAATATTATTATAACATTTGTAATATAGATGCTTATTACATTTAATGAGTTATTTATAGAAATTAATAAATTAATTATTGGGGTTATAAATTTATTATATTATTTATAACGGTAAGACATAATAAATATAGGGATATGAATTCAATATTTTTTTAGTTTTTTTTTTTATATATTTTTTGTTGATTTGAAAATAATAGTTAATTTGGCAAAAATTTAGTGGTTGATTCTAAAATTTTACCAAATAAGCGATGTTACTGACATGGTATTAGTAGAAAGAGCAAGATGTGTTAAAAATAATGTGGGTAAAGTTATCCATCTACTTTTATATATTAAGAATAGATATGAACAATAGACTTTAAAATTGACCCAATAAAATAAAAAATACTCTATTCTCAAATTACCTCCTAAACCTTAATATTAGAATAAGTATCTGCATACCAAATAAATTAAATATCCAATATTCATTATTCACATTATTTAATATTTTCATTATCTATTTATATTTTTCCATATTAAAACTATACACACAATACAATTATTTTCAGTTGTATGTTGTCTCATCACTTAATAACACACTTATCATAAACAGAGTAATTTAAATTGGGGTCTAATAATATAATTGTCTTTTTTTTTTTTTTTTTAAGTATTCATCGTCTGTGTGAGATCAATTTAAACTATTTGTATTAAAATTTAAGTTATTTTTGAGGGGATAACGTTAAATAGTACAACAAAATATACTTTAACACAAAAACATAATAGATCATCATTTAAGTGGTATCCACAAATATAAACTTGGAAAACATCAATATTTTTTACCCTCCCTAAATGAGAGAATGAATCTTTACAATGGATTTTTTTAGGTTTTTATATACGAGATTCTTTCCTACTTAAAAGTAACAACTATTAATATCAATAGATTCATAACAACAAATTTTTACAATAAATTAACATTTGACTTGCGAATAGTGCGGGTCTTACACTAATTTTGTAATATGCAGGGATGGATTTAGAAATAGTATTATAAGAGACTAATAATATAATAATATTAAAAAGTTATGCAAAAAATTATATAATATAAAATACATTACAAAAATATACTGATAGAGAATATATTTTAAAGTACAAAAAAATATATATGTACTTTTTATTAACGAAGTGGTCGATTCTTCGTTTCATAAAATTCATCGATAATAGAATTTGTGCCAAATTTTTCTGCAATTTTTTTTCAATATAATTAAAAGACAATTAGTAAGAAATTTATCTTTTATTTTGTTTATGAATTATTCTTCACAATATTCATAGCTGAAAAAGAAATCTCAGTTGTAATAGTTGAAACAGAGAAAATTAATACCAAATGAATCAAGAAGGACACTCACAAAAAAAAATATACTTTATAGAAATTGAAAATTTTTATTTAATTAAAAAATATTAATAATAATATCTTTTCATATTTTTTTAATATTATTATTTACTTTTTAAATATTAGAAATCATTAATATTTAAATTAGACTAAATTTTTATTTATATTAAATTAAATACTGAATAAATTTAAAAAAAATTAAATCATACTTAATAACTTATTACTATTAACTTTTTTTTAAAAATGATGTCCCGGGTAAGTATGAGAGGGCACTATGGAATCTATAACCATTGTACACTCATACAGAAATAATACAAGTTTTCTTTAGTTTTTCTTTAAAGGTCAAATTAGATATTTATATTATTTTTTATTAAAAATATTAAAAAATAAATACTTTTAGTATTAATTAAAAAATTTAATTAATATTTTATTTTTATATTATTAAAAATTTAAAATTTAATACAAAACATATTTTTGTTAGTTAAATTAATTATATAATATTACTCTTTTAATCTATATAATAACTACAATTTGTTTTTTCTTTTTTTTTTTAAATTCGCGTACAAGATATAGATATAGACTAGTAAGTAGTAACTAAAGAAAGAATATATATAGTAAACGTGGCAGAAGGTGAAAGCATAAGTGGCACCTGTGTATATACGTGTAAGTTATTATACGCGGTATAATTCCACGTGGTTTATCTTGGTATATTTGGTTGCAGCTCCACCAACATGCAACTTTGTCACCGTTTTACTCGCTTCATCAAACACACTGCATTATATATAGTAGTATCACACAATTACATATAGCAAGTGGGGGCGAAAAAAAGGTTGAAAAAGAAAGGGTGATTGGTGGTTATTACTAGTGGAAAATTGAAGAGAGGAATTGAAGGGAGAGAACAGGGAAGGTAGGATGTCAGGGGCACAAGGGGCACAGCCGAAAGAAGCAAGGACAGCAACAGTTTATAAGTCAGTAGAAGGAGGAGAGAATAGAACGAGGACCGACTTGCGTTCAAAGGAGGATCAAGGCAACATTCAGATCGATAAGATGCAGGAGAAGGTCTCTGACCCTGCTGGCAAAGGTGGTCCTGTCTTTGGTGCTGGCAAAGATGACAACAAGCAAGACCTTGGAGTCACTGGCACTGGCTAATCATGTTAAGAATATTGGTATACTTGACAGTTAATTGGTTTAGTCAACTGGATATATTCAGTTAAACACTTTAAATTATGTAAGGGTTGAAAACAAATACTTTAAATTATGTAAGGGTTGAAAATAAATAATGGTGTAATCTAATGTCTTAGAAATAAGAGACTGAGATATAATATGAAAGGTGTATTATTGAATTGTAGTCAAAAGTACAATATACAAGAGGTATTTATAGGTGCTAAATGAATCAGAGTAATAAAGGCATAGAATCCTATAATTAATATACAGATATACTACATAAATATAGACGATACTAATTGATCCTAATTGATGCTAATGATTCTCTAACATCCCCCCTCAAACTCAAGTGGGAGCTAAGGATACCAACTTGAGTTTGGATAACAAAGTCCGGAAACGAGTCGGGTGATGAGCCTTCATGAAGATATCAGCAGTCTGATCTAGTGTTCCAACAGCAATGAGACGAATAGCATCAATAAGGATACGTTGCCGAACAAAGTGACAATCAAGCTCAATGTGTTTGGTGCGTTCATGAAAGACATCATTATGGGCGATCTGAATAGCACTGCGATTATCACAAAAAACATCAGTAGGGGACGACTGAGGAGCACCCAAATCTTCGAGAAGCCAACGAACCGAGATAACTTCAGCAGTGGTATCAGCGAGGGCACGGTACTCAGCTTCTGTGCTTGAGCGAGCAGTGAACGTTTGCTTCTTAGCACGCCAAGAAATGAGAGCGTCGCCAAGAAACAAACAGTAACCAGTAGTAGAACGACGATCAGTGGGATCACCAGCCCAATCAGCATCGGAGTAAGCCTGAAGAGATAAAGAGGAATGGGCAGAAAAATAAAGACCATGAAAGAGAGTGCGTTTGATGTAGCGAAGAATGCGTAGAACTGCCGCATAGTGAGTAGTACGAGGAGCTGACAAGAACTGGCTAAGTACATGAACCGGATAGGCGATGTCTGGTCGGGTGACAGTCAAGTAGACCAGACCGCCAACTAACTGTCGATAGAGAGTCGGATTATCCAAAACAGTGCCATCCATAGGGGTAAATCGAACATTAGGCTCAAGAGGAGTAGACTCAGTGCGACTATCTGTAATCCCAGCACGAGCAAGAAGATCTGAAGCATACTTAGCCTGAGAGAGATAGATGCCATCATCGGTGGAGATGACCTCGAGACCAAGAAAATAGCTGAGAGAACCAAGATCTTTCATCTCAAAGGTATGGTGAAGTGAGGCCTTGAGAGCAGAGATACCATCAACATCATCCCCAGTGATTATCATGTCATAAACATACAAAAGTAGAAGAACAACTCCACGTTCGCTTTTACGAATGAAGAGCGCATTCTCATGAGGGCTCGAAGTAAAACCAAGACTGCATATGGTAGTGCTAAACTTGTCAAACCATTCACGAGGAGCTTGCTTAAGTCCATAAAGTGCCTTGCGAAGGAGACAAACCTTATTAGTAGGACAAGGATATCCCGGAGGTGGTTTCATATAGACTGTCTTTTTCAAATCCCCATTAAGAAATGCATTCTTCACATCCATCTGACTGAGAGACCATTTTTTAACCGCGGCAATGGCAAGAAGAGCTCGAACAGACGTAAGGCGAGCGACAGGGGCAAAAGTCTCTTCATAATCAATACCATACTCTTGCGTACAACCTTGAGCAACCAAGCGGGCCTTATAACGGTCAATAGAGCCATCAGAGCGAGTCTTGATCTTGTATACCCATCTACTGCCCACAACTTCCTGATCAGAAGGAGGATCAACCAGATCCCAAGTGTGTGCTTTTTCAAGTGCCTGTAATTCTTCTTGCATTGCTTGTTGCCAATTTGGGTTTGAGGAGGCCTCTCTGAATGTCTTAGGTTCATGTTGATGAAGAATAGTAGAAAAGCAATGATAATCAAGAAGATGAGGAGGTGGATTCCTTACCCTAGAAGAACGAGCGGGAGGAGGAGGCATGACGGTAGGAGCAGGATCATCGTCCGATCTGGAAACATCGGAAGATGGAGAAGGCGGAGGAACAGGAGGCTGTGGAGGGTCACTCGAGATAGAACCTGTAGAATCATCACTAGGGAAAAGATCAACATTGGGGTTAGTAAACAAAGGTGACTGAGTAGTAGGAATCGACTCAAAGGATGAAAACCGAGAAAACATGTGGTGCTCCCAAAAGACAACATGACGAGATATACGAACACGTTTAGAAAGAGGATCCCAACAACGATAACCCTTGTGTTCAGTGCCATAACCAAGAAAACAACACATACGAGCCCGAGGTTCAAGTTTACTATGTTCATGAGGCTGAAGAAGAACAAAACATACACAACCGAAAACTCGAAGAGAACTGTAATCTGGGGGGTATGATAAAGACGCTCAAAGGGAGTAACATTACCAAGAACAGAAGAAGGGAGTCTATTGATAACATGAACAGCAGTAAGAACAGCTTCACCCCAAGTACGCTCAGGACACGAAGAGGAAAGGAGCATTGCACGGACGGAGTCAAGAATGTGACGGTGTTTGCGTTCAGCTCTACCATTTTGTTGAGACGTACCAGGACATGAAAACTCAGACAGAGTACCCTGTTCTGCAAGAAAGGCTAAGAGTTTGGAATCACGGTATTCCATAGCATTATCACGTCGAAAAACCTTAATGGCCTTGGAAAACTGAGTTTTAATCATAGTAGCAAAGTTGATATAGATCTGAGGTAACTCATGGCGATTAGTCATCAAATAAACCCAAGTAAAACGGGAATAATCATCAATGAAAACAACAAAGTATCGAGCTCCGCCCATAGAGGCAGTGGGAGCGGGGCCCCAAACATCAGAGTGAATGAGATCAAAAGGAGAGCAAGCAAGAGATGAATTATTGTGAAAAGATAAAGCAGGTTGTTTGACAGTTTGGCAAGAAATGCAGTCAAAAGATTCATTCGGAACCTGACCTAAAACACCCTGAGATACAAGAGGACGCAGTTTTCCTAAGGAGGTGTGGGCAAGACGTTGATGCCATAAGTGAAGGGTAGAGGGAGAAGAAGCAGCACAGAGATTTGGTACAGGAGGAATATGAAGACTTTCGAGTTCAAACAACCTTCCGACCTTACGTCCAGTCCCGATGATCTGTCCCGTCCGAGGATCCTGTACACGACAACCAGAAACAGAAAAGGTGACGTCAAAACCCAAATCAACAAGTTGACCAACAGAAATAAGATTGAAGTTTAATTTGGGAATGTAGTAAGTATCAGGGAGATTAAGAGATGACTGAGATATAGAACCCTTGTGTGTTGCATGCAAGAGGGAGCCATTTGCAGTATTGACAGAAGGGCCATTTGTAGTTGCAGACATGGACGAGAAAATATTACGCAACGGAGACATGTGATTAAAGCAACCCGAGTCAAAGTACCATTTAGAAGTACCTGGATGGCTCGATAAAGCAGCAGGGGTATTACCAGAAACAGAGAGAAGACGCTGTAGAAGAGATGCAATATCAGATAGAGAGACAGTGGTAGGTTCAGTAGTAGCAGCAACAGCAGAAGCAGGCGCAGGACGTGGTGGACGAGTAGGACAGGTAGTAAGCAAATGTCCCGAGAGCTTGCAATAACGGCAGAACAACTGTGAACAATGGTAGCTAATATGCCCTTTTCTGGTGGCATGTGCGACATTCAACAGAGGGACAGCTGGAGAACGGGTGCCCGAAATGGTTACAGTTGCGACAGAAGGCCCCCTTTCTGTCTGTGGCAGCAAAAACATCTGACTTTTCCATAAAAGTAGTCATAGAGAACAAGGAGAGGAGAGAAAAACTGCAATTTCGGAGCAGAAAATGAGGAAACGGATGGCAAAATCGGAAAGAGCTCACCAAAAAACCTTAGGGAGGGTCCACTTGGCGGCCACGTCAGCGCCACGTCAGCAGTGCGTCAGTGCCACGTCAGCGAGTGACGACACGTGGCAGCACGTGATACGCGGAAGGAAGCACGCTGGCGACAGGTGGCGCGCGGGTTGAAGGGCGGGTCGGGTCGGGTCGCCGCGGGTCAGGGTTGCCCAACCAGCTTGCGTGTGACACGTGGACGCTCCAGGAACGTCCGATCTGCACGAAGATCCAACGGTTGCTGAAGCCTATGGATGAGAAAAGAGTGGTGGTGGACAGCAACGTTCTGGAGGCGCGTGCGGCGGTCTCTGGAGGAGATCTTGGCGGCGTTGGAAAGCTGACGGAGAGAAGAACATGATGATGCCGGAGGTGACGAACCAAAGCGTCGGAAACAGCTCGAAAATTGCGAGCAAAGTGGCACGGGTGGAAGCTGGAGGGAAGGTCAACCTGGTCGTGGCAGCGTCTTTCGGCGGCGCGTGGAGGCGCGTCCGGAGGCGGATGGCGACGGTTCTGGTTGCGTTGGAATCACGGCGACAAGACGAACAAGATGGTTATGGGGGTGACGAACCAAAGCGTCAAAAAGAGAACGAAAAAGGAGGCCAAAGAACACTGCCGACAAGGAAAAACAAAGGGGCTATGAACTAATATTCATCGGAAAAAAAAAAGACCTAAGCTCTTGATACCATGTTAGAAACAAGAGACTGAGATATAATATGAAAGGTGTATTATTGAATTGTAGTCAAAAGTACAATATACAAGAGGTATTTATAGGTGCTAAATGAATCAGAGTAATAAAGGCATAGAATCCTATAATTAATATACAGATATACTACATAAATATAGACGATACTAATTGATCCTAATTGATGCTAATGATTCTCTAACATAATGAAATGGACGGATGAACACAAATTTTACTGCTATGGTGTTAATTCACTGTTATGGTGTCAGTATAAACTGTAATCTACATTTTATCATTTTCAATCGTTTTTTATTTTTTTTGTTCATCAAAATAATAAAAGGTAGCTTCCGTTTTATTGTTTTCACGTTTTTTATTTTAAACAACAAAATGAAACCCGCGTTATTTGGGGTGTCAGATTTTGTTTTGAAGGACGAGGTTGCGTTTTTAAGGTGTCATAATTTTTTTTAGAAACCTTAAAACTTAGGTTGCGTTTTTAGGAGAAAAAAACATATTTTAATCAAGAGTGTGTGTTTATTTTTGGAGATGATATAATGGTTGTCATTGGTTTTGATATTGAAAAAGTCATGCAATATTAAAAAAGTCATGTTTGTTGTTTGTGTATTTTTGTGTATTTTTATATATTTTGGAGACGATGATAATGATTGTGCGCTGTTTGTGTATTTTTGTGTATTTTTATATATTTTGGAGACGATGATAATGATTGTACGTTGTAAAGTTTAAGTATTTGAGAAATTAAAGCTCAAGTATTTGAGAAATTAAAGTTTAAAAAATTAAAATTTAAAAATGGTGTTTAGAAAAATAATAATTTTTTTTATTTTATTTTAGTGAACAAATCTCTATATGTCATATATGTCATAGTTGTGAATTTTGTTGACAGTTACTTGTGTCAAAAAAAGGTCGGATGTGAGAACTGTGTCAAAAAAAGGTCGGATTAGAGAACTGGATGGATGTGAGAACTGTGTCAAAAAAAGGTCGGATTAGAGAACTGGATGGTTCTCACGCAGTGTCAAAAAAAGGTCGGATTAGAGAACTGGATGGTTCTCACGCAAGTTGCGTTTTGTAGGTGTTACAATTTTTGATTTTTCTGTCTCACAAAAAACGTAACTTGTGTCTGTCTTTTAGGTTACTGAGTATGGCAGATTCATATTTATAGATTACACATTATACACTAATAATATTGTATATTTCTATTTTTATCTTTATTAATAAATTAATTTCTGTCAATATCATTATATGATCTTTTATCCACTATATTATACCTCTAAACAACTAAAAACGTGATGTGTAATAATATTGTATTAGGATGAGTAATTTACAAATGCGGAACTGGTGAATTTAGTAACCTACAAAATGTAGGTTATGTTTTAATTGAGTTGATTTCAATAAGACTGTATGCACTGCAAAACGCAATTTGCGTTTGGCATAGAAGGAGAACGCAGTTTTAAAACGTGTCCCTAGCTTTCTCCTAACACCTTGAAACTTCAAAACGCAACGTGCGTTTGGCAGGTGCACAGCAAAAATATAACTTGCGTTTAGCAGTAATCCCATCTGTATGTGTGACACGTGTAAAAAAGACTAGTAGAGTTGGCCTATAAAACCAAAAATGCAGGCCATGAGAGTTTCAGTTTTCCTTTTATTTTACATGCTATGAGTGAGTTTTGAGAGTAAAAGGGTTGGAGTTAAGGGTGAATGAGTTTTGAGAGTAAAAGGGTTGGAGTTAAAGATGAATGTGAGTAAATTTGTGGAAGGAAGAATCAGTGAAGGTTTGGGACTTTATTTAGTGAAGAAAAAAAAATAATTCGTAATTTTACTTTACCTGAAAAACATATTATATTTGAATCATCCTTAATGAATAAATAAATTTTTTTAATTTTATGATAAATAAATATATTTATTTTTATGTTCTTTATTGATATATTTTAACTAATAAATTTATTATTATTATTATTATTGTTGTTGTTGTTGTTGTTGTTGTTGTTGTTGTTGTTGTCGTCGTCGTCATACCGTTAGTCATGAAATATTATTATTATTATTATTATTATTATTATTTTTAAGATAATAATAGTAATAATACTGTTTAATTATTGTTTTATTATTATTATTATTATTATAGAATACTGTATAATAATAATTATTATTTTCTAATAATAAATAAATGTTTATTATTTTTTAATAATTTATTATCATTTTTTAATAATTTATTATTATTATTTAAAATTTAATAATTATCATTTTTCTTTTTGCAGGCTATTAGGAATTTGTTGTTCAGAAAACTCGATCCACCATATACTTTTAACGAGATAGCGGCATCGGCATTAGTATTGACTGAGTTTTAATACGTTTTTCGAGTAAGCAAAATGAGAGGTTATTTTGCATTACTGAGTGTCTTGGTGGAACGCTAGAGGCCGAAGGCTCACAGATTTCATCTTTCGGTCGGTGAAGTGACAGTAACGTTGAAAGATGTGAGCTATATTCTTGGTCTCCCGATTAATGGGGAGGCCGTTACGGAAAGATCAAACAGCAGTCACCAGTTTTTGGTGGAGAACTGCATTGTGTGTTCTGGTCGGGAGCTCGGTCCACAAGATCACGTGTTGGAGAAGGTTAATCTCGCATGGGTCCGGAGGTGCAGAGACACCGAGCCTTGTGACACTCAGGAGTCTGTTGAGCGGTACGTCCAGACGCGCATTTTCTGCGTGCTCGAAACATCAGTAGTGTTTCCGGATAAGTCGACCACTTCATTGAACTCGAACTTTCTACCACTATTTCGAGATTTTCACCGGATTTCAGGATACAGTTGGGGACAGCCAGTCTGGCACACTTATACAGATCGTTGTGTCGTGATTCACGATACAACTGTAAAGAGATGGACGGCCCACTAATACTACTTTTTGTTTGGTGTGGGAGCGTATCCCGCTCCTGGCACCTATACCCCACGATCAGTTCGACAACGTTGGTATTCCACTTGCGCGACGGTATTGTTTTTTATTGTTATTGTTATTGTGATTATTATTATTATTATTATTATTATTATTATTATTATTATTATTATTATTATTATTATTATTATTATTATTATTATTATTATTATTAATTCGTTATTCTTATTAATATTATTATTTTGTTTTTTTTAGGTGGAGTCATTGGCGCCGACATACAAGAAATATACGGAGGCCTACTACGCATTTTAGGCGAGGACTCAACGACATGGGAGTTGACGATGTAAGTTGTAACCATTAATGTCCAATGTTTTTATTTAGAAGAATAATTTTTCTAATCGGCGTCTTAGTAACTAATGTGCAGTTGTAACCATTCGAGTGCATAGAATGGCACCCGACAGACCGAGTTAGACGACAGTTCGAGATGCAACAGCTTCTACCAGGCCCGGCGTTTGACTTTGGTCGTGATCATTGCACGCGGTTGACAGGAGCACAGAACCATGACTGAGGAGAGATTTACAGTCGATGGATTAACAGGTGGAGATCTGACCGCTATAACACATTGCAGTTAGGCGAGGAGATTATTGACTTTTATCTTCTCCCAGTGTAGTACGAGTGGTACACACAGCAGTATGGGATTCACCTGCGACTGTCAGATAGAGTTGCAGATGAAGAGGCTGGCGCTAATGAACCACAACAGCAACAGGAAGAACCAGCTAGCCCTCAGTAGCAAGTCCTGCCTCATGAGTAGCAATTTCAGGTATTATTATTAATTACTAGTATTATTATTATTATTAATTTTTACCGTTTTAAATTATAAGTAATTATTATTGTAATTAATTACTATTAATTGTAATTAATTGTTAATTAGGTTCCGGGATATGAGCACCACTATCAGGTCCCGGCATATGCGCACCAGTATCAGATGTCAGCATATGCCCAGCATTTTTAGGATCCGGCATATGCCTAGAAGTTTCAGGATCCGGCATATGCCCAGCAGTTTTAGGATCTGGCCTACGGCCAAGAGCAACAACAGTGGCCGGCATATCAGCAGCAGGCACCATATATACCAGAACCACAGTCGCATCATGTACTTGAGCCCTACATACCACAACTGGTAATTCCAGCCGAGGGTCACTTTAGTCCGTTGGGTGGATCTGACACCATCAGCTTTTCTCAAGTCCTGAGAGATACAGATTATCTATTTCTGACGCCACCGCAGGAAGGGCCTGCTACATCTCAGCAGTCTGGGGGTCGTCGCGCCACTTCAGGTCATGCCAGTGACTTCGACTTTGATCAGTCGACGGGTCATGTAGATCCGCCCGGTCCTTCCGCACCACCACGCTCTCAGTTGTTTGATTTGAATGAGTACCCGCAGCAGGAAGAGGGAGATTTGGGATACGACTTGCAGCACTGGTATGATCTTGGTGGAGAGAGTGCTCCGGGGATGAGTGGTTCTGGTTTGTATGACACCGGTGGTGCGAACATGACAGATTTTGTGGTCCTGACGTTGGCAGTGGGCTGGATGCCGGTGTGTCTCAGGGTCATCCGTATAACTTACGGACACAGACTGCGCCTCTGGACAAATACACCCCATCCTTGTATTCGAAGAAGGCGTCGAGGAAATAGTCTGTTACAGTTGATCTTGTATTCAGTGTTGTATTTAAAGTGTATTCAATGTCATACCTTATATTTAGATGATTCAGTTCAGTATTATTATTATTACGTATTTAGCTTTGTTCTCGTATAACTCTATTTGAGATATTCGTGTTGGTAAAAGACTTTATATATTATAAATTGTTAACTAGGTTAAAGATTACGTCATAACAAAGTTACATTAAAATGCTAAACCACTAATGACCTCTAGCGGAGCTTGGACCTGCACGCTGAGGACACTGGCTGCGGCTATGTCCCTCGCGTCCACATATAGTGCACCGGCGAGGACCACGCATATCCCACGAATCCATCTCATTCAAGTAGCGGGTTGACTTCGGTCTTCCTTTTGTCACGCGCCTCAATGTCTCGTTGGCAATCACCTTCGCTCCTTCATATCTATCCCACGTAGATGGGTCACCCATCGGAACAAACTCACCTCTGTACACCTTACAAATTTCAGACATCTTGTACACATCGTGCACGTATACTTGCCAATCAAGACGCTGGTTGGCGCAACATGCAAGCACGTGGCGACATGGGAGTCGCTCGACCTGGAAATGGCCAAATTCGCAGAGTCGTTGCGCAAGGTTAACAGTGTAAATGGTACCATCTTGCATTTCGCGAACCTCAAACATCTCGTTGCGCCTGTCAAACCGGTTGACCACAATGTTTCCTGCACGTCGAAAGATTTCTTCAACTCTCTTTGTTGCAAATTCTGAATATGTGAATCCGTTGTGAAGACGCTCGTGAGTCTCGGTACTCTTCCGAGTGAACAATTCATTCAGCCGATAGAAAGTTGACCGGACAATGGCAGTCACAAGAAGGTTGCATGCACCATTCAGGACAGAATTTATGCACTCTACCAAGTTTGTCGTCATATGTCCCAACGATGACTACCATCGAATGCCAACACCCATCTCTCAACACCGATGTCATTGCACCATTGAGTATATGCCTCACCCCCACTCTTTAAGCCTTTGGTAGTTTTTGTTGTACTCCTGTTCCGTCCTAGAATAGCCTATTGAACAAACTATTTAATCATAATTAGATGCTACAAATTTACTATGAATAGAACCATAACATCGAGTTGAAATACCTGTGTTCACCACGAGTTTATGCAAATATGAAGCCTTGAACCTCCTCAAGAAGTTTGACCCGATGTGCTTGATGCAGTACATGTGCCACACCCTTGGTGGTGACCATGCACCGTTACTGCGAGCTATTGCAGCGTCGATGGAGGTATGACGGTCA
Source organism: Arachis ipaensis (assembly GCF_059453495.1). NCBI lineage: Eukaryota > Viridiplantae > Streptophyta > Magnoliopsida > Fabales > Fabaceae > Arachis > Arachis ipaensis. Next base: position 115,116,975 of record NC_142443.1, on the reverse strand, counting down.
GAAATAATACCCACACCATCAATGATAACAACATATCTCCGCAAATTGGTTAGAAAAAACTCCCATGCGTCTGCCGTCTCGCCCTCGACTATCGCAAATGCAATAGGCATAATGTTTTGATTCCCATCTTGTGCAACCGCTACCAAAAATGCACCTTTATATTTTCCATGCAGGTGCGTGCCATCAACCTGCACCAGTGGCTTGCAGTGTCTGAATGCTACAATACACGGATAGAAGTTCCAAAAAACGCGGTGCAGAACTCTTACACCTTGAACCTCCTCACTCTCCCGGTAAAGGGGAGCATTTTAATTTGAACACGAGACCTTGGCATTTTCACCGTCATTGCTTTCAACCATACTGGCAGAGTCTGGTAAGAAACTTCCCAATCACCGAAAACCTTTGCGACAGCTTTCTGCTTTGCCAACCAAGTCTTGCGGTAACTCACAGTGTAGTTGAACCTGGATTGAACTTTTGCAATAACAGACTTCACCTTTATCGAGGGGTCTGCTTTGACCAACGGCCTAATGACATCTACAATTGTGTCTGAGTCCAACTTGGCATGATCTTGTGAAATCGTGCCTATGGTGCACGTGTACTTGCCATTGTATCTCCTGATCTCCCAACAAGCTTTTTTTCGAATCAAGCTAGCTTGGATAAGCCAGTCACACCCTGCACCATACCCCTTGCATTTCGCATAGAATGTCTGCGGATCAAACTCATACACAGTGTAATCAATTCCTCTAGAGATGGTGTAGCTTTTGATTGCAGATATCACCGACTCTCTCGAACCAAATTCCATTCCGACACTAAACTCGCCATCTTCCACTACAACGTTGCCGTCACCTACGACATGCGCACCACCATCATTCAAACAAGACAAATAAAATAAGCACTATAGGAAACTTGAGTTAATAATCATAACGTATCCATATTCACATACTCAGAAAATTCTGGGGCATGCATGGCTTTGAGATCTAGAGTCCGCATAAAAGACAGAACACCAAACGGGTATTAGCTTACAATCGCATTCGCTTCACTTTGCACAGTCGAATTGCCTGCCAAGTCTCCATCATCGTTTTCATCATCGACTTCATAATTAGCTTCGAATTTCTCTTCACTGTCATTATTATTTTCTTCCCAATCTATATCCCTGAGCTCATCAACATTGAACTCGTCGCCGACCGTACCCATCCCCGACTGCTGTTCAAACTCAACGTACAGCTTTATCATTGGCACGTGAGATTGGGTTTGTTGATAAATATACAACATCTGCTGCATACTGACATCGTCAGTGACGGGTATTATTTGAAACTGTATTAGCCCACCAAATACTTGCATAGGACTTCTGTATAAAAGATTGCTCACCCTTTTTAAAATGTGGCTTTGAATGTTATTACAAAGACCATTTTGCAACTCGACAAAACTCATGGTACATGGAATAGTAAATGACAATGGACATTCACAAACAAAAGTCACTCCTTCATGTGTGTTTGGTATAACCTCACCGTTATAAAATACTCGCAAATTTGCAACACCTTCCATAACTTCAGCCTCAACTAACTCTATTTTTTTGACACAGTTAACTGCCAAAAAAGCACACCGCTAAGAACTTTATGCAAGAAAGAATAAGAGGAGATGCGAAGATGAAGATGAATGAAACTAGACTCCGTATTTATAGGTAAAGTTGTAGATTTAAATATTGTTTTGTATATAAAACGCAATCGGCATTTTGGGACTTTCAAAAAAAATTTTCTGACACTCACAAAATACAACTTGCGTTTGTGGACTTCAAAAATTTTTTAAATTTTCTAGCTTCAAAAACGCAACCTGCGTTTAGCCTAAAATAAAATTTAAAAAATAGCCTAAAATAAAATTAAAAAAATAAAAATATCAAAACGTAACTTACGTTTAGTATATTTTAAAATAAAAAAAAATAAACAAATTCAAAACGCAACTCCGACACCCATAAGAGTGAATATTTTTGCCATGCCTCAATTTCATGGTGTAACACCATGCTCTTTTCCATTTGCAAAAACATGAGCCTTTATCCAATTCAAAATTTCCAATCCAAATTAATATAACATCTTTCACGTTTCAATCTTAAAAGTATCTACCAAACTTTTGAGTCATTATTGCTTCTTTTTACCACTTCCGTTCCTATATATATTCTCTTCCAATCATATTATGTATTTATTAAATTTTATTATTATTATAAAATATATATTAAAATATAAAATATATATATATTAAAAATAAATTATAATATATATATATAAATATATATAATAACTAATTTTAATAATTAATTTTAATGTATAAATAAGATGTTTCAATTTTTTTGAAGTAGATAATGCCACGGTGAATTAGAAAGTAGCTTTTCAACATATTGCATTACCCAACAATATATGTGGATATTAATACTCTATCTCAATATATGTTTCCTTTTACATAACATCCCTAACATCATAAACCGCAAAAAACTACAAATATTACCACCAATTTCTTTCTTTCTTTTTTACAGGATAATACCATCAATATATATCAATACTAATAATGTTATATCCCAAGCAAACATCTATCTACAGTTCTCGATGATATTGAAGCCTAGTATCCAATTGTTTGACCAATTATGCCCCCATTATTTTTCTTTATCAATTATATATAGTAATGAAGTTAGCAAACTCTAAACTCAAATAATAAAATATACAAGAGATTATTAACTATATATCAGCATTTAGCTAATATGTATTTTATAAATTTATTATTAATAAAAAATTTTAAATATTTTTATTTAATAAAAAGTAAAATAAATATATTAAAAATTAAATTTTTTATATTTTTAATTAAAAATTTTTAATTTTATAATTTTAACATGCGCTCTTAAATCGCAGGATATAGATAAACCCTAATCATTATTATTAAACTATGAATTTATTAACAGCACAAATATCCATCTATATTAATTAACAACAATAATTAAAGCATGAGAAATATCAGATGAATTAAAAATCATCATGATATACATTATACTAAGCTATTAGCAATGTAACTAAAATCTATATATGGGTTATGCCTCTGTTAACAACCTAAAAAAAAGCAGAAATCTCTCTGATTATTATTTTAAATTAGCTACCACTTTTAAAAAGTAAGTCAAAAAGGAAAACAGCAAGAAAGGTAAAGAAATAAAACTTTTACAAAAAGATGACAGTATATGACAAACCTGATGAATAATACATTCATTGGAAATGAATGACACTTATTATGAGTAAAATATAATTCAAATCTTTTCATTTTCTAATTTCTACCAAACCATTCTTCGGAAAAACAGGATAGTGGAAATTGGAATAATCTGCATGATTATTGAAGAAAATACTGTGCATATATTACAATATATATAAAATTGCCAAAGGCTACGCTAGTTGCTAATTAATAAAATTGCCTATGTCATCTCAACACCACCACACATGCATAACTTTTTATATAAATTATATAAAAAAATTCACTTCAAGAAAGGAGAAAAACACGGCCCAAAAAAGTAATTATTAAAGTGTTTTTATTTTAGGATTAACTACTAATTTAATATCTAAAAAATTTAACCGTTAAAATTTTTATTAAAAGATGTTATCAATAAAACAGTCTTTGAATAATTTAAAAATATGATAAAAATTTATAAATGGTAAAAAAAAATTTTGCATTTAGTAAATGACTTATTCATTTAATTTAAATTTTTGTGACAACATTTGAATAAATATTTAGAAGGTAAAAAAAATTCGGAGCAACATTTAATTTTTAACTTTTTTTTTCAGAAAAATATGATCATTCACAATACATTTTAAAAAAAAAGATTCACTAGACATAAAATTAACAAATTTTAAGAATTAAAAAATCTTATTTTTTAATAATAATTACAAAATTTTGTATTAAATATGATCTCTAAAAATTTTTTTAGAATATAAATTTAATATCTAACTTTTTTTATTACGTTTTAAAATGTTTTAGAGACTTATTTATTATTAGTATTTTTTGAGATTATTTTTTTTATAAATATAAACTTTGAGATACTATTTTAGTAATTTATTCTTTTATTTTACTTTCAAAAATAGTATAATAAAATTAGATTTTAGAGTTATTATTATAAAATATTTGATATTATATTATAAAATTATTCCTTTTAAAAATTTAAAATATTAAATAAAATATATGAATAATTATATATTAAAAATAAAAAAAATATATTTTTCATTGAAAATTTAAAGGGTGTTGTCCAATCAACAATAATAATAAATTAATAATAACGTTTGGTGCGGCCATGAGAATTGAGAAGTAGGTGGCCAACAATACCTTTGCAATAAGTGGGTATGTGTAAATTGTGATATCCACCTACGTCCACTACTGTGTCTACAATAATAACAAGAGATCAACAAGCACAAAATTCTCCATTTTAATGGTCTCTATCACCTAGTAAAATCTAAAGTACACACTCTATTATAATAGTCTTTGATCTAATTATGATTTTATATTTTGCTGGCAGTGATTGTGATTGGGATTGAAAATAAATTGCATTATACAAAACAAACAATTTTACTTGAAATTGGTATAATTACTGCATATGTTATTTGGGATTATTCGTAATTGCAATTGCAGCTGTAAGATATTATTGCTGTTGAAGTTGAAATCACAACCATGATTAAATTGTAATTACATGTGATGTTATTTTAATTAATTCGAAGGTCTTTATAATTTGAAAAATATAAATTATATTATTAGCTAGATTTTTATATTTTAAAATGAGTAATTGAATCTTTATTATATTTTGAAACAATAAAATCTAGATTGTGTATAATAAGGATTAGGAAAAAATCACGTGCCTTAATTAGGGTAAATATTTTAACTTGCATTTACATTTTATCCCACTAGATATAGGAGCGATTTTTTTCATATTGAACGAAAATTGACGAGATATCATCTGGATTGAGTATCTTATAGTCCAATAATACCCATGGCAATTACAAATATGTTGTGGTCATATGATTTAATTACTTTATAAATATTTTGCATCAGATATATATAACACAATTTTTTAAATATCATATTTTGATATAATATATCTTAAAATAGTATTCTTCAAATAAACTAAATATAACTTTTAATTTATTGATGAAATTTTATATACATTATTATAATATATATAATTGCGATTTCTCATTATGGAAATATGTATACAATTTAATGAGATTTTATTTCAACATTATTAATTGGTCTAATACCTTGCAATCTCACTATAATTTTTACAACATGTATTTATCAACAACCGTCCATCCTCATATAAACTATATATATTGGCATATTGCGGAGTTCAATCTAAAAGAATTAACTGTAATTGAACCCAACTACCACTCCAATATAAGGGTCTGCCAATAGTCAACACGAGGCAGAATTCAAATCACCAACACCTACCTAAATAAACAAACGAATAAATGGACTATTCAATCAACATAAATTGATTCACATATCTAACATTATTCTTGAGCACCCAATGCAAAAACAATGCGAACTCTGCTAATAGGAATATGCCTATCAATGATGATCCTAATTAGCCAGTTGGTAATTATTCATAGCATTTTATTTTAGAGATTGAGACTGAATTAAGAAATTAGGACTAAAATTTCAGTCCTATTAATACCTTTAAAAAGTGGAAATATATGGGATTGAAATTATTTTAGGATAGAAATTAAAATTTTAATAATATTTTTTTATCAAAATATTTTTATTTAATTTTTTAAATTTTAAATTTATTTTTCAATCTTTATATTTATCTTAAACTAAACATAATACTGAGACATAACTCAATTTAGTACATTTTACACTAAATACAATATAAAAACTTAATTTAATTTCTATCTCTGTTTTCCAGTCTCAGTCTTCAAAGCGCAACCTAAATAATTATCGGATGGTGTTTGTTTCGGTACTATAATAAATTTATACGTATCAGTACAATAAAAATATGGGTAAATTATAACACGACATGTGGATTATGTTTTCTATGTCAATAATTAATTTTTCTTTTTTAAATACATATTATATCAATAATTTTACTAAATCACCCTTATACTTTAATAAAAATAAAAATAAATTTTATTTAATTTTTTCAAAAAGACTTAAATATCTTTTTTTTTTGTATTGGACAAAAACAACTCTAATTCTTTGATTTAATAAAAATTTAATTAACTTTAGTTTTATAATTTTAAATCTAAATCAATTTAAAAATGGAAAAGTATAAGTAGCTAGATAATAAAAACAATGTGAACAATGGATATATCGGATTTCACTAGGTGTGCGGATGGTTATTCTAATATTCAAATTTTGGTAGATAATTTGGAGGTGTAGTGTGTTTTAATTTGATTGGTGGTTGTTCATGTTGTTCAAGAAAATTATTGGTTACCTAACATTACCCTTTAAAAATCAACACCAAAATACATTTCATTATTCATATACACTAAAAAATTGCTTTGTTTATCATGAACCCTAATTTAATCTCTCCTACCTCTTCATACCGAAAGGAAAAATATATCTAAAAAATTGTTCATTTTCTTTGTATACCAAGCTTCTATGTATACCAATCTACTGATAAAGAGAAACCTCAGCCCTAATCTCTATCGGACAGCAGCAGTCTATCCTCAATTCCTCACCCTCTCCCTTCCTCGTCGGACTCTGCCATTGCCCTTCCTCTCTTGGTCTCGACTTAGTCATTGATCAATTCAACGCTTCCTGTAGGTCTTACTCTTCTTCGCTTGTACATCGATGCTTCGCCTTCGGCCCCAACAATTCCCAGGTGAATCTCTTTCCCTCCCTCATTTGATTCTCCGGTGTGCTTCTAATTCTAGCTAAGCTTACTTGCCACCATGATCCAATGAGATTTTTAGTCTTTCCAAAGATTTAGCATCAAATGAACTTATTATGATTCTGTTTTTCTAAGCGTTAAAACATAAAACTGCCTTACTGCCTTAATATGTTCAATTTTGAGGGATTGAGTCTTGATGGATTGTTTAGTTTTGAAAATATTTTTATTATTGATATCAATTCACCGTTTTGATTTTTTTTAGTATTACATAGCGCAAGTGACACAGTTACCTTTGTTACTATAATCCACTAGGATTGATTCCTTGCTCAATTTTTTCAGTTTTGGAAGGTTTTAAAATTTGAGAAGTAAGTTTTTGGTTGACGACTGTTTTTTTTTTTTTTTGTAACTGAGATGTTGCCTTGATAACCACAAAGACGATAATTCTCAGTGGTTGAAGGACTGACATTGTGATTCTTCTGACCCAAGAGTGAACATATAGTGGGATGTTTTGTTTTATTTATTATTTCTGTTTTGGTGGAGCTACAGAATCTGGAGTTTATTTAATGGATAATTCTATGATGAAGAGATTTTTGAGTGAAGAGAATAAAGAAGAGTGTATAAAGAGGACTGACATTATTTCAGGAATTTGTGATTAAAGTTATTTTAGTTTCATTGCCTTAACTCTTGAGTAAATCTTGTGTTGCAAATTGATGATGGCTTTTAACTCATTCTTAATTTGATCCCAGTCCACTTTGCTACGTCTACTATATGCCACCCTTTTCTTCTTTATGAGAAGATAAAAAACAAAGATTTGCACTTTTTGCAGGTTCTTTGTTCTCTTTTGGATTCTTCTTTGTTTCCTTCAACAACTTATAAGGACCATGAGATTCTCATTCTCATTCTCATATTAACAACGACATCATTAATACTAATACTAGTATATGGTCCCAGCTCAAACACCCCATATTATGTTTTCTATGCGTCACTTGTGTTTGTGAAAATGGGGTAGTGAAAATCATCCTCATTTGAAGCTTGTGTTTTGGGGGTTGTTTGGTTTGGTGGGGGTGAGGCTTATGTGAAGTTTTTTTTAAGGTTGTTTATGAAGGAGTAGAAAAAGAAGTTCCTTTTTTAGGTGGTTTATGTTTAAAAACATAGAGAGTGGTGTAACATTAATGTCTTCCTTAGAAGAAAAGGTTAAAACTTGTGGTGTTAGTGTTGTTGCGGGGTCAAACTCTAGTTGCTGAGATGAAGCACCTCAAGGAAATGCAAGAGCACTCTGTTTTGTAATCTTTGTTTTATCTTTTCACTTAATCTTTTCCTATTAATTAATCATGGATGGTTAATTATATGGTTTCATCATTCATCAAGCTCAATATTTCACCGTTAACCTTTTTCGCCTTCTTTTAATGATGATGGTAAATTCAGGGGTGAGAAAGACTTTGAATTCATAACTGTGGCATGCTTGTGCTGGCATTCTTGTCTCTTTGCCTCAAGTGGGAAGTCTTGTTTATTACTGATAAATCTCATTTTTAGGGTTTATCCTATGCTTAATCTAGTGGATTTTATCCATTATTCTCACACTTATTCATACAATTCGCATGTTTTACGTTTTCCTTCCTGATTTTGTGCTATGATTGAAAACATGCTTCTTTGGCCTTATATTTGCTAATATTAATCCTCTCTTATTACCATTAGATGCCGTGATATGTGCGTTAAGTGATTTCAGGGATTACAGGGCAGGAATGGCTTAGAGGATGGAAAGGAAGCATGCAAAATTAGAAGGAATACAAGAAGTTGAAGAAATTGCTAAGCTGTCCAGCCTGACCTCTTCGCACTCAAACGGTCATAACTTGAGCTACAGAGGTCCAAATGAGGCGGTTCTAGTTGCGTTGGAAAGCTAACATCTGGGGCTTCGAAATGATATATAAATTGCCATAGTTGCCCTAAATAAAAGTGATGCACATGCGTGATTCCACGCGCACGCATGGATCTGTGCGAAACCAGCGACCTGCACGTGTTTGGATTCGTCCCCAGTGATTTCTGGGCTGTTTCTGACCCAGTTTTTGGCCCAGAAAACACAGATTAGAGGCTATAAAGTGGGAGAATCCATTCATTCATAAACAAAATATCATTCATAATTCACAATTTTAGGTTTTAAATATAGTTTTAGAGAGAGAGGGGCTCTCTCCTCTCTCTTAGGTTTTAGGATTTAGGATTTAGGATTTCTCTTAATTTTAGGACTTCTTCTTCTCAATTCCAGGTTCAATATTCATTTAAATTATTAATTCAAAGAGTACTTTTTCATTTAATTTTATTGTTTATTTAATTGCTTCCAATTTATTTCAATTATCATCTCTCTTTTCTATTCCAAACTCCCAACAACGAAGATGGTATGCAAGATGGCAGAGTAGATTCCGAACTTGATATGGGGTTGATTAAGAGGAGACACTTGAGTTGGAATGCTCAAGTGGATAGTTAAATTGGAAGTTGTTGGCTAATTCTGTATTTACTAACGCTAGACCTTCCCAAGAGAGAGGACTAGGATTTGCGAACAAGAGTTAGCTCAATCACTTGACTTTTCTTTATTTAGTAAGGATTAACTAAGTGAAAACAATAACCTCTTTATACTACGCTTGAGAGAATTCCAACAAGGATAGAACTTCCAATTAATCATTCTTCTATTCAAAGCTTTTTATTTAGAATAATATAAATCTCTTTTAATTTTCATTGCTTTAATTTACAATCATATGCTTGTGCCCATTGCCCAAACTCCAAATTTCCCAGAAAACTCATAACCAATAATAAATACACCTCCCTGCAATTCCTTGAGAGACAACCCGAGGTTTAAATACTTCGGTTATAAACTTTATTGGGTTTTGTTACTTGTGACAACCAAAATTTTTGTACGAAAGGATTCTTTGTTGGTTTAGAAGCTATACCTACAACTTGATTATTTTTATAAAATTCTTTACTGACAGAAAATCCGTTCGTCAATTACTTTCTCCAGGGACATAGTGAGCAGGTACATCCCTTCTTCTGATAAAATTTTCAGCTAACTCTTTTTAAGATTTACTTCGTTAATACATATAGTTTTCCTTATGAATTTTTGTGTATGGCCTCTCATATGTATTCAAGATTTGTCTTAGGTTCTTCCTTGGTAAGTTAGCAATAACATAACACATAGCTAGTACCTGTATTTTTTAGTGATGCAAAATTATATAGTTCCATGATTTCCTTCTTTCTTTCTTTTTGGCCTAATTAATCAATAAATCTGAAGTCATTCAATTTCTTGGGTCCTATGTGCTGGTACTTCCTAAAAGAAGACACATTGTCAATAATTTATTTTAGTATCTTTTTCATCCTAGTACTCCTATATTGCTATTGTCATTCTTTATATATCTGCTTGTCAGGAAATGTTCAAGCTTAGTATTTCTTTAAGATGCTATTTCATTTACTTTTCTCCAATTTTATGCACTATTAATAATCGTGAATTTAGTTTATGGTGAATCAAGTCAATTAAAGTTTTGCACTAATAAAAATAATTTGTTGATGCTTTTAGATCATATTCTTCACTATCTTGTAATTTGGGATGGGACAAGTTTGATAGTTATTGGTTAGTTCTCAATACTTGTGCTCATCTTATCATGTGTTTGATGCATGGGATGGTATAGTTTTTGGAGTTGATAATTATAGTCTGTCTTTTCAATAATTTTTGCTTTTTATTTTGTTTACTGATTCAGTTGGAACAAACCTTTAAAGTGGAATTAGATATAAGTTTTCTCCTATCCTTGGACTGAAATAAACATAGATGAAAGTAATCCAGGGAGAAAATCAGTGTGCCAAAGAGGATTTTGGGAGTTGCATATATAAATCTGAATCGGAATAGCTTGATTTCTAAACCTTCACTTTATTTTTATTTATTTATTTATTTTTCTTATCATCAATTGTTTGTCTCTTGTACCAAAATTAAAGGCAACAAATTAACACTTTTTTCCCATTTTCTTTTTAAGTCTCATTCCCACTTAATTTCCACATATCATTTCTCAATGCAATTTGCAACCACCACAGCATAGATTGAAATAATAATAAGACCAAGGAGTTTATTTGATTTTTGAAAATGGCTGATTGGGGTCCAATTTTTGTGTCAGTTGTCTTGTTCATTTTGTATCGTAATTATTTGAAAATTATGATTTATGTTTAGATCGAAGAAATCACTCTAACTCAAGAGACATTAAAAGATAAGACCAACACACCAGGAATAGAAGTGGCGGAAGTTCCAGGTGCAGCCACAACCAAGAAATCAGGATTGCCACAATATCCTATGCATCATTATCCAGTGGTCCATCCTTATCAACCTTATGGTGGAGTCCTCCCTATTCCTTTTCATCCTGTTCCAAATGGCATGGCGTACTTCAACTAATATCCTTCTACTGTCGAAATTACATCATATCCTCAGTTTTCCCTTGTCTCGACGTATTCTAGTGGACCCAGTGACAGCAATACATGGGCTGGACTTTTGAATGATGTCCTTATCAACAAAAAGCCATAGAGTTATAATCTATATATTATATTGCATGTTAAAATTACTGATTATATCTCCCTTTCTCTAATAATTCTTCATGCATATGTACAGGATCTGCCACAAACCTTTCATGGCCATCCATGGTTGGACACTCCCGAGGGACATGCTGCTCTTAGACGTGTTCTTGTTGTTTATTCTTTATGCGATTCTGATGTTGGATATTGTCAGGTGGATTTGATTTGCTCTTCCTTCTTATTCTGAATTATTTTCCCCTCTCTTAGGTTCTTGTTGGCATGATCTAGCCTTTTTATTTTCAGAATACTTGTATTGTAGGTTAGAATTGTAAATTCTAATACCTTAATAACTTAATTGTTACTGTTATAATGTGAATAAATGTCAATTTAGGACATTGTGTTATTCCATTGCCCTGGATTTACATTATTAAAAAGGCATTTGCACCTGTCCAGTTTAACTTTTTTTAGCTCGATCTTAGTATCTTACTTTTCTAACCAAATAATAATCTTAATAATAACAGTAAATTACATTCATACCTTTTAAGGTATATCAAAACTACACATGCTTTTTTTTAACGATATTTTATTTTAATAGTGTAATAGAGAGGAATTGGGTGTATAACAAAGTGGTGGTTTGTAATTTTGAAGTGTAAAGGTTTTGGAAAATCTTTACTCACTCTTTATCTCAACATCTGAGGGCAACAAGCAAAAATACAGATGCATTTAGGAAATATAAATGCCCTTATTAACTATTATACATATATCAGATAACTTTAGAGGATTTATTTGTGAATTATTTTTCAACAAAAATTATGAGATGAAGATTTATCTTTTTAGGGTGAGATGTCGCCGGTTTCAGCGATAATGGAAATGAAGAACAATCGATATTTATTTGATAGCTAACAACTAACTAAGTATTTAATTTTTGTTGACATTTATGTAAGTAGTCGATTTGGTGTCTCTCAATAAACTATCGGCCTGCTAGGTTTATAAAGTTTGTAAATCATTTTGGATAAAATATAATACTTAAAAAAGAGCATGTTACTTCCACAGGTGAATATATTGAACTGGGAAAAATGTATTGAGCTGGGAAAAATGCATAAACAATGCTGAAAATGAAGAATCATACTGCCCTTAATCTATCTTATGGTAGGTAGACAGTTTCAGAAACTGATGTATTGAATTTCCAATTCTACTACTGTCCACCTTATGGTCCTAGCTAGTTTCTTGCTATATGCAGAAAAAGAACCTTCAACTGAGATGAGGTTAGCTAGATACTGTGCCATCCCACACTTTTTGCACTCTTCATTTGAAGCCTGAGTTACATCAGCTGTCATTGCTAGTATTGGAATGTGCCAATAAAAGATATCCCCAAACATTTCAGCTGATAATTCCCCACATGCAATTTTCTCATTTACGCCATTTTCTAGGATGCGGATTTTCCTTGTCACTTCAAAACTGCAACAATCAAGATGAAATTAATACTTATAAATCACACCTTATTCATAGATCCTGAGGTCTAACATCCTATCTAAAATCATTCAAAATTCAATAGATTTCTTGCATTAAACTTGCTGGCCATCCACCAAATCTGAAAAAAACATAGCAATCAGACAAAAGGACTATATCCCTATACCATTTCCCACTTAGATGTCTTGAACAACTCCACAGCCTCAACATGCCACCCTGCATTGCTGAACCCAGCAAGCATCCCATTCCACGATACCAAATTGGGCTCCACCCCCTCAATCCTCATCTCACTAAACATCTCCTTGGCCCTCTCAACCATCCCACGTTGCGAGTAACCCACGATAATTGCGCTCCAAACGACAACATGCCTCTCAGACATTTCATCAAGCAATCGATGGGCATCCCCAATACTATCACACTTCAGATACATATGCACCAGAGAAGACGCCAAAATTGAATCCAAGGCATAACTAGACACAAAATCATACCCATGAAACTGCAGCCCAGGGATCAAGGCTTGCAACGCAGCACATGCTTTGATTGTAGTCAGGAGAAGGAACCCATCAGGGGCAAGACCCTTATGACCCATGAGGGAGAAGAGATAGAGAGCGGCGTCGTATTGGTGGGACCTGGCGAAGGCGTTGATGATAGTGGTGAAGGAAGGGAGGGTTGGATTGGGGAAGAAATGGAGTACGAGGTTTGTGACTTGTAAAAAATAGAGATTGTTGGCGTCGTGAGAGAGAAGCTTTGTGGCGATGTAGGTGTCGCCGTAGAGGCCGAGCTTGAGAATGTGCACGTGAGATTGACGCGCGTGGGAAAGTGTAATGGTGCTGGAACTCAGGCATTGGGAGATTATGTTGTAGATTGAGGGCATAAAAAAATTTCTTTGTTCGGGTTGTGTTTGACTGTTGTTGTTAATGTTGCGATGGGTGGGAAGGAGGAAGACAAAGTGCGATTGCGGTTTTCGGTGCGGACATGAATGAAGGTTTATTATTGCTATTGGATAGATTATTTGGCATACTCTGCTATAAGATGCGATGAGGTTAGAGAGACAGCTGCAAAGAGCATTGCCTACCACGACGAATCGGAGGATCAAAGCTTCACAAGTTGCTCTTCTGTAAGAATTATGAAAGAAATTTAATTCAAGAGTAATCATTATTGGAAAAACTAATTCATTCTCTTACCATTTTAGGAAATCATACAGAAGAGCAACTTGTGATGCTTTGATCCTCTGATCCGTCGTGGTAGGCGATGCTCTTTGCAGCTGTCTCTCTAACCTCATCGCATCTTATAGCAAAGTATGCTAAACAAGCTATGCAATAGTGACAATAAACCTTCAATCATGTCTGCACCGAAAACCCCAATCCCACTTTGTCTTCCTCCCTTCCACACATCGCAACACTAACAAGAACAGTCAAACACAACCCCAACAAAGAGATTTTTTTAAGCCCTCTATGTTCAACGGAATCTACAACATAATCTCGCAATGCCTGAGTTCCAGCACCATTACCTTCTCCCACGCCCGTCAATCCCACGCACACATTCTCAAACTGGAACTCTACGACGACACCTACATCGCCACAAGGCTTCTCTCTCACTACGCTAACAATCTCTACTTTTCACAAGTCACAAACCTCGTACTCCATTTCTTCTCCAATCCAACCCTTCCTTCCTTCACCACTATCCTCAATGCCTTTGTCAGGTCCCACGAATACGATGTCGTTCTCTGCCTCTTCTCCCTCATGGGTCATAAGGGTCTTGCCCTTGATGGGTTCCTTCTCCCGAGTGCAATCAAAGCCTGTGCTGCGTTGCAAGCCTTGAAGCCTAGGCTACAGTTTCATGGGTATGCTTTTGCGTCTGGTTATGCCTTGAATTCAATTTTGGCGTCTTCTCTAGTGCATATGTATCTGAAGTGTGATAGTATTGGGGATGTGATGAGTGGATATTTTATACGCTTTTTGGGGTTAATTTCATATAGTTTTTAGTATGTTTTAGTTAGTTTTTAGTTTATTTTCATTAGTTTCTAGGCAAAATTCATATTTCTGGACTTTACTATGAGTTTGTGTGTTTTTATATAATTTCAGGTATTTTCTGGCTGAAATTGAGGGAGCTGAGCAAAAATCTTATTCGGCTGAAAAAGGATTGCTGATGTTGTTGGATTCTGACCTCTCTGCACTCGGAATGGAATTTCTGGAGCTACAGGAGTCCAAATGGCGCTCTTCCAATTGCGTTGGAAAGTAGACATCCAGGGCTTTTCAGCAATATATAATAGTTTATACTTTGCTCAAGGATAGACGACGTAAACTGGCGTTCAATGCCAGTTCCATGTTGCAGTCTGGCGTCCAGCGCCAGAAACAAGTTACAAGTTGGAGTTCAACGCCAGAAACAGGTTACAACCTGGCGTTGAATGCCCAAAACAGCCCATGCACATGAGAAGCTTAAGTCTCAGCCCCAGCACACACCAAGTGGGCCCCAGAAGTGGATTTCTGCACCATCTATCATAGTTTACTCATTTTCTGTAAACCTAGGTTACTAGTTTAGTATTTAAACAACTTTTAGAGATTTATTTTGGATCTCATGACATTTTAGAAAAAAAACTTTGTACCTTTTGACGGCATGAGTCTCTAAACTCCATTGTTGGGGGTGAGGAGCTATGCCGTGTCTCGATGAACTAATGCAAGTATTTCTGTTTTCCATTCAAACATGCGTGTTCCTATCTAAGATATCAATTTGCAATTCAATATGAATGTGATGAACGTGACAATCATCATCATTCCTCCACGAACGCGTGCCTGACAACCACTTACGTTCCACTGTAGAATGAATGAATATCTCTTAGATCTCTTAATCGGAATCTTCGTGGTATAAGCTAGATTGATGGCAGCATTCAAGAGAATCCGGAAAGTCTAAACCTTGTCTGTGGTATTCCAAGTAGGATTCAGGGATTGAATGACTGTGACGAGCTTCAAACTCGCGAGTGCTGGGCGTAGTGACAGATGCAAAAGGATAGTAAATCCTATTCCGGTACGATTGAGAACCTGCAGATGATTAGCCGTGCGGTGACAGCGCATCTGGACTCTTTTCACTGGAAGGATGGATGGTAGCCATTGACAACGGTGATCCACCAACACATAGCTTGCCATAGGAGGACATGCGTGCGTGAATCAGAAATAGAGGAAAGCAGAATTTCAGAAGACAAAGCATCTCCAAAACTCCAACATATTCTCCATCATTGCATACAAGTATAATTTGTGTTCTGCCCTTTTATTCCTTGCAATCAAATTTGATAAGTGAATTATTTTATTGTTTTCCTGACTAAGAGTTACAAGATAACCATAGATTGCTTCAAGCCAACAATCTCCGTGGGATCGACCCTTACTCACGTAAGGTATTACTTGGACGACCCAGTGCACTTGCTGGTTAGTTGTGCGAATTTGTGAAGAACTGTGATTTCCAATTTCGTGCACCAAGTTTTTGGTGCCGTTGCTGGGGATTGTTTGAGTTTGGACAACTGACGGTTTATTTTGTTGCTTAGATTAGGAAAAATTTTTCTTTTTGGTTTAGAGTCTTTTATTATTTATACCTTGTTAAAACACTTTAAATTTATAGCTCAATTAGCTAGAGCGTGGTGCTTATGTTCTTAATAATTGGCTATCCTATTTTTAAAATCTTTTTCAAAAAATTTTCTTTGAATAAATCTTGTGCCAAACTTTAAGTTTGGAGTTTTCTTGTTGATTTTTCTTTGTTTTTCGAAAATTTTAGTTTGGTTTTCTAAAAATTTTAAGTTTGGTGTTCTTTCTTCATGTTCTTGTGCTCTTGTGAGTCTTCAAAGTGTTCTTGAGTTTTCCTTGTGTCTTGATCTTAAAATTTTTAAGTTTGGTGTTCCTTGGTGTTTTCCCTCCAAAATTTTCGAAAACAAGGAGCATTAGATCTAAAAAATTTTAAATCTGGTGCTATCTTATTGTTTTTCTCTCTCTTCTTTAAATTCAAAAATATCTTCTCTCTCTATTTTAAAGCAAATTTTCGAAATTTACCTTTAAAATTCAGATTTTTATTTCAAAATTTAAAACCTTTTTCAAAAATCATCATATCCTTTTCAAAATTTCCTAACCACTCTCTCTCTCCTCATTTTTTTCGAAAATCTTCACCCATTTTTATTTATTTTAATTTATTTTGTTTTTGAAATAAATAAATAATTAAATAAATAAAATATTTTTCTTCTATTTTACATCATCTCCCTTTCTCCATCATGGACCTAAGCGGAAATGAACAGTCCAGGAGGACTCTGGGGTCATATGCTAACCCCTCTACTGCTTCATATGAGAGCAGTATCTGCATACCCTCCATTGGAGTTAGTAGCTTTGAGTTGAATCCTCAGCTCATTATCATGGTGCAGCAAAGTTGCCAGTATTCCGGTCTTCCACAGGAAGAACCTACAGAGTTTCTGGCACAGTTTTTACAGATTGCTGACACAGTACATGATAAGGAAGTAGATCAGGATGTCTACAGATTATTACTGTTTTCATTTGCTGTAAAAGACCAAGCTAAGAGGTGGTTAAATAACCAACCTAAGGCCAGTATAAGGACATGGAAATAGCTGACAGAAAAATTCCTGAATCAATACTTTCCTCCAAAACGGATGACACAGCTAAGGCTGGACATCCAAGGCTTTAAACAAGGAGATAATGAATCTCTTTATGATGCCTGGGAGAGATACAGAGAGATGCTACGAAAATGCCCCTCTGAAATATTTTCAGAGTGGGTTCAGTTAGACATCTTCTACTATGGGCTTGCAGAAAGAGCTCAGATGTCTCTAGATTACTCAGCTGGTGGATCTATTCACATGAGAAAGACAATTGAAGAAGCTCAAGAGCTCATTGATACAGTTGCCAGAAATCAGCATCTGTACCTAAGCAGTGACCCTTCCATGAAAGAAGAGGTTAAAACAGTAACTGCTGAACTCAGTCCTGTAAAACAAGCTGCCGAATTCAATCAGCAATTGGACTTTCTAACAAAGCAGTTAGCCGAATTCAAGGATAGACTACAAGAGACAAGGATGGCTAATATAAATACGGAAGAACAATTGAAGCAAACAAAGTAGCAGCTGTCAAAACAAATAACAGAAGAATGCCAAGCAGTTCAATTAAGAAGTGGGAAGACATTAAATACCCCACCTCAAGGCAGCAAGAAGCCAAGAAATGAGCAAACCACCCCAAATCCACCTAAGGACAGTAAGAGCCCAGGGAAAAATAATTCTGGCGCTAAAACGCCAGAAATTGGGTGGAAGGCTGGCGCTGAACGCCCAGACCAACGCCCAACCATGCTCAGGACTGGCGTTCAACGCCAGAAACAAGCAAGGATCTGGCATTGAACGCCCAAAAGAAGCACAGTTCTGGCATTCAGACGCCAGGAACAGATGAGGAGCTGGCGTCTAACGTCACTCCAGCTTCTAACTCTGGCACTCAATTGCCAGTGAGGGATCAGACACACACAAGTGCTGATGACAACCCATCTAAAAAGGCTTCTTCAACCACTTCTGTAGGAAATAAACCTACAGCAACTAAGTTGAGGAATATAAAGCCAAGATACCTTATCCTCAAAAACTCCGCCAAGAGGAGCAGGATAAGCAATTTGCTCGCTTTGCAGATTATCTCAGGACTCTTGAAATAAAGATTCCATTTGCAGAGGCACTTGAGCAAATACCTTCTTATGCCAAGTTCATGAAAGAGATCTTGAGTCATAAGAAGGATTGAAGAGAAACTGAAAGAGTTCTCCTCACTGAAGAATGCAGTGCAGTCATTCTGAAAAGCTTTCCTGAAAAGTTTAAAGACCCTGGGAGTTTTCTGATACCATGCACATTAGAAGGTAATTGTACCAAGACAGCTTTATGTGATCTTGGGACAAGCATCAACCTAATACCTGCATCCACTATCAGAAAGCTTGGTTTAACTGAAGAAGTTAAACCAACCCGGATATGTCTCCAACTTGCTGATGGCTCCATTAAATACCCATCAGGCGTGATTGAAGACATGATTGTCAGAATTGGGCCATTCGCCTTTTCCACTGACTTTGTAGTGCTGGAAATGGAGGAGCACAAGAGTGCTACTCTCATTCTAGGAAGACCCTTCCTAGCAACTGGACAAACTCTCATTGATGTCCAACAGGGGGAAATAACCTTGAGAGTCAATGAGGATGAGTTTAAGTTGAATGCTGTCAAAGCCATGCAGCATCCAGACACATCAAAAGACTGCATGAAAGTTGATCTTATTGACTCTTTGAGAGATCAACATGGCTGAGAGTCTCGAATCAGAGTTGGAAGACATCTTTAAAGATGTTCAGCCTGATTTGGAGGATTTAGAGGAAATGAAAGAGCCTCTGAAATTTCCTCTGGAAGAGGAAAAACCTCCTAAATCCGAGCTCAAACCATTACCACCATCCCTGAAATATGCATTTCTGGGAGAAGGTGACACTTTTCCAGTGATCATAAGCTCTGCTTTAAATCCACAGGAAGAGGAAGCACTGATTCAAGTGCTAAGGACACACAAGACAGCTTTTTGGTGGTCCATAGGTGACCTTAAGGGCATAAGCCCAGCTAGATGCATGCACAAAATCTTATTGGAGGATAATGCTAAATCAGTGGTTCAACCACAGAGGCGGCTAAATCCAGCCATGAAGGAAGTGGTGCAGAAAGAGGTCACCAAATTACTGGAGGCTGGGATTATTTATCCTATTTCTGATAGCCCCTGGATGAGTCCTGTTCAAGTTGTCCCCAAAAAGGGAGGCATGACAGTGGTTCATAATGAAAAGAATGAACTGGTTCCTACAAGAACAGTTACAGGGTGGCGCATGTGTATTGACTACAGAAGGCTCAATACAGCCACCAAAAAGGATCATTTTCCTTTACCATTCATAGACCAGATGCTAGAAAGATTGGCAGGTCATGATTATTACTACTTTTTGGATGGCTACTCAGGCTATAATCAGATTGCAGTAGATCCCCAGGATCAAGAGAAAACAGCATTCACATGTCCATCTGGAGTGTTTGCTTATAGAAGGATGCCGTTTGGGCTGTGTAATGCGCCTGCAACCTTCCAGAGATGCATGCTCTCTATTTTCTCTAATATGGTGGGAAAATTTCTGGAAGTCTTCATGGATGACTTCTCAGTATATGGAAACTCATTCAGCTCCTGTCTTGATCACCTGAAACTAGTTCTGAAAAGATGCCAAGAGACTAACCTGGTTTTAAACTGGGAAAAATGTCACTTTATGGTGACTGAAGGGATTGTCCTTGGGCATAAAATTTCAAACAAGGGAATAGAGGTGGATCAAGCAAAAATAGAGGTAATTGAAAAATTACCACCACCTGCCAATGTTAAGGCAATCAGAAGCTTTCTGGGGCATGCAGGATTCTATAGGAGGTTTATAAAGGATTTTTCAAAAATCACAAAATCTCTGAGCAATCTGCTAGCTGCTGACACGCCATTTGTGTTTGACACAGAGTGTCTGCAGGCATTTGAAACGCTGAAAGCCAAGCTGGTCACAGCACCAGTTATTTCTGCACCAGACTAGACATTACCATTTGAGCTAATGTGTGATGCTAGTGATCACGCCATTGGTGCAGTATTGGGACAGAGGCATGACAAGCTTCTGCATGTCATTTATTATGCTAGCCGCGTTTTAAATGACGCCCAGAAAAATTACACAACCACAGAAAAAGAATTGCTTGCAGTGGTTTATGCCATTGACAAGTTCAGATCATACTTAGTAGGATCAAAAGTGATTGTGTATACTGACCATGCTACTCTTAAATATCTACTCACAAAGCAGGATTCAAAACCCAGGCTCATCAGATGGGTGTTGCTTCTGCAAGAGTTTGATATAGAAATAAGAGACAGAAAAGGGACAGAGAACCAAGTGGCTGATCATCTGTCCAGGATAGAGCCAGTAGAAGGGACATCCCAACCCTCTCTTGAGATCTCTGAGACTTTTCCGGATGAGCAATTATTTGCCATTCAGGAAACACCATGGTTTGCAGACATTGCAAACTATAAAGCTGCAAGGTTCATACCCAAAGAGTACAACAGGCAACAAAAAAAAATTAATCACTGATGCAAAGTACTACTTGTGGGATGAACCCTATCTCTTCAAGAGATGTGCAGACGGAATAATCCGTAGGTGTGTGCCTAGAGAAGAAGCACAGAGGATCCTATGGCATTGCCATGGATCACAATATGGAGGCCATTTCGGATGTGAGTGAACAGCTACCAAGGTCCTCCAATGTGGCTTCTATTGGCCCACACTCTATAGAGATTCCCGAGAGTTTGTACGTAACTATGACAGTTGCCAAAGAGCTGGTAATCTGCCTCATGGTTACGCCATGCCTCAACAAGGAATCTTGGAGATTGAGTTGTTTGACGTATGGGGAATTGACTTCATGGAACCTTTCCCACCATCATACTCAAACACTTATATTCTGGTGGCAGTTGACTACGTATCAAAATGGGTAGAGGCCGTTGCCACACCCACCAATGATACTAAAATAGTGCTGAAGTTCCTCCAGAAATATATCTTCAGCAGGTTTGGGGTCCCTAGAGTACTACTCAGTGATGGGGGCACTCACTTCTGCAACAAACAGTTTTACTCTGCCATGGTCCGGTATGGGATTCGCCACAAGGTGGCAACTCCATATCATCCACAAACTAATGGGCATGCTGAAGTCTCTAAAAGAGAGCTAAAAAGAATCCTAGAACGGACTGTAAATATCCGTAGAAAGGATTGGGCAAGAAGCTTGGATGATGCTCTGTGGGCATACAGAACAGCATTTAAGACTCCTATAGGGACCTCTCCATACCAACTTGTATATGGTAAGGCATGTCACCTGCCCGTGGAACTGGAACATAAAGCCTACTGGGCAACCAGATTCCTGAACTTTGATGTCAAATTAGCTGGAGAAAAAAGATTGCTTCAGCTAAATGAGCTAGAGGAATTCAGATTCACTGTTTTCGAAAATGCCAAGCTTTATAAAGAGAAATAAAAAAAGTGGCATGACAGAAAGCTGTCATCTAGAATCTTTGAACCAGGACAAAAGGTTCTGTTGTTTAACTCTAGACTCAGGCTATTCCCCGGAAAACTGAAATCCCGGTGGAGGGGACCATATGTGATTACAAGTGTATCACCATATGGTTATGTGGAACTTCAAGATATTGATTCTGATAAGAAGTTCATTGTTAATGGATAGAGAATCAAGCACTATCTTGAAGGCAATATTGAGCAAGAGTGCTCAAGACTGAAGCTAAATTAAAAGCTCAGCAAGGTCCAGCTAAAGACAATAAAGAAGCGCTTGCTGGGAGGCAACCCAGCCATGGGGCATCACTTCCTCTAAGCATTTTGCCCTATTCTTGATTTTATTTGTTTATATAAAGTTCATTGATACTAAGGTAACGAGTCAATTGTATAAGTTTACAGGGTTACAGAAGGACTCTGCACACAAAACAGAGAAAAAGAGCTCACTAGCAAGAAAACGCCAGTAAAAGTCTGTTTTGGGCATTGAACGCCCAAAAGAAGCATCAACTGGGCGTTGAACGCCAGTAAGGATAGCCATCTGGGCATTAAATGCCAGAAAGAAGCAGCTTCTAGGCGTTGAACGCCAGAAAGAAGCTCCTTCTGGGCGTTTAACGCCAGATTTACAACGTCCTGGGCGTTCAGAAAAACGCCCAGTGACAAAGGAGTTCCTGGCGTTCAACGCCAGAAAGAAGCAACAGCTGGGCGTTGTTGAACGCCCAGGAGAAGCAGCAGTTGGGCGTTGAACGCCCAAAACATGCAGCGTTTGGGCGTTCAAACGCCAGGATGGTGGGGAGGAGGTAAATTCGTTTTTTTCTTCATATTTTTCATTTTAATCTTAATTTTCATGTTTCAATTCATGATTTCTTGCATAAACATGTTACAAACCCTGATTTCTAAAATCCCTAATTTCTAAAAACCCATCTTTAAAAATATTAAATGTATCTTAATCCATAAGCACAAATCCTTTTTTTCAATCCAACTCAACTCTTTTTCAAAATTTTCAAAACAAATCTATCTCTTTTCATTCAAAAATCTTTTCAACTAATCAATATCTTTTTCAAATCTCCATATTATCTTTTTCAAAAATCCAATTTTATCTTTTTCAAATATCTTTCATATCTTTTCAATTTTAAATTATATCTTTTCTTATCATACTTATTTTTTTTTAAAATCATATCTTCTATCTTATCTTTCTCCCTATTTTCGAAAACCCCCCCTCCCTTTTAAAAACCCATTCGGCCTCCTTCCTCTCATCCACCATCCTACAATAGCTCTCCTTCTATCCCTCTCCTTTCTTTTCTTTTGCTTGAGGACAAGCAAACCTCTAAGTTTGGTGTGTTTATCCGTGATCACTAAACCATACCCACTAAGATCATGGCTCCTAAAGGAAAACAACCCACTCCAAGAGGCAAGAAAGAGAGTGTTACAAAACCACTTTGGAATCAAGGGAAGTTCTTAACTAAAGAACATTCAGACCATTATTACAAAATAATGGGTCTAAGATCAGTGATCCCGGAAGTTAGATTCGATTTGAAAGAAGACGAATATCCGGAGATCCAGGAGCAAATTCGAATCAGGAACTGGGAGATCCTAGCTAATCCTGAAACGAAAGTGGGAAGGAATATGGTCCAGGAGTTCTATGCTAATATGTGGCAAACAGACAAGCAAAGACTATCTGGATCTGCTCTCTATGACTATCGGACCTTGGTCAAAGGAAAGATTGTTCATACCCACCCTGACAAGATCAGGGAGATCTTAAAGCTACCTCAGCTGAAAGATGATCCAGACTCCTTCAATAGGAGAATGATGAGAACAGACAAGGGCCTGGATAAGATTCTAGAGGATATATGTATCCCTGGAGCCAGGTGGACCACCAGCACGAAGGGTGTCCCAAATCAACTCAAAAGAGAAGATCTCAAACCATTCGCCAGAGGATGGCTGGACTTCATTGGGCATTCTCTACTGCCCACTAGCAACCATTCTGAAGTCACTATTAGAAGAGCAGTGATGATCCATTGCGTCATGATGGGAAAAGAAGTGGAAGTTCATCAACTGATTTCAACTGAATTTTACAAAATTGCAAAAAAAAATCCAAAGATGCCAGGTTGGCTTATCCAAGCTTGATTTCTATGCTCTGCAAGGACGCTGGAGTAAGGATGGAAATAACTGAGTATATCTCAGTTGAGCGGCCAATCACCAAAGCATCAATGGAAAAACAACAAGCACAGGATGACCCCATCAAGAAGAGAACACAGGAAATTCTCCCAGAAATCCCTCAATCTGAATACTGGGAGTATCTTGAAACATCTATTACCAAGATGCAAGAAGCTATGGAACAAATAAAGAAAGAATAGAAGGAACAAAGTAGCATTCTTTGCTATTTGCTTAAAGAACAGGAGGAGCAAGGGCGTGATTTAAGGGAATTGAAGCGCCAGAAATTATCTCTTGAAGGACCAAGCACCCCGCAGATTAGAGGAACATCCACTTCCCAGAACACAGGTTGTTAAATTCCAATCTTAGCCTTAACTCTGTGATAACTGTTTTTATTTTAGTTTTACCTTAGGAGTCATATAGTAGTAATTAGTATCTATATTTTTTATTTTATCTCCAATTAAGCTATAATTTAATTTTATCATCATCATTAAACATGAATAAAATAGAAGAATTTTTTTAGAATAAGAGGCAATAAATTTCGAGTTTTTTTTACAAGAAAAATTCTAATTATTTACATGTGGTGGCAACACTTTCTATCTCCTGAATGAATGCTTGAACAGTGCATATGTCTTTTGAATTTGATGTTTAAGACTGTTAAATACGTTGGCTCTTGAAAGAATGATGAACATGAGACATGTTATTAATAATCTGAAAAATCATAAAAATGATTCTTGAAGCAAGAAAAAGCAGTGAATACAAAAGCTTGCAGAAAAAAAAATAGAGAAAGAAAAAGAAAAAGCAAGCAGAAAAAGCCAAAGCTCTTAAAACCAAAAGGCAAGAGCAAAAAGCCAATAGCCCTTAAAACCAAAAGGCAAGGGTAAAAAGGATCCAAGACTTTGAGCATCAGTGGATAGGAGGGCCTAAAGGAATAAAATCCTGGCTTAAGCGGCTAAACCAAGCTGTCCCTAACCATGTGCTTGTGGCGTGAAGGTGTCAAGTGAAAACTTGAGACTGAGCGGTTAAAGTCAAGGTCCAAAGCAAAAAGAAGAGTGTGCTTAAGAACTCTGGACACCTCTAATTAGGGACTTTAGCAAAGCTGAGTCACAATCTGAAAAGGTTCACCCAATTATGTGTCTGTGGCATTTATGTATCCGGTGGTAATACTGGAAAACAAAGTGCTTAGGGCCACGGCCAAGACTCATAAAGTAGCTGTGTTCAAGAATCATCATACTAAAATAGGAGAATAAATAACACTATCTGCATTCTAAGTTCCTATAGATGCCAATCACTCTGAGCTTCAATGGATAAAGTGAGATGCCAAAACTATTCGGAAGCAAAAAGCTACTAGTCCCGCTCATCTAATTAGAATCTGAGCTTCACTCAAAAACTCTGAGATATTATTGCTTCTTGACTTATTAGTAGTCTATTTTATTTATCTAGTTGCTTGGGGACAAGCAACAGTTTAAGTTTGGTGTTGTGATGAGCGGATATTTTATACGCTTTTTGGGGTTAATTTCATATAGTTTTTAGTATGTTTTAGTTAGTTTTTAGTTTATTTTCATTAGTTTCTAGGCAAAATTCATATTTCTGGACTTTACTATGAGTTTGTGTGTTTTTCTGTAATTTCAGGTATTTTCTGGCTGAAATTGAGGGAGCTGAGCAAAAATCTGATTCGGCTGAAAAAGGATTGCTGATGTTGTTGGATTCTGACCTCTCTGCACTCGGAATGGAATTTCTGGAGCTACAGGAGTTCAAATGGCGTGCTTTCAATTGCGTTGGAAAGTAGACATCCAGGGCTTTCCAGCAATATATAATAGTTCATACTTTGCTCAAGGATAGACGACGTAAACTGGCGTTCAACGCCAGTTCCATGTTGCAGTCTGGCGTCCAGCGCCAGAAACAAGTTACAAGTTGGAGTTCAACGCCAGAAACAGGTTACAACCTGGCGTTGAACGCCCAAAACAGCCCATGCACATGAGAAGCTTAAGTCTCAGCCCCAGCACACACCAAGTGGGCCCTAGAAGTGAATTTCTGCACCATCTATCATAGTTTACTCATTTTCTGTAAACCTAGGTTACTAGTTTAGTATTTAAACAACTTTTAGAGATTTATTTTGGATCTCATGACATTTTAGAAAAAAAATTTTGTACCTTTTGACGGCATGAGTCTCTAAACTCCATTGTTGGGGGTGAGGAGCTATGCCGTGTCTCGATGAACTAATGCAAGTATTTCTGTTTTCCATTCAAACATGCGTGTTCCTATCTAAGATATCAATTTGCAATTCAATATGAATGTGATGAACGTGACAATCATCATCATTCCTCCACGAACGTGTGCCTGACAACCACTTACGTTCCACTGTAGAATGAATGAATATCTCTTAGATCTCTTAATCGGAATCTTCGTGGTATAAGCTAGATTGATGGCAGCATTTAAGAGAATCCGGAAAGTCTAAACCTTGTCTGTGGTATTCCGAGTAGGATTCAGGGATTGAATGACTGTGACGAGCTTCAAACTCGCGAGTGCTGGGCGTAGTGACAGACGCAAAAGGATAGTAAATCCTATTCCGGTACGATTGAGAACCTGCAGATGATTAGCCGTGCGGTGACAGCGCATCTGGACTCTTTTCACTGGAAGGATGGATGGTAGCCATTGACAACGGTGATCCACCAACACATAGCTTGCCATAGGAGGACATGCGTGCGTGAATCAGAAACAGAGGAAAGCAGAATTTCAGAAGACAAAGCATCTCCAAAACTCCAACATATTCTCCATCATTGCATACAAGTATAATTTGTGTTCTGCCCTTTTATTCCTTGCAATCAAATTTGATAAGTGAATTATTTTATTATTTTCCTGACTAAGAGTTACAAGATAACCATAGATTGCTTCAAGCCAACAATCTCCGTGGGATCGACCCTTACTCATGTAAGGTATTACTTGGACGACCCAGTGCACTTGCTGGTTAGTTGTGCGAATTTGTGAAGAACTGTGATTTCCAATTTCGTGCACCAGGATGCCCAACGACTGTTTGATGAAATGCCTGAGAGGGATGTTGTCTTTTGGAGCGCGATTATCGCGGGTTACTCGTGACGTGGGATTGTTGAGAGGGCCAAGGAGATGTTTAGTGTGATGAGGAGTGAGGAGGTGGAGCCCAATTTGGTATTGTGGTATAGGATGCTTGCTTGGTTCAGCAATGTAGGGTGGCATGTTGAGGCTGTGGAGTTGTTCAAGACAGTGCTGAACAAAGGTTTTTTTCCTGATGGGTCAACCGTATCATGTGTGCTTCTTGCTTTGGGGAATTTGGAGGATGGAGTGGCTGCGAAACAGGGATTGGGATCGGATAGGTTTGAGGTCAGTGCGCTGCTTGATATATATGGGAAGTGTAGATGCATATAAAGGATGTTGCAAGTGTTTGATAAGGTCGATCATAGGGAAGTTGGTTCTTTGAATGATTTTCTAAATGGGTTGTCGCGAAATGGTTCTATTGACACTGCATTGGAGGTGTTTAGGAAGTTCAAAACACCTGCAATCTGGTGTAGTTTGCTTGGTCGATTCGATCCAGTTTGGTTACTTCCGATCCGGTCTGGTTTGCTTGGTTGATCCAATCTACCTTGGTTTGGTTCAACTGTTGATAAACTGTTACTCATTTAAGGTATTAGCCATTTATACAGACATAAACTGCAATAATGTTTAATGCTCCTTCAATAATGTTTATCTGCACCAATCATGCAATAAACAATGGCATTAAGTTCTTTTTCACGAGACATTACTCACAATTACTCAGAGTTCTTGCAGGAGTCCAAGAAGCCCTTCAAACCATAACAAATATTGATAGAAGTTTTATACTTACCTGATTACAACATATCATTAGAACAAATCACAATTTCATGACATTGGCAAAAAATAGATTGATCAAGATTGTATTATATGGACCTGTGCAAATAGGGTTTCACTATCAAGATCACCAAGGATAACATTAGAATAAGAAATAAATGAATGTTGTATTAAATATCAAAGATACCTTCTAAATTAATTTGATGTTTAAACCATACAATCAAGCAGTTAGGGTACTTTATAACTTGAGCGGGGCTGAGTATCACGAACTGTGCAATGAAATGCCTTCTAAAGACGAGCAGAAAACAACACTCCCATGCCCAGAATACACAATTTCATTCAGCAGAAACAAAAAAGATGCTGTTGACTTCATAAAATATAGAGATCAGAACGCAGTGTCATCATCATACCCAGATGAATTCAAAAATAAAAGTAGGATTGATAGTAATAAAATTCTATCCCAAGTTGACAGTAATGTTATTTATAACCGATGAAACACATGGTCAGCTCCACAAAAAATACTGGACGCTGTGAAGGCTAGCTTGTGAGGAACATTATCTCTAATTGATGTCTTTAAATTTTCTAATTGATGCTAAATCATGCATCTGCCAACAACATGGACAGAACTAAAAAGGAAAATCTGCTGATATAGACTACTATCGCCTTTTGGTATAATCTAGATCATACGGCTGACAGAAGATCTCCGTTAACGGAACAAGGGACTGAACAGAAATATTTATTTGTCAAACTGAAACCCACTGGGGACAGCTAACTATGATCTAACTGCCAATTGCTAAAATGACAATGCACATCCATTGCTCTCAACTTGACACTCCATCGCATCAAATGTATACAAAAATAATCTTGATTAGTGTATTCTGTGTTTGGCAGAAACGTGATGTCTCTAGAAATGAAGTTCATGAGAAATTACCAATAATCTCAATAAAAGCAAACACCATCCTTGAAATGGTAAAAATAATTTGTGTCTCTCATAAAAATTTTCCTCCCTTCCAAACTACTAATAAATTTTATAGCGGCATGGCAGTCACCACAGATTCTCAGGTTCTAAATCACTTGAAGAGGCTGCCCCGAACTCGTGTTGAGTAGTCCTAATACTACTGCCAACTTCTCACTGTGCCCACACAATATTTGCTCCTTCTCTTGTTCCTCCACATCGTGAAGCACAAGTCCAGTCTTAGGAAGGTGAACACATTTCTTCATCTCAACACTCAACTTTTTCGATTTTTCCAATATCTCTTGCATTTGTGGGTGCGTCTTGTCACCAGCAGCAAGTGTGTGTACTTTGTTTCCAATCTCAATCCAACTATAGCCAGGATTTTTCCTCAAATCCTTACTCTTCATTACATCACGAATTCTGTCTACTTCATCCCACATGCCCTTTGAAGCATAGATGTTGGACAGAAGAATGTAGTTTCCCGGGTTATCAGGTTCTAACAGGAAAAGCTTTTCTGCAGCAATCTCGCCTAAACTCAAATTATGGTGAACTCTACAGAAACTTAGTAAGGCTCTCCAGGTACAAGCATCAGGTTCTAATGGCATTTCTTTGATGAGAGAATAAGCTTCTTCAAGTTTCCCTGCACGACTAAGAGGTATCACCATGCAAGCATAGTGTTCCGTTTTAGTTTCAATGGCATGTTCTTTTGACAGGCTATTGAAATATTGCCTCCCTTCTTCAGTTAAGCCATTTTGGGCACATGCGTATAAAACACACGTGTAGAAAATCTCATCAGGCTCCATGCCACTCTCTTGTATAATTCGAAACATCTCAATTGTTTCCTTAGCCTTCCCATGCATTGCATATCCTTTCATTACTGCATTCCAAGAAACCAAATTTGGATCCAACATTTTATCAAAACAAAGCCGAGATAACTGGATTCTTCCACACTTCGCATACATATCTATCAATGCACTACTTACGTAAACATCATCAAATATCCCCTTCCTGAGAGAAATGCAATAGGTTTGCTTCCCATGCTTCAATGCTGAAATATGTCCACATGTAGGAATCAAGCTTGGTATCGTTATAGCATTAGGCTCCACTCCATGAGCCTGCATCTCTCTAAAAAGCTCCAAAGCTTCCATGTCCTTCCCATTCTGCACACAACTGTGTATCATAGAGGTCCATGTCACAACATTCAATTCAACTCCTTCATGAAGGAACTTCTTGAACACCTCCAATGCAGTGTCAATCAAACCATTTCGCGATAACCCATTTAGAAAAGCATTCAAATAACCAACTTCCCTCTAATCGACCTCATCAAACACCTGCAATATCCCCTGTATGCATCCACACTTCCCATATATATCAAGCAGCGCACTGACCACAAACCTATCCGATCCCAATCCCAGTTTGATCTCATAACCATGAACTTGTTTCACAGCCACTCCATCCTCCAACTGTCCCAAAGCAGGAAGCACACATGATACGGTTGACCCATGATAGGAGCAGAAATAAGCCAATTAAGAAATTAATATACGAAATACGTTGCGAGTACAGTTCTTAACCAGCTAAAATCCGTTTATCAATTTAGAAAGGTTGTCACAAAATTAGAATAAAAAAATACTGGGAGTATGAATCACAGGTCGTCTCCCAACGAGTTGACAAAAGGGTGCTATCTTATTAATCAAGAGTTTTCCGAGAAATTTTGAGAGTTGAGTGACAGAAAATAAATAATTGTAAATTAGCGCAATGAAAATTAAAAGAGATTTATATATTCAAACTAAAAAGCCTTGACTGGGAGAATGATTAATTGGAAGTTCTATCCTTGTTGGACTTCTCTCAAATGTAGTATCAAAAGGTTGTTATTTTCACCTAGTTAACACTTACTAAATAAAGAAAAGTCAAGTGATTGAGTTAACTCTTATTCGCAAATCCTAGTCCTCTTTCTTGGGAAGGACTAGCGTTAGTAAATAGAGAATTAGCTAACAACTTCCAATTTAACTAATCACTTGAGCATTCCAACTCAAGGGTCTCCTTTTAATCAACCCCCAAGTCAAGTTGGGAGTCTACTCTGTCAACATGAATACCATCTTCGTTGTTTTATAAGAGAAGTAAAAAGGGAACATAGTAATTAAAATCAATTGGAAGCAATTAAACAAATAATAAAATTTAAATAGAAAAGTACTTCTTGCATTAATAAATTCTAAAAGCAATCCAATTGTAACTCTGAACAAAGATTAAGGATATGGAAGAGTAAGGGAATAAGAAAACAAACTAGAATAGCAACTTCAATGGAGGTAATCCACTCTAGTCTTCTCTAGTCATGCTTTCTAAACTTTGTTCTTCATCTAACCAATCAACAAATATTTAATGTAGCAATGCAAACATCATGAGGTCTTTTCAAGGTTGTAATGGGGCTAAGATAAAGGTGAGAGTATATATACGGCTAAATGAGCTATAAATTGAATCCTTGACTAACCTAAGCTCTCACCTATACACACACTCTATATACTTTTAAAATCATGCCTGGCTACCCAAAATTCTCACTTTTGTATATTTTACATACTCATATACCGAATTTTTCTTAATTTCACCCCATATGCATTGATCTTTTATTAAACTTGACATTGGAGTAATTTTGTCCCCTTATTTATTTATTTATTTTATATTGTAATAATATATATATATATATATATATATATATATATATTATTTTTTTATTTTTTACTTTTTGAATGAAAAAAAGCAAACATAATATATCAATGCACATGGGTTTTTAATTTTTCTGGTCTCAATTGAGTAGGTACCCAAATTCCCAATATTTCATCATAACACATTTCCTATTAACCCATGTTCCCACAGTTTTCTCACACTTAGTTGATACACAATCTCTATCTTAAGCTAACCAAAGATTCAATTGAGGTAATTAATTGTTTTTCGCTTAAGGCTAGTGATGTGGTAAAATATAAAACAAATGGAGATTAAAAGGCTCAAAGTGGAAAACAAAGGTAGTTGAAAGGGTAGGCTATTTGAGATAAGTGAGCTAATAAAATAATGGCCTCAATCATATGCATGCATATAAACCCATTAAACATTGAACATATAGAGTGGAACAAAATAAAGATTACAATCATAGAGAAGAAAACACACAAGAATAAAATGTTATGGTTAAATAGTGTAACCATGTAATTAAGCTCAAGTCTAACAGGTTGTGTGTTCTTAACTCAAAAACCATGTTCCACTTTACAGTCTTTAAACAACTTTAACACAAATTTTTCAATTTAAATTAGTGAAATATTATAAAATAGAGTCATGAAAAGAAATTTATTACTTTAACCAAGCAAACATACATGCAAACAATTATTATCATGTAATCTATTCTATCTAACCAAAGAAAAACTAAAATGTTGGTGTTAAGAAAAAGCACTTACCTCCGGAAGTCAGGTACTGACCGACCTCCCCACACTTAAAGCTTGGCACCGTCCTCAGTGCCATCAGTCAGGAACAAAGGGGGCTGGTAACAACGTCTCCACCGTCGGGATTGTCATGGCTCCCGGTGCTGGTAGGTGAGGTGGAGTCCGGAGTGTCTGGTTCTTCTTCAGGTGGGTGGTTGCCAACAATCAGCTCCTTGAGGCATGTAAATTGGCGCTTGTTACGGCGCTCCATTCGCTTTGTCTTCCGGTCAAGCCGGTCCAACCTCTGAAGTATTTGTAGGAGCATCTGATTTGTTGAAGGTGCTTGTGATGTGGAAGGAGAAGGAATATCTCCGGCCAGGTCTGCGGGCCGGCTGGTAGTGGCTGCTGGAGGTCTGATTTACCTCCTGTTGGGGACAATTTGATCATCCCGCGGAAGTATGGTCTTGGTGTCCCCAGCTCTATAGGAGACTCCGGCTGCTGAGACTAGATTTGAAACCAAGGCGAGAAAGGGTAGGTTGCCCGCAATCTGTACGTGTCCCATGGCGTGCCGGAGGTGTCTTGGTAAGTTGAGAGGCTGGTCTATAAGGATACACCAGAGGAGAACAGCCATATCTACAGTGAAGGAGGACTCGTGAGTGCTCGGAAAGACGTAGTGGGACATAATCTGTGCCCACACTCGAGCTTCCAGGGTAAGTGCTGAAGCCAATATGCCCTTAGGTCGGGATTGATGGTATCCATAGATCCATCTGCTGCCAGGTTATGCTATAACTCTGAGGACGTCGTCCCAGTCAAATTGGTATGTCTGGCACTTGATGGAGGCTTCTTGGTATACGTCCAAGACTGCAGGGTTGGCATGTGAAAATTGGAGTAGAATTCAACTACCCATGAGAGGTTAACCTGCCGTGGCTGTCTCCGTAAGAATCTTCATTGTCTGCACTAAATGCAGGGCTCTACAAAATCAACAATGTGGGTAGGGAGGATGAGTAGGTGCTCGTTGTTGTAGTTCCGCTCAGCCAAGATGGG
The DNA here is from genome assembly GCF_059453495.1 of Arachis ipaensis. NCBI lineage: Eukaryota > Viridiplantae > Streptophyta > Magnoliopsida > Fabales > Fabaceae > Arachis > Arachis ipaensis. The sequence continues at coordinate 115,083,674 of NC_142443.1, read as the reverse complement.
GAACATCTGCTCACAGTAGTGGTTAGTGAACCGCACAGTGTCCCTTGCTGGAAAGGCTTTCTCTGTTTCATCGACCCAGATGATCCTCTTGACTCGCTTTGTAGCTGGCTTGACTGATGTTGAGGATGGTTCTGCAGCTAGCGCTCTTTTTGTTCCTCTCCTTGCATGTGATTTGGGAGCAGCTTTCTCTTTACCCTTCTTAGTGGCCATCCTGAAAAGGGAAAAGGAAAGTAACATGTAAAGCCAAGGGTTAAAGTAAGGAGGAGGACAGTACAAGTGATAATCAATGTCAATGTAAAGAGGGATGTCGTTAACACATGGTCGCGACTACATGTGATCAGTTCATCAATAGAAATATAGCAAGTGCATATTATGGCAAGTAGATGCAAGATGTTTATTAGCATGCCGGCAAAGACATGAGTAGCATAGATCAAGCATCAATAGCTAAAATGTATTATCACTCGTAACAAACTAACAATCACGTTTGTATTGACAATTATATTCGATTAATAAAATATTGAAAGGATTTTGTGAAAAGCAGACATTAGAGTAGAAGGATAGAATAATTAAAAATGCACAATGCCATACGGGCTTTTTTCACAAATACTTAGTATGCATGGTAAATATGTTATTGAAAGTATTAAATTTGAACATGCAAACAACCCAAAAATAATTAGTGATAATTGTCAAACAACTCCTTAATAATCTACAAGCAATTATGGAAGAAAATAATCACCCAATTAGATTTCTAACACCAAGTAAAATAATGCAAGAATAAATAAATAATAAGAGAAGAAAGAAAATAGAAAGAAAGAACCTTGAGAAGAAGGTGACAAAGAGAGGTAATGGAGAATGTGAGGTGAAAAAAATATGATGGAAGGGGGAAGAAGAAGAAAAGAGTAAAGAAAGAAGAAGGAGAAAAAGAATGGAGAATAAGGAAGAAAGAAGAGAAAGAAAGAAGAAAGAAGAAAGAAATTAGGATTGGAAAAGAAAAGATAAGAAAAGTGGCAGCGCGGGGATCTAGTGGTATTGCGCGAGTGACACGCACGCGTATGCGTGGGTCGCGCAAATGGGGAGGCAACGCGTAGGCGTTGGTCACGCGTATTAAGAACAAAATGGAAAGCAAAAATTATTGAAAAGACAGACTACAATTATCAACTCCAAAAACTATACCATCCCATGCATCAAACACATGATAAGATGAGCACAAGTATTAAGAACTAACCAATAACTGCCAAACTTGTCCCATCCCAAATTACAAGATAGTGAAGAATAGGATCTAAAAGCATCAACAAATTATTTTTATTAGTGCAAAACTTCAATAGATTTGATTCACCATAAACTAAATTCACGATTATTAATAGTGCGTAAAATTGGAGAAAAGTAAATGAAATAGCATCTTAAAGAAATACTAAGCTTGAACATTTCCTGACAAGCAGATATCCAAAGAATGACAATATCAATATAAGAGCACTAGGATGAAAAAGATACTAAAATAAATTATTGACAATGTGTCTTCTTTTAGGAAGTACCAGCACATAGGAACCAAAAAATTGAATGTCTTCAGATTTATTGATTAATTAGGCCAAAAAGAAAGAAAGAAGGAAACCATGGAACTATATAATTCTGCATCACTAAAAAATACAGGTACTAGCTATGTGTTATGTTATTGCTAACTTGCCAAGAAAGAACCTAAGACAAATCCTGAATGCATATGAGAGGCCATACACAAAAATTCATAAGGAAAGCTATATGTATTAACGAAGTAAATCTTAAAAAGAGTTAGATGAAAATTTTATCAGAAGAAGGGATGTACCTGCTCACTATGTCTCTGGGGAAAGTAATTGACAAACGGATTTTCTGTCGGTAAAGAATTTTATAAAAATAATCACGTTGTAGGTATAGCTTCTAAACCAACAAAGAATCCTTTCGTACAAAAACTTTGGTTGTCACAAGTAACAAAACCCAATAAAGTTTATAACCGAAGTATTTAAACCTTGAGTCGTCTCTCAAGGAATTACAGGGAGGTATATTTATTATTGGTTATGAGTTTTCTGGGAAATTTGGAGTTTGGGCAATGGGCACAAGCATATGATTGTAAATTAAAGCAATAAAAATTAAAAGAGATTTATATTATTCTAAATAAAAATCCTTGAATGGAAGAATGATTAATTGGAAGTTCTATCATTGTTGGAATTCTCTCAAGCGTAGTATAAAGAGGTTGTTGTTTTCACTTAGTTAACCCTTACTAAATAAAGGAAAGTCAAGTGATTGAGCTAACTCTTATTCGCAAATCCTAGTCCTCTCCCTTGGGAAGGTCTAGCGTTAGTAAATACAGAATTAGCCAACAACTTCAATTTAACTATCCACTTGAGCATTCCAACTCAAGTGTCTCCTCTTAATCAACCCACATATCAAGTTGGGAGTCTACTCTGCCATCTTGCATACCATCTTCATTGTTGGGAGTTTGGAATAGAAAAGAGAGATGATAATTGAAATAAATTGGAAGCAATTAAATAAAAAATAAAATTAAATAAAAAAGTACTCTTTGAATTAATAATTTAAATGAACACTGAACCTGAAATTGAGAAGAAGAAGTCCTAAAATTAAGAGAAATCCTAAATCCTAAAACCTAAGAGAGAGGAGAGAGCCTCTCACTCTCTAAAACTACATCTAAAACCTAAAATTGTGAATTATGAATGTTGTTTTGTTTATGAATGAATGGATTCCCCTACTTTATAGCCTCTAATCTGTGTTTTCTGGGACGAAAACTGGGTCAGAAATAGCCCAGAAATCGCTGGGGACGAATCCAAACACGTGCAGGTCGCTGGTTTCGCGCAGATCCACGCGTGCGCGTCACTTTTATTCAGGGAAACTATGGCAAATTATATATCATTTCAAAGCTCCGAATGTTAGCTTTCCAACGCAACTGGAACCGCCTCATTTGGATCTCTATAGCTCAAGTTATGACTGTTTGAGTGCAAAGAGGTCAGGCTAGACAGCTTAGCAATTTCTTCAACTTCTTGTATTCCTTCCATTTTTGCATGCTTCCTTTCCATCCTCTAAGCCATTCGTGCTCTGTAATCCCTGAAATCACTTAACGCATATATCACGGCATCTAATGGTAATAAGAGAGGATTAATATTAGCAAATATAAGGCCAAAGAAGCATGTTTTCAATCATAGCACAAAATCAGGAAGGAAAACGTAAAACATGCGAATTGTATGAATAAGTGTGAGAATAATGGATAAAATCCACTAGATTAAGCATAGAATAAACCCTAAAAATGGGGTTTATCAGTAATAAACAAGACTTCCCACTTGAGGCAAAGAGACAAGAGAGCCAGCACAAGCATGCCACAGTTATGAATTCAAAGTCTTTCTCACCCCTGAAATTACCATCATCATAAAAAGAAGGCAAAAAAGGTTAACGGTGAAATATTGAGCTTTATGAATGATGAAACCATATAATTAACCATCCATGATTAATTAATAGGAAAATATTAAGTGAAAAGATAAAACAAAGATTACAAAACAGAGTGCTCTTGCATTTCCTTGAAGTACTTCATCTCAGTAACTAGAGTTTGACCCCGCAACAACACTAACTCCACAAGTTTTAACCTTTTCTTTTAAGAAAGACATTAATGTTACACCACTCTCTATGTTTTTAAACATAAACCACCCAAAAAAGGAACCTCTTTTTCTACTCCTTCATAAACAACCTTAAAAAAAACTTCACATAAGCCTCACCCCCACCAAACCAAACAACCCCCCAAAACACAAGCTTCAAATGAGGATGATTTTCACTATCCCATTTTCACAAACACAAGTGATGCATAAAAAACATAATAGGGGGTGTTTGAGTTGGGACCATATACTAGTATTAGTATTAATGATGCCGTTGTTAACATGAGAATGAGAATGAGAATCTCATGGTCCTTATAAGTTGTTGAAGGAAACAAAGAAGAATCCAAAAGAGAACAAAGAACCTGCAAAAAGTGTAGATCTTTATTTTTTATCTTCTCATAAAGAAGAAAAGGGTGGCATGTAGTAGAAGTAGCAAAGTGGACTGGGATTAAAGTAAGAATGAGTTAAAAGCCATCATCAATTTGCAACACAAGATTTACTTGAAAGTTAAGGCAATGAAACTAAACTAACTTTAATCACAAGTTCCTGAAATAATGTGAGTCCTCTTTATACACTCCTCTTTATTCTCTTCACTCAAAAATCTCTTCATCATAGAATTATCCAATAAATAAATTCCAGATTCTGTAGCTCCACCAAAACAGAAATAATGAATAAAACAAAACATCCCACTATATGTTCACTCCTGGGTCAGAAGAATCACAATGTCAGTCCTTCAACCACTGAGAACTATCGTCCTTGTGGTTATCAAGGCAACATCTCAGTTACAAAAAAAAATAACAGTCGTTGAACAAGAAATTATTTCTCAAATTTTAAAACCTTCCAAAACTGAAAAAATTGAACAAAGAATCAATCCTAGTGGATTATAGCAACAAAGGTAACTGTGTTACTTGCGCTATGTAATACTAAAAAAATCAAAATGGTGAATTGATACCAATAATAAAAACATTTTCAAAACTAAACAATTCATCAGGACTCAATCCCTCAAAATTGAATATATTAAGGCAGTAAGGCAGTTTTATGTTTTAACGCTTAGAAAAACAGAATCAGAATCGGTTCATTTGATGCTAAATCTTTGGAAAGACTAAAAATCTAATTGGATCATGGTGGCAAGTAAGTTCAGCTAGAATTGGAAGCACACCGGAGAATCAAATGAGGGAGTGAAAGAGATTCACCTGGGAATCGTTGGGGCAAAAGGCGAAGCATCGATGTACAAGCGAAGAAGAGTAGGACCTACAGGAAATGTTGAATTTATAAATGACTAAGTCGAGACCAAGGGAGGAAGGGAAATGGCAGAGTCCGACGAGGAAGGGCGAGGGTAAGGAACTGAGGATAGAGTGCTGCTGTCCGATAGAGATTAGGGCTGAGGTTGTACTTTATCAGTAGATTGGTATACAAAGAAGCTGAACAATTTTTTAGATATATTTTTTCTTTTGGTATGAAGAGGTAAGAGAGATTAGATTAGGGTTCATGATAAACAAAGTAATTTTTTAGTGTATATGAATAATGAAATGTATTTTGGTGTTAATTTTTAAATTGATTTAGATTTAAAATTATAAAACTAAAGTTAATTGAATTTTGATTAAATCAAAGAATTAGGGTTGTTTAACTTGTTTTTGTCCAATACAAAAAAAGAATATTGAAGTCTTTTTGTAAAAATTAAATAAAATTTATTTTTATTTTTATTTTTATTTTTATTAAAATATAAGAGTGATTTAGTAAAATTATTGATATGATATGTATTTAAAAAAAATAATTATTAACGTGAAAAATATAATCTACATATCGTGTTTTAATTTGCCTATATTTTTATTGTACTGATACGTATAAATTTATCGTAGTACAGAAGCAAACATCAATAAATATTTATAAGCAAATACTCTCTACATCAATTCATTATGGCGAAAACAATAGTTATTAGGATCCATCATGCACTGACATTGCTTATTGCTCTACAGAGCTACACATATATACATATACCGAAGGATTCAACCTCGTAGCAACATGCACACACACATATATAATATTCTGATAAAAGCAAATATACAAAAACAACACCGTAAAAAAAAATATAGGCAAAAACAACTCACACAAAGGCACCCAGAAAATCAAAGATCTCATGATGAGATGCCTAACATGCTCCAACTCTTTTGCCATCCACAAGCCTCCTCCAATACAAGGCAATCTCTTTCCGAGTCTCAAATGCACTCTTCTTAGCTTTTTCACTTGTCTCAATAAGACACTGCTTATTTGGTACGTTTTAAATTTAAAAATTAGAATCAAACACAAATTTTTTGGAGTCAATAATATTTCGATTTCAATTTTTTTCACAAATAAAAGTGGAACAATTAACTTTCCAAAAATTTATAATCTCGTTTCTGAAGTAGGTACTCGACTTCTAATGTAATTAGGTTTGTGTGAATTTTTTTTTTGAAATAACTACTCATCTTCTGAAATAGTTAGATTACTTATTTTCTGAGATTGATTTTTATTTAATATTTGGTTTACTCAAATTGTAAACTATGAGTAATTAATAAATAATTGGTTAATAAATTAATTATTATTTAAAAAATTAAAAAATTAAATTTTATAGTTTAAAAATATATAAATAATTAAAATATAAATTTTAATACTAATTATAAAATTTTTTGTCTAAAATTGGACTAACAGAACAAGTCGGTTAGATCGAGTCCAAATCGGACCCAAGACCCAATATATAAGGGTGGCAATGGGGTAGGTAGGGGCGAGTTTTTACTCTACCCGACCCCGCTCCGCCCTATAATAACTCGCATAGAACCCGTCTCGCTCCTACCCGCAGGTAGTAAAAAGTTGAACCCGCACCCGCCCCGCCCCAGCAGATATCCACCCCGTCCCTATCCGCCCCTATAATTATTAAAATTCGATAAATAAAATTAAATTTCAAAATTTATATAACCATCATCACATACATAACATAAATTAAAGTAAAAATTTAAATATGATACAATATTATTAATTATTTTACTAATTATTTTACATATATTACACATATTATATATCAAAATTATATATATTATATATATACCGGAGCGGGTAGGGACGGATATTACCTAAACTCGGCCCCGCCCTGCCCGTCTAAGAACTCTCCTCGCTAAAAACTCGCCTCGAGCGGGTAGGGACGGGGTGGGTACTCGCAGATTCGGGTGGTGTTGCCATCCCTAAATATATAAGGCTATGAAACTCAGCCTCCTTCTATTCATTTCAATGGAATCACGCTGCAAATTGGGGGAAAGGGGGAGCAAATAAAACTCTAACCCTCACCTCAACTTCAATTCCACATTTCTTTCATTTTGAAGCTCTGATTGACGAGTCGTTTGTAGTCACGCATTCGTCTTGAAATCCTCTTCAATTCTATCCAAACAAAGTGATAAGAAACTTTGTAATTCGTGCTCAATTCTTCCCTCCCTATATTTTTGTGAATTTGGATTTTGGTATTGAGAGATTTTGTAATTTTGATGGTTCAAGATACTCTAGCGGTGGATAATTGTTGGGTTTTACCTCAATCATTAATGGGTAATATCGGATTTGTGTTAAATTGGAGGTTGAATCGGTAAATTGGAGCGCTTGAAATCAATATTTGGTGGCTGAAACTTATAGCACTTGATTTGGAACCTTAGAGGCTGGGAACCCGATTTTGGTGTGGTCTTGGTGAAGTGAAAGCTTGAGGAACGGTGGAATTGAGGTGTTTAAGTTTGAAAAAAAATCGGTTAAGATATGATTTTGGTTTCTCGTAGTTAATATATAATGTCGTGTAAAAACTTAGGCTAGTTGACTTTAGGATAAGTTTAATTATGTCATTAGTGCATGCTTAGTGGATACAATTATTGGATGTTGAAGGGATATGAATTGTAATTGAAATGAGTAAGTGGTATTGAAGAATTGTATGTTGTATTGATATGGTGTAGTTTGAGTTGATAAAATTATTATGTAAATGCATGAATGTGGTAAATAAGATGTTGAGTTAGTGAAGTGTTGGTATGTTGGGTAATTAAATGATTAATGAGTAATGAGTTGGTGTTTGATGAGTTATGATAATGTTTGAGATGGCTTGGTTTAGGATTGAGTTGAATGTGGTTTGGAAAACTTGAGTTTTAAAGTTTTGGCAAAAACAAATTTTTAATCAATTTCGGCAAATTATAATTTGAGTCTCAGATTTTGGATTTGAATGGATTTTATTTCAATTTAAAGATAATTTTAAGAGCTTTAAAACGGTTTAACGATTGTGAAAATCAAAATTTTGTAGAGTAAGTTATAGACGTCAGAAGTTGGCTACAGAAAATTGAATTTGGCTAAGTTGCAGAAAACTTGTAATTCTGGTGTGCATGAGTACGCACGCTATCTTGTGCACGCACGAATAGCGTATGCACAAGAAATTTGCAAGTTATGTATACGCACCCAATGATGTGTATACATAAGCATGGGTAGGTCGTCTGGTGCGTGCGTACGCATACTATGATGCGTACGCACGATGCCCTATTTTACGACAAGCCTATAAACCTCCAAAACCACTATTTGGATGAAAATTCATTATTGGAACTATCAACCATTCTTCTAAACTTTTCAAACCTTTGAAAACTCTGTTAAAGGCCCGATAGTTAGGTTGTAGGCTACAGAATAGGGCTAAGGATATTAATGGGCTAGTTTTGGTATCAAAGGAGATTTGAAAAGTGAATGATTAATTCGATGAGATGTTGAAGGTCATGATGAGACATGAAGAGAATGATTGTAATATTATGAGATGATGATGAATGAGTTTAATTGAGATATATGCGAACAGGTAAGAGGCAGTGGCGTTGTCCACTTGTTCCGGATAAGAGATGAGGAAGAAGAATGATGAGAACTGAGTTTAATTATGAATCTTGAATGAATATGAAATAATTTAAATGATATTGAGTAATGGTTTTGGGGATAGATGAGTAATCCCTATTCGGGTTATAAGTTTGAGAATAGATGAGTAATCCCTGTCTGAGATGCGATCTTGAGGGTAGACAAGTAATTTCTATTCGAGTTATGGTTTGAGGATAGACGAGTAATCCTTATCCGGGTTATGGTTTGAAGCACCTACCTAAGTAGATGAGTAATGCCTACTCTGGGTTGGGTGAAACACCGGCATGAGTGGACGAGTAATACCTATTCCGTGTTGTGGTGTTCTGTCCAGGGTTGCTACCGGACATGTCAGGTTTGGCTATATAACTGACAGATGATATCATCGGCCATAGGGCAGACATGCATCATATGCACTTGTATGTTTTGTTTGAGTATGCTTTGTTTTGGTTTGCCTAATTGCTTATCTGTGGTTAACTGTTAACTGATCTAATTGTTGTAACTGCTATCTATATCTGTGCTTTCCTTGTCTATTTTGTTTGTCTTTGCAACTGAGAGATCCCTCATGCTGGCGGAGGTGACGCTGAGGGTAGTTCCACTGATGACTCGGAGGCAGAAAGTGAAGCATTGAGTTAGGGTTAGATTTAGAACTTGAATCCCCTGAGATAGATTATTGAGATTTCTGGTTTAGAATGAATTTTAAGTTTGAATTTGAGTGTCGAAGTTCTAGAAATACCTCTGACTTTTCTGAAAACTTATATATTATCAATGCGGGCACCTACCATATTGAGAACCCTCGGTTCTCATTCCATACATGTATTGTTGTTTTCAGATGTAGAACGTGATACACCATGTTGAGCTTGCTGGAGACTCTTGGGACGTGAAGATCTATCTTTGGGACTTTATACTTTGTGTTTTGTATATGCGCATGTATATAGATTCTTCGTCGTGTATATATTATATTTTTGTCCCTCCTAGAGGTTGACTTGGGAGAAAACAGGTGTTGTCTTGTGTTCTGGGATGCTTTTGGAATGTATATATATGTATTTATATTTTGGATGGCTTTAGCTTCGCAGGTCAAGCCTAGAACTTGTTATTTATATCGTTGGAACTCTAATCTTATATATATTATCTGTTCCATTCAATCTCATCTACCTTTCTGCGTTGACCCGATCGAGAGTGATGCGCTTTTCTGTTAGTGTTTCATTTAACTTTTTTTTCCAAGGCTCCTAGTTAAGCTATTCTTCATATATATCTATTTACATATTTTTGTTTTAGAGGTCGTAGCGCCTCACCACCTTTGATTTACGTCCTAGGCATAAAGCTCGGTGTGGTAGGGTGTTACACAAGTTCATATGATACTTACAAAAATTCCTTAATTTATTGGTATACTTAAATAAACGTTAGTGAGTATATTAATAAAAGGGTTAAGTACGATTTTGGTCCCTAACATAGAGGCCGAAAATTTTTTTCGTCCCCGGCCTTTTTTTGCTACAAAATGGTCCCAAAGGTTTAACTTAGTTTTAAAATCGTCTTTCGGACGAAAATGCCCTTCTCCCTTCTTTCCCAAAATGCAGAACCAGAAGCAGAACCACCACCACTACCACCCTTCTCCCTTACTCCCACAAAATACCAATAATCAGATTCAAGATTATTCAAATGCAGAAACTAACAACATCAAATTCAAAAACAAAATCAACACATAACAACAATAAAATCAGAAAAATAACAAATCAAAATCAGAATCAAAAGTAGAATCAGAAGTTGAAGCAAAGCAAAAACAAAGCAGAAGTAAAAGCAGACACAGACGCAGAAACAGAAAAAAGAAGCAGATCCAGATCCAGATCCAAATACAGATGCAGAAACAGAATCGAAAGCAGAAACCGAAGCCAAAGCAGAAGCAGAAGGTAGCAGCAGAACAGTGGCGGAGAGGAAGGAGGAGCAGAAACGGTGAGCAGCGCGCAAGTGGTGGCGCCAGTGCAATAATGCGGTGGTGCAGCGGTGTGGCCTCCCCTTCCCCCTTCTTCCTTCCCCTTCCCCTCGATTCTCTTTCTCCCTCCCTCCTCCCCCCCTCCCAAATCTCTTTCTCCCTCTTGAGGCTTTCTTTCTTTTTCTATTTTATAATTTTTTTAATGAGGGGTAATTTGGTAATAAAAATAAAAAATTGGTAAAAAAGATGATTTTAAAACAAATTGAAATCTTTGGGACCATTTTGTAGCGAAAAAAAAGTCGAGAACAAAATAAATTTTCAGCCTCTACGTTAGGGACCAAAATCGTACTTAACCCATTAATAAAATTATTAAATTATATTTAAATTTAGTAAATACTTTTTGATCTGTCACAAATTTATCTTTTTCCCAATTAAACACTTTTTTTGTCATATTTGATATACACATTTTTCTTTGAGTAATGTTACATAACTAGCAAATATTATATTTTTTGTCGGTACTTGGCCAGCAAAAATTTGCACCCATATTTACAAATATTTTGTGCATAAAAAATATTTAATTTGCACCTATATTTACCATAATTTTATATACACTTATATTTACCGAAATTTTGTACACAAATTATACATTTTGCATCAACATTTTTCAAAATTTGCACACATAAATTAATAAAATTTATTTATTAAAAATAATTTACTATTTGTGCTGTCAAATAATAGTCAAAAATAATAAAAGTTACTAGCCTCCAAAAATTTTTCTTATCTTTTACTTTATCTATGTATATGTTTAAATTTATTTATTTTTCTAACGAAGCTATTGTTTCTGTCTTTTTGTATTCAAAAAAATTAATTAAAATAATATTTTATTTTTTATAATTAATTGGAAGAATATATTAATATTAAAAATATTTATTAATGTAAATTATATAATACACGTATCAATGTTCATTGTCATATAATTTCATCGTACTATAGCAAAAAACACCTAGCAAAACACTTCCACTTTGAAGACTTCATCGCTTCATAATTTTTTTCCATACACACACTTGAAGACTCTTCAACCATAACCCAGCTATTGGTGGAATTGAATTCAAATCTAGTATAACCTAATACTCTGACACTTGTCTGATAGATGTGTTTTTGTGTCCAATAGAATTTTAATAAAGAATAAAAAATTTTTTTCCGAACACGTTTGGACACTGTAAATACATCACCTATCAGTATATCCAACCTCATTCTTAACATGTATTTTTAAAATGAATTTAAAAATAGTATCTATTATTAATTATTAAAATAAAAAATATTTTAAATACTTTATATAATTAAAAAATTTAAAAAAATTATATTTTAACATTAATAAAATATTAAAATATTATTATAATATATATATATATATATCAAATCCCTATATCTTATAAAAATTTTAAATTCGTGTATCCACATATCCCGTGTTCATATCCATACGTCATAGGTATATCTATCTAAGACAAAAATTTTACCCCTGATACACAAGCCTCAGCCACGAAAGCTTCACAAATATTTAATAAGCAAATGTTCTACATCAATTCATTATGGGAAAAACAATAGTTATTAGGATCCAGCATGCACTGGCATTGCTTATTGCTTTATAGCACTACACATATACATACCGAAGGACACAACCTCGTAGCAACATGCTTACACACACATAATGTTCTGGTAAAAGCAAATATACAAAAACAACTCATCACACAAAGGCACCCCAAAAATCAAAGATTTCATGAGATGCCTAACATGCTCCAACTCTTTTGCCATCCACAAGCCTCTTCCAATACAAGGCAATCTCTTTCAGTCTCTAATTCACTCTTCTTAGCCTTCTCACTTGTCTCATTAGCAACAGCTACCACATGTGCCTTTTTTGTTGATAGAGGGCTTGGAAGTGTGTTCAAGAGATCCACAACTTTCACCATGTCGGACACGAGTCTCTCCACCAATCCACGGCTAAAATCCTCCCTGATCACCACCCGGAGGACCGCAATGTGCTGCGTGTCTGGCAGCATTGTGTAGGCCGGAACTATCCAGCCGAATTTTCTCAGATGGTCTGACACCTCAAACACTGTGTTGGCTGCTGTCTTTCAAAGAGAAGGCGACAAGCGGCACGCCAGCGTCCTTGGAGACGATGTTGAACTGGCTCGTTTTCTCGATTCCCTCCCTCAGAATTCTTGCGTTCTCCCTGCAGTTCTCCATGATATTTTTGTAGCCCTTTTGTTTTACAAGAGCAAGAAAAACAACCATGTGTATTTAAGTTAGACAGATATTGCACAATGAAGCAGATATGTAAAGAAATAAGGGGCTAATATGTGGGAAGTTCTGTCTAGGATGTTGATTATGTGATTCTCTATGTAGTTATAATTTTTAAACTTTGGTTTAGTGGTTGAATGGTGGCAAGTTGGCAACTGTTCAATGAATTTTTATAGTCGTCAATTATTTTCCTATTATATTTTGCCTTTATCCTTGCCCTTTTATTATATTCATACAAATTGGAAGCTAAATCTCTTCAAATACTTGAGCAATATTAACAAGTCCGTTCCATTTAAAACAATTTATGTAAACACAGGGAAACTTATGAGTAATCTTAGACCTTTCATGTAATATCCTCGCTATCTGGATTAACCTAAAATATAAGGAATTATCATGCTTATAATTAAAATTCAGAATAAACACAATACTATAGTTACCTCAGTGCCAAGCCGTATAAATTGGTAAAATTGAGCAATAATTTGACTAGAGCCTGCCGAAAGAAAATGAAGAACAAACAAAAGCAGGGTTGTGTTGTTAAAAAAGATAATTGCTACAGAAAGAAAGGACACCATTCAATGAGACATAGCTTCACATTCTAGGTGGGGACAAGATTGTTTCAGCTCACTTCAAATTTGATGGATTCTAGTCTCTAGACAGACACATGCAGAGAGATACTGAAAACAACTCTTGGATTTTGATAGCTCCTCGAGCTGAATACTTAAAGGGTGAGTACTATATGAAGATGATAGTCGAGAACTGTTAAGTATTTTGACATATTTGATTAAACTGTTTACCATAAGCACGTATTCACATCTTAGCTATTATCTTCGTGAACATATTTTCATATGAACCGCCAACTACTTAAAGATAAAAATATATCAATTGCAAAAATTTGGCAACTCATCCATTACCTTTGGAGAAATTGAGGGTAAATGTTGGCTGATCCGATCCGAGATAGTTTATGTGAAAAACAAGTTCCTCTGGCAAGTCATCTTTCCTCCTCCAAACAACCCAACCGACACAGGGGTAGACAAGACCATACTTATGACCACTAACATTGATGCTCTTCACTAATGGTAAGCGAAAATACCACTCAAGATCAGGGTAGAGAAATGGAGCAATGAACCCTCTGCTGGCAGCATCAACATGAGTCGGGGTATTCCATCCTGTCTTCTTATTCTTCTTAGTAAGAAGCTCATTCATAAGCTTCACATCCTCAAACTCCCCGGTCAGAGTCGACCCCAAAATTGCCACCACAGATGGTGTTCTCATCAACCATTTCAACTGTTTTCACAGGGTCCATCACATAGTATCCTTCTGTGAGTTTCACTTCCTTAAGCTCAACCTCGAAATACCGTGCAAACTTCTCCCAACAAACCTGTGTAGCACATTTCAAAGAGTATTAAATGTCAATATCTAAAGGGACAAAGCTTCCAAAACCTGCCGCCACAAATCAATTAAATCACTTCCTTTCTACCATATCTCAAAATTAATTCACAGACTATGTATCTCCTATCCGATGATAGGAGCGTGCGACGAAGACTAAATAGAAGTTGAGATCGACCTGCACAAATAGCGCCGGTAACTATGTTAGGCTTATCATAAGGTTTGCCTTCTGCTTTTCTCTTTGCCTGCCATTTCCTTTTAAAAGCTAGACCTGCCAACATTATTGCCTCTGATGATCCGACGGTTCCCACACCAACTGCAGCCTCATCATCACCGATAGGAGCATGGTATAGGTGCACTATCATATTAACGCACCTATTCTGCACAATTGAACAAATTATACTTGTCAATGTCTCATGTTTAAATTGTAACTACCAGCTAATAAATTATTTACATATATAATATCACAGCTTTCAATAGTTCAATGTTACTACTTCACATAAGATTCAGAATTCAGTGGCTATTTCAGTTATAGCAATTCACTCCATTTTCTGACCAGAAAACACGAGATCTAAAAAGTTGCCAACAGAAACACCAATTTTTTAGGGCAAACATCATAAAAACCAAAATCTATCTATCATATGTAAGAAACTTTTTTATTCTAGTCTATGCTTTGACATAAAAAAATAAAAATAAAAAAAATCCCCCTTTCTCCAACACTTGTTACTGATAGATCTATTCTCCAACCAACGAAAATCTCAGCCTAATAAAATAAACCAATCAAATAATCAAGCTCTTTCAATATCACTTTCCCTCAATAAATTTATAAATTATAAAAACTTAAGGGTTTAAATATGGTTATGATCCATGTAAAATTTAGCAATTTTATGGTAAACTAAACCTATGGTTCCTATGATTCAAAGACAAGTAATCATATCCAAATTTATTTAATTTTGGATGACAGAAGGGACTAATTTCACTTCTGAATACTTTTTTTTTTTTTTACCAAAACCACCAAAAGAAAAAATCTATAAGGCCAAAAAACCTATTTAAGCCATGATTCAACAATCTTGTTCATGATTGAAGAGATCTCACATGACCCCCAATTAGTTTTTTATGATCAAGTGAAGTGATAAATAAATAAAGAACGAAAGAAAGAAACAGAGAAAACCTGGAGCTCAGTGGTGACAGGATACTCATCCATGGCAACGTAGTTCTTGTTAAGCGAAGCCATGATGAGCTTATCACACTCAGGCTCCATCCAAGTGGTCACAAAAGATGCCAAGTTAAGCCTTGGTGTTCCATCCAACATCAACTCATCGTTTATGATCTGATATGCTGCATCCTTTGGTATACACTTCTCTGGCATCTTGAACCTTCACCAAATTACTTTAATATTGATCATTTGTAAAATTAAGATTATTAGAAATTACTTGTGGAGAAGTGATATCATGACAAAGATTATATAAAATTAAGCATATGAGTGTTGAATTTGGTGAAGAAATGAGTGTGAAGTTGTTACTAGTGCAAAAATAAAGGGGAGATATTAAGATATATATACACCTGGGAATAGGGTCACGAACATATCTGGAAGCAAAAGTAGAGTGCAAGCTTTGTGTTTGTTCTTCAGGATCTGTGACAGCGGAGGTGATCACCATTTTCGATTGTTTTCTTTGTGAACCAACAAAGAAGAAGAAGAAGACAAAAACACTGAAGTGTGAAAACTCCTAAGAAAGCGAGAGTAAGTGTGTATTAAAGTGTGGAATGACAGGTAACAAGAGAAGGAAGAGTTAGAGATGAATGGATAAAGAAATGGAAAGAAAAGTGGTTGGTAATGTGTGCATAAAGAATCAGGTTGAGGGATCTCTCAACTCTCAACACGTAGATATGTGATTTGTCACCTCTGGCAACTTTCGGTTTTCAATCAACCTTAAATCTATGGGAATAATTGTGTATATAACTATATATAAATGAATTTGTTCATACGTTTTCATCTGTAACCTGTTCTGGAGCATGTTTGGCAATAAATTACTTGAGAAAAATAAGTGTTTTATAAGCTTTTGATATGGGTTGCTTTAGAAGCCAATCTAAATGCAGTCATGGATTTGCTAAAATATAACCAATTCTTCTTGTTAGAGATCAATTTATGGTTGAGATTTCTTCTTTTTCCTTCTTTGCAGTAAAAACAAAAGCAGAATAAAAGGAAAACATGGATATCAGTTAAAGTTTGGAAAATATTTGCATAAATTTGAAGCATGCTTACACATTTTTGGATTTCTGATTTTATCCATTGAGATATAAATTAAACTATTTTAACGGTTCAGATAGACGTATTGATAGTTAATGTGGACATCAAACAGTGAAGTTTCCTGAGTGCAAGCAACCGATTGAAAAGTTTTGCTAAATTATTTAAAATCCTAGTGTACTCTGCATAAAATCCACGTCCAAAAATGGCGTAAATTGTTAAAATATATATATGAATATATATAAAAAAAATATGCATGTACCTATAAATATTTTTATATATTTAAGGCACAAATTATTCATATGTATTTGTGTATAATAATAAAAGAAGTCTAGGAAATAAACTACAATATAATATAAGCCAACTCTCTTTTGTTATTGGATTTGGATCCTCTAAATTTTGAATTTCACTTTAGAGGGTAAAGTGTGATCTCTCACCATTTATTTCATAGGTGGGACCAAGAGAAAATATGAGAGAGAAATCATTCAAGGGTGAAAGATCACACTTTACCTTCTAAAGTGAAAATTCAAAATTTAGAGGATCCAAATTTTTTTGTTATTATCAAGGTTCTGAAAACCGGACTGGTTATCAAACCGTTTTAGTCACTAGTTCACTGGTTCATTGGTCCAACTGGTCTAACCGGTGATTCAACCGGAAAAACCGTTTTAGAATAAAATAATAAATAAATTATAAAGGACCAAAGATGAGGGTACTCCAAGAACTCCTATTAGATGCAACAACATTCAACATTATCACATATTCTCACACACACATACAAAGCCTTAACTCAAAGAACAACCACAGCAAGTGACATGGAAAGAAAATGTAAACACCGAAACAATCACAAGCATACAGAACATGTGAATATTATTATAGCAAACATAATAATAAAATAGCTCTTCTAATGCGTCTCTGAAAATATCCCAAATCAAGAAAACTACATAATCTGATCCACTTGATTCAGAAAGCTACATATATTAGAAAAATTAAGAATCAACTAAAAGAAAAAGAAAAGGAAGGCCTGGTTGATTCGATTCAATTGCCTGAAATGAAGAATCAAACAGGGCTGAGAAGCTGAGAGTTTAAATGTTAAAACTCAATATTCAAATAACATGACTCCGTTATTGTTATTATTACACCCTTCTAATGTCACAAACTCGATATATATTATAGTCCGTTGACACTTGTGTATTCACAACTTGGCCTCATCATTCTGATTCATACCTTAAGTAGAAGAAAAAGTCCCAATCAGCTTTCCTTACAATTTTATCCAGAGAGTTGGGGTTTTGGTTCGGAGTTCATGCCAATGATAATGACGAGAGGGACGAATCCGTGAATCAGTAACATAGGCAGTGCAAATTTTAACAAAGTTCATCACAATGATTAACAACAACAAAAAGCACTGAAGAAACACTCAGTAATATAGGCAGTGCAAATTTTAACAAAGCTCATCACAATGATTAACAACAACAAAAAGCACTGAAAGAACAGTGAATCAGTAACATGGGCAGTGCAAATTTAAAATTTATCATCAAATACAATCAGTGAGCAAAGCCAATCAATCAAGCACTGACTGAGCATTCTGTTCTGATTCTGTGACTGGGAAGCAACAAATTCAAGTTACAGCAACAAATTTAACAAATCCTAGTAAAGTCCCGATTTACAGCAAAAAAGCAAATTTATTGATTACCAATTCAGCAACATGCAGAAATACAGGTAGAAGGGAAATCTGGAAAAGAGAGAACACTAAACCAAAACATTAACCAATAATCACAAAACACTAAACCTTCACCCAGCAATTACAAACATTAGCACATTATAAAACATTCCAAAACACTAAACCTTCACCCAGCAAAACCAGCAACTACAAACAAAGCCATCAGTAAATTTGAACAAAAAAATTAAGAGCCATCGAGCCATCAGTAGATTTGAAAAAAAAAATTACAGCCATCAGCAACCAGCAAATACAAGACAGATCCATCAGCAGCAGACAATTACAATTTACAAAACATTACAAGAAAAATGGAACAAAAATTGAACAACAATTTCAGAACTTCAAACGAAGAAGAAGACCGAACATTCAGAAATTAAAAGGAAGAAGCGGAGGCGAAGAATTGAAAGCAGGGCCACTAACCTGGGTTCCGCGCCGAGCAGCCAGCGAAGATGAAAACGACGTGCCGAGCTACCTGGGGAAGAGGAAGATGAAAACGACGTGCCAGCGAAGAGGAAGCAGCGGCGGCGCTGAGGACCTGGGGACGGCGGCGACGATGAAGGGCTAGGGTTTTCCTTGGCTTCAGAGGTCTCCAGGGAGTGCACGAATGATTCGGGGAAGAAAGAAGGGGGGGGGGGGGTGTTTGGGTTCATGCATGGTGCTGCTTTTGTTTTGTTTTGCTTTGTTGGGGGGGGGGGGGGGGTTTGGGTTCATGCATGGTGCTGCTTTTTGTTTTGTTTTCAAATAAACAAAACGGCGTCCTTTTATTTGAACCGGTCAGTTATGGTCCGATCCAACCAGTTAATAACGGCTGGATTGACGGTTTTTAAGTGGTTTTCTCTAAAGTTCTAAAAACCGGACTAGACTGGTCGATTGAATTGATTTAACTGCGAACCGGCCATGTAAGCGGTCCAGTCCTCCTCCAATAACCGTTGGAGATAAAACCGCTTAAAAACCGTTGAACTGGCCGAAAATCGGCCGGTTAAGCTGGAGTGGTGACAGACCGATTCCTCTAAACGACGCCGTTTTTTTAATTGGTTTTAAAAAATGAAACCCGCGTACTCGACCCGCTCGTGACCCAGAACACCCCCCACCCCCCCCCCCCCTCTTCCCCCATTCATTCATCTCAGATCTCACATTCTCACTCCATCGTGAACCCTAGCCCTCTGTAGCAAAGGAATAACGTACCCAATACCCTAGCCCAGTAGCCCTCGATCGTCGCCGCAGTTCACAGGTCGTCAGCGTCGTCACCGTCGCCAGGTCCTCTGCACCGCCGCTTCAACCTCTTTCCCGTGTCCGGAACCCAGTCACTCGGCAGATCCTCTTCGTCTTCGCTGGAAGCTCGAACCCAGGTGAGTGACTCCTCGTCTTCATCTTCTCTGAACTTCTTCAATTTTTGTTCCTTAATTCTTCAATTCATCTTGGGTCTTGGGTCTGTGTTCTTCGTTCTTCGGTCTTCTTTTATATCCGCGTGTATTTAATAGGTTTTATGGGACAGGTACTTATGTCCATGTTCTCATTAGGGGTGGCAAATGGGGGAAGCCCGCCCTGCCCCTCCAAAAGGTTGCCATCTGGTAGATTGGACCGCTCCACCCCGCCTAGTGAGGCAGTCCTGAATTCCTCCCTCGCCCCGCCTAACGGTAGGTTGGCAGGTTGGCGGAGCCAAACCCGCCAAATCTCTCATTTTTATATAAATCATTAAATATTAAATAATATATATAATTTCACAACCATTTTAATAAATTTATAATTTCTAAATTCACAAACATTAAAGTCTTTATAATTATAAATATATAATAAACATAATTATAAACCAATTTTTTTAAAACAAAATAATAAAATTAACACTGTGCAAAGCAAAACAAATATTGTTGAAAACATATAATTAAACATCTTCAAAGTTATAATCAATCAAATATAAAATATAATCCAAAATATAACTTATAATATCTTTAATTATCATTTTTCTCCTCTTGTAGATCAATAACATTATTGAAATTTGTAAAAAAATGGCCTGACAAAAAAATGCTTGGCCTGGCATGGAAGTCTGCCCGCCTCGCCCCACCGAAACACGCTAAAACCCATGAATTAGGCGGTACAGGGTAGGCAGACTTTTTAAATTTGGCGGTCTCAAATTTTCAGCCCACCCCGCCTTTTTTGGCAAGTAACACAGGCCAATCCAATGGATTTCTACCCGTTTGCCACCCTTAGTCCTCATCCATTTTCACGTGGCAGGTTGTGAGAGTTTTTCAGGTCCCATCTAGCCCTAAAACACGAGTAATTCCTGCAAATACACGTTTCGGCTGTTTTTGTAATTATCCTTATTGCTAGCATTCGTTGGCTCGTGACGTTGAGCTATTCCAGTCACTTAATAAATGATTAGATAATCAAAATCTAGGATATATCCCTTTTCATAAAGTCACATGTATCCTTATTATAACAATATTAATAGGAGATAAATGGATAAACACTAAGCTATTTTTTGGATATAAGATGAAAAATAAAAGGAAAAAAATAGAAAGAAAGAAAGTGAGAGAAAAGAAAAATGGAAAGAAAAATATATTTTTTTGTGTTGTTTAGATGAAAAAAAATGAATAAAAAGAAAATAGAAGATTTTTTTTTTTTGCTTGGATAGAAAAAAAGTAAGAAGAGTATAAATTATAATTCAAAAGGTAACTCTGTACTTTTATCCATATTTGCACTTCTCCATCAATTTTTTTCACAACTTTAAAGAGAAAAAATTTACATAAATTCTATATACACCTTTTTTGTTTTCCATTCAATTTCTTTATTGATGCAAACAATGAAAAATTAATTTTTCCATCCATTTTCTTCTTCAACATTTTATTTCCGTACAAATTCTTTTAATCCAAATAATACGCAAATAAGTCACATTTTTCATATGTATAACAATAACTAATATCATATATTATAACTTGTAAAATCATAATATTTTGAGAAGTCATGTATAGACAACTTAAATATTGATAAGTCTAACAACTTTTAGAAAAAAATAAAAATATAAAAAAATTGCATGTTGATCCATAAATTTTTTTTAGTTTGTCCATAGTCTACGATTAATAAATTTAAAATTATATATATGTTATTTATCTTATATATTTTTTTATTATATAGAGACTTATAATTTTTTTATCGGCGATATTAGTGGTTATAGAGAGATTTTTACTTTTAAATAAACTTATAAAAAAATAAAAAACAAAATTGGTTGCGATTTTTTTTTTTACAATTCATTTAGTTTTTAGTTTAAATTAAAATTAAATTATATATTCAATTTATATTTGTTTGTTTATCTTAATGATTGTATATAATAGATAATATATTTAAGTATGTTTTGAAAGAAACTATTGAATTTTATATAATTCAATTTTCATATAATTTTATAGATAATATATTTAAATTTAAATTTTTATAAATTAATTTATTTTTGTTAAAGTGAATTACGCAATAAAAAATTCATATATTAAAGAAAAAAATAATCTATTTATAAATAAAAAATTAAAAAATTATTTTTAAAAGTTGAATATGCAGCTAAAAAAATAAATTATAACTTACAAAAATTATCTCTAAAATTTATTATAATAAATAGTAAAACTATAAAAGTCATATATCTATATAAATTAAATTATATTAAATTATATATATATATAATCAACTTAACTAATTAGTTATAATGGATTTGATTTAATAATTTAAAAAAAATTGAATAATCCTTTTTAAAAATATGCCAATTCAAATAATATAGATTGAAAATAGCAAAAAATATAACTAAATTATATAATACAATATAATATTCCTAGAAGTTTATTTTATAGTAGATCTAAAGCTAAGATATTTATCACTATCTGTGATATAATCTAATTTCACAATTATTCAAACGTTGTTTTTATGAAAAAATCGTATTATTTACTTTGAAAAAAAAAATATTTGCTCACTATTATAATTTAAATAAAATATATAATAGATATTAAACCAAATTATTTTAATAATTACTCAGTCACAAATATTCATCAAAGATATGAGATTTAAGAACAAACAAAGTAAATATAACACCTACAACTTTTACACTATCATGATAAGATGATTATCATAAGTCTTTTTAGCATAAATTAAATAGAACAACATATAATAATAAAGAAATAATCAAATCTAAAAAAGTTATAGAACACCTATCCTACACTATGAATGTTAACATTGAGAAAGCTTTAACCATTTATTCTTTTATTAGCTATCTTTTTATCTACTTTGTACTTTATCTACGAATATGTTAAGGACTAAACCTATATTTCAACCTTTTAAAATCTCATATATTCTTGCCGAACATAATATTATTATGCGTCGTCCATATTTACCAAAGAACCGAAAATAACAAAAGTATCTATTTGTTCTTTATAGAAACTATTGAATGGAAGAACCGTGGATAAAAAGATAATGTTCTCTTATAATATGTGTGATTTTTTATGATGATAAAATAAAAATAAAAGGCATGGAATAATATTGTGTATATTTAAGTTAATTTTAATCTTTTTTAATAACCAGATTTGTCATAACGTATTTAATAAATATTGACAGTTAATATGGATTATATATATTTTAAGTATAACATACATTTTATGATTTTGTAGGAAACAATATTAGTTTTAATTTATATATTTATTATTGGGTGTTAAAAATAAAAAGTATTTGTATTATTAGCACTTTTCAAACCTTTCTCAACTCCGACTGTGATTAGGTCTAAAAGGTTACCCATCTCGTCGAAAATAAATATAAGGTTTAATTACTCTGCAGGTCCCTATAATTTCACCGAATTTTCAATTAGGTCCCTATACTTTTTTTCTTTTCAATTGAGTCCCTATACATTATTTTTTTTCAATTTAGTCCTTATTAACGCTAAACGTTAAAAAATGTAAGTGAATTGTGAAATTACTTGTATACTCCTAGGGACCTAATTAAAAAGAAAAAAAAATATAGGGACCTAATTGAAAATTTAGAAAAATTATAAATATTCAATAAAAAATATTCCTATAATCCCTATTTAATGATTCTACGACATAAAAAATATTTCTATAATTCCTTTTATTTTATCACTATCATTTTTTTCTTATTTATATACAAATTGTACCAAAAATACTGTCTCTTTATTTTTTTGACTTTCAAAATACCTTATCTTAAGAATATACAAAAAAAATAATGGTTAAAATGAAACAGAGAAATAGTAGTAATAAGTATAATATAAAATTCAATTTTTATCACTCAAGTATTTATTATGACCAACATAATGAAAGAACTTGTATATGGCATATGGTAACAAGAATCATTGATAGAATAATAAGTAAAATTGTTTACAAAAATTGAGTTCTGTATAATTCCTCAAACAAGAGAACCAATTTGGCTGACAAAAACTCAAAAACAAGTATATTGAAGAAATGAATTTTCCTTATGGTAACAAGTACCATCCGAAAGAAATCCATCCGAAAGAAATCCCAAAAGGCTGCTTGCTCTAGCATAAACAGATATTCCATCTCCGTTGGATATGATCTTTGCCATTGCAACTGATGCCAAGTGACGCACAGGCCGTCGACAACCAAAAGTGAGCAGAGAATACAATGCATCCTCACACTGTCTTTGCCACAACAAAATATTTTCCTAGAAGATATGATAAATTGTAACATTAGAAAACACACTAAGATTTTTAATGAAAACCCAAATCAACAACAACAAATAATATCAAATGAATAGCACCAAATCTTAATTAAAAGCCAATTCTCAAAAGGTATGTTTTTTATTCCAATTTTAAGAGTGGCTGGTCTATTGAATGGACAGAAAATCCACATTGCAATGTCTGTGAAAGTTCCACCAAGTGCCGGCTGCACATGAACATAAAGCCTTGCACTTTGCAAGTCTCCACATTTGAGAAAGTCCTTTCTAGGAACAAAACCCCTGTACAAAACCCTTGGTCCATTCAATCTGCAACAACTTAGTTTCAGCTTGTATATACAAAATGATCTGGATGCACACAGCTAACGATGTTCACAGCAAAATTAAATCATAGGGATGGGGATACTTCTTAGCTCCTACTAAGAGTCCAAACAGAAAGAAGCTTTAAAAAATAAGTATGCCAAAGTAGAATTCATTTAAGACATCAATGATAGGAAACCATCATTTGCAACAAAACTTGATCATTACCTTTGTCAAGCAATTTATGCAAGTAACAAGAGTTTTCTCATCCTCACTAACCAATAGGGGGACAATAACCTGAAATATTTTAATTATTGATATCATTATTAAGTTAATAAAGTAACCCAAGTCCCATTCATTTGAAATACATTTACAAGCAAGAAGAGCCAACAAGTGAAAAATTCAAGAAATACATACACTTAAACATCTGAATAGATCATGCTAGGATAAAACAATAGTCAGGCAGTGCTCTGCTTCATTTGAGACCTGAAAACAGGACGAAATTTGCTGATTAGGAGAAGAATTAACAAGAAGACAAACAAGAACATCATAATGCTGGATACCTTAGGAACTCTATCCTTTGTTACATTAAGCAGCTTTTCAATAACAATTTCGACTGAACTTTCCATGGCATCTTTCTGGAAAGAATAAACAGAAAGATAGAACAACCTCTTATTATATTCCAAAAAGCCCATAAAAGAAATATGTATGGTTGCATTTACCAATATAGGCAAGGGCACAATGAAACAAAGTGGAGTGCATAAAAGGGGGTAAGAACCTGGTTTTTAAGCATTTCAACAAGCATTGAAAGAGCAAGCTCTCTGATTGAAGAATCTGAATCATCCAGCACCTCAAGCACAACTGTCAGAATCTGATTGAAGTACTGCAATGACGATGAAACAAACATCACAAAAGACAAAAAAGAAAAATCTAATATACTGTGCTATGCCGCAAGCCCGCAATGGTGAAATTTTCTTAGTTTTATCCCGACTGACCCCATTCTCAAAAATGTTATTATTTTTTCAAACTATTAATTAGCTCGAATTTTAATTTCTCAGGCTTGCATTCACAGTCCAAATCCCAAAATGAAAGCTTAGAATTAAAATTAAAAGAAAAAAAGATAAAACAAAAGTATCCGTCCAATGCATGTGTCCATCAGCAAGTATGAAGCTTTTTTTTTGGGGGGTACATGCTAAGACCTCCAAATTACAGGTCAATGGTGCAGCAACATCAGAAAACAACTTAGTATTATTGATAACAAATCTAAAGGAAAATTTCTAAAATAAAAAATGTATATAGATTCTGAGTAAGAAAAAATAAGGTTATTTCGCCCCTACCTAAGTTCAAGATGCAGAACTTCTTCGGAAACTGTTTGCTTAATTGCGGCCCTGATGAATAAGGCTTCGACTCCATTAACTAGCAGCAGCAATTTGAAAATTTTGCCGATTTGTGGCTGGCGGTGTGCACATTGATGAGTTTGGGGCAAGAAGGAGAGAGAAAGCTGACGTTGATTGCAACGCTGTGTGGGTCTTGTGGAGAGTTCGGAATGCTGAGATATTTGAAGGAGAAAGAACCACAACTCAAGTGATTTTTGTTACGGCATCGAAGCTCCAAGATTTGTCGCTAACACTTCCAACCTTAATTCATCTTTGTTCCGTCGACTGTTGCTGGTAGTGGATGAATGGCCTTCTTCTAGTGGCGACGAGCATGGGAGGGACGCCGAGCAGAGGAGATGCCGCAAGAGGGGACCTTACGGTGGATCCAGCGGGAGCTCAAGAAGTTAGGGCTACTGGGTTAGGATGGGGTGAGTGTGGGACAAAATAATAAGGGGTTTTTTTGGAAATTTTTAAAATATGATGGTATCTTTGATTAGTTTTTTTTTTAAATATGAGAATATTCGTTTATTTAATAGAATATTCCGTTATTTTAAACGTTTTTGTTACGGTAAGGACTAAATTGAAAAAAATTATATGGTATAGGGACTCAATTGAAAAGAAAAAAGTATAGGGACTTAATTGAAAATTTGGTGAAACTATAGGGACCTGCAGAGTAATTAAACCTAAATATAATCTAATCAATTTTCATCTGATAATGCTATACATTGGCATAATCATAGGAGAATTAACTTTAGCGAGATAACAATATGGTATTTACTTACCACAGGAGAATTTTTATATATAGAATTATCAATCAACTATGTATTGCTTCTGATGAAAATAATATATTCAATATGGATATTGTTTGTTAGGTAAAAGATAACAAAGAAAATTAATTACAATGGACATATTCATTATAAAAAATATTTTTCTATGTAATATTATAAAAAATATCATGGTCACCCTGAATTACTACAGGTTTAACTTTCATCAGCAGCGGTAAAATGCTTAAATTGAGACATTTTCGGACTATAATATTTGTCAAACAAATAATTAATGAAACACTCATCCATACCTTCTCATTTTAAGTACATTTATACATAAAAAAAGAAAAGTTGAAATAACAAAAGTGATAAAAATGATGATTCTTATAATTTTGTGTGGCTATCTATATATAGAAGACCAGAAAACTATAATTATCTAACAAAATTAATTTGTATTTATTGTATTCAATTTGAATAGGTAAAAAATTATCTTATTTTAATTTAGTCCTTAATTCATATGATTTGAATTTAGCTCAATATATATGATTTGATTTGATTTAATTATTAGTAAAAAATATCTGGAGAGCCTATTTTATTCATAAATTTATTATTTTAACAATTAATAAATTAATCTAATTAATTAATTAATACAGATAATTAGTATAATTAATTTAGTTTAATAAAAAAAATACTAACAGAATATTAAAAGAAATAAATTAAGAAATATTACTAAATCAAATTGATATAAATTATAATAAATTGTATGATACTTAAATATCTAATAAAATCAATTAGTTGATATAGTTAATTTATCATCACAAATTGTATTTAATGAGTTAAAAGAAATAAATCGCTAAACATTCTCAAAAGCATGTCACGTCAACTACATTATTAAGTGCAGAAATCTTATTTTTATATAATAGAATAGATAATAAATTGAATAGATGAGAATATGATATGTGACATATTTTAATTATAAAATTGGTAATATATAATAAAAACTTGATTTTTTTATGAATCCTTATTGCTTGTTCGTTGTTAGTTTTTACGTAATTACTTAATAATTTCTGCCTATGAAACTATCAACTACCTAATATTATGATTTAGTTAATAAGAATGATGACATTACTATTTTTTCATAAGTTTTGTTATTATTTATAATTAGGAAACAGCCATATATAAATTTATTTTCTTAATAAATGTTAATTTTGTTGTAAAATTTTATATTACCTTTAAAATTTTAGCGTAATTGAGTCTAATTTTTATATTTTGAAATGAATTTACTTAAAAAAATTAATATGTAAATCACATTAGTATTACAAAATTACTTTATTAACATAATTAGTAGTGCTTACTTGAACCATTAAATTTAGTTTATAATGATATTAAAGTCAACCTATTTTATTATCTTGTGCTTTCAAAAAATCTACACGACTGACATAAAAATCTAATAATTGAAAAAAATACATTACAATGAGTATATTCATTTTAATAAATATTCTTCTATCTAATACTATAAAAAAATATTGGTCACCTTAAATTACTACAGGTCAACTTCCATCCACATTTGTAGAATGCCTAAATTGAGATATATTCATCAAACAAACAATCAATAAACCATCATTCGTACTTTCTCATTTTGGGTACATTTATACATAAAAAAATATACATAAAGAAAAAAAGAAGAAGAAAAGAATAGTTGAAATAGCATTTGCGATAAAAATTACGATTCTTATAGTTTTGTGTGGACATCTATATATAGTAGACCAAACGACTATGATTATCTAACAAAATTAATTTGTATTTGTTGTATTTAATTTGAATAGGCAAGAAATCATCTTAATTTACATGATTTGAGTTTGGCTCAATATATATAATTTGATTTGATTTGATTTTATTTAATTTAATTATTAGTTAAAAATATCTTCATTCTCTATTTTATTCATAGATTTATTATTTTAATGACTAATAAATTAATTAATTAATGAATTAGTACACACAATAAATTTAGTTTAATAAATTAAAAAATACTAATAGAACATTAAAAAAATAAATTAAAAAATATTACCAAATCAAATTGATATAAATTATAATAAATTATATAATATTTAAATATATAATCAAATCAATTAGTTGATATAATTAGTTTATCGTAATAACTTGTATTTAATGAGTTAAAAGAAATAAATCGAGAAATACTCTCAAAAGCATGCCACGTCAGCTCTATCATTAAGTGCAGAAATCCGATTTTTATATAATAGAATAGATAGATAGATAGATTGACCATACTGTAGCAATCATCTTTTTTTTTTTTTTTATCTGTTGAGCCCAAATTAGTAATTCTTATAAGTTTTGATTTAATATATTCATAATTTACTTTTACATGTTATAATATATATTCTTGTTTATCTTCTCAATTTTTTTTTTGTTTTATTCTTTTAATAAGAATAAAAACAAAAAAAATCAAAGAAAAAAAAAGGAAAAAAACACATATTATTGCAAAATTATTTGAAAAAAAAAGAGTAAAAAAAAAAGAAAGAAAATGCTACAACAATGTGGGATATGAATGTTCACGTGAGACTTAGGGAATGACTAATGAGACTCAAACCTGATACCTTTAAGTAACCAAAAAAAAAAAAAAAATTCCGATACCTTTAGATGAGGATGGAAAGACTATATTATTTGAGCTATAGTTAGTTGGTAATTTAGTTTGACTTAGTTGCCAACAAAATTTAAACGTGTAGCAAGACTGGTTTAATAATATCATTTTACATCATGATTTTTTTTATAAAAAATATTAAGCGTATATTAAAATTAGTCACTAAAACTAATTATCAATGTTCTGAAAATCGGACCAGATCGGTCGGTGAAACCGATTCAACCAGAAACCGGCGTAGAAAATGGTTCGATCATCCTCTTGAAACCGCTAATTTTCAAACCACTCAGAAATCGCTGAACCAGTCGGTTATTGGCCGGTTGGACCGGACCGGAAGCCGACCGGTTCTTGTGAACGGCGTCGTTCTCTTTATTTAAAAAAAAAAAAAAACCCACGTTCAGCCCTCATTCACCCAACCCCTTCCCCCAACCCAAGCCCCCAAATCGTGAATCACTCCCTCTGAACTCTGAAGCAAAGTTCAAAATCACCCAACCAAAACCCTAGGTTCTCCCTGCAACGATTCTGCCGCAGTGCCGCCGCCGTCCGTGCTGTCGGGGCCTCCGCGTCCTCTCTTGTAGCTCGGCGTCCTCCTTCCCCCTGTCTCCGTCCTCCCTGGCTTCTCTCGAACTTGGAGCAGCTCGCCGCCGTGTCGCCGGTCGCCGACGTCTCGCCGGTCGCCGTTCGTGTCTCCATTGAAGGTTAGCTGCTCTGCTTTCACTTCTTCGGTTCTTCTCTTCCTATTATGCTCTGTTTGCTGATTTTGTGAAATTGTGAATGGATTAATGGAAAATCAAATAATTGATTTTGTGCTGCTGCTCTTTTTTTAATTCCTGCTCTTTTTCTAGGATTAATGGAAAATCAAATCATTATTGAAATTTTTGTTTAGCTTTATTGATTTCAGGTTTAGTGTGAATAGGGATTACTTGTTGTTCTTTTGTAATGTTTGTTGCTAAATGCTAAAAATGGAAATCAAATCAAATGCGATTTGAATGATAAATTTTGTTGCTGAATGCTGAATGCTGAATGCTGAATGCTGAATGCTGAATGCTGAATGCTGAATGATAAATGCTGTTGGTAGTATTAATTTTGTGCTGCTATTAATTTTCTGGCTATGCTGCTGCTGTGGGTTCTGAGTTCTGGTGTGCTGTTGTGTGTTTGTGGCTCTTCTGTGTTGATCATCTTTCTCAAATGTCAATGTTCACTTTTCACTTGCGTTGTGCTGATCATCTTTCTCAATTATTGTCAATGTTCTTTATCAGAACTGAGAAGGAAAATGGCAATCTGAACCAGCAAAAGGATTTCCGCAGCGTCAGCGCGTGCTCACACTCGCAGGAACAAGAAATTAACTTTTTCTTCCCTCTTTCTGCACTCGTTCATTGTATAGTAAGTCAACTCTTTGGATTACTGGCATAATTGAATTGGAGATTCAAGAGACAGTTGAATTCTTAATACTGAAAATTTGTTCTAATTGTGTTGTTTGGTAGGAACTAATATAATCTCTTCATGGCTTTATCATTGTTTTTTTCCAAGTTATGCTAGTTTCTTGTAAGAGAATTAAAGATAGCTAGTCTGGCCTTCCGTTTTGCACAAATAGGAATATGTTAATACGACCATTTTATCAAAACTATAGTCACAATTAGGAAGTTTAATTTAATAGTATATGATGCAGATACGTCTCTGGTACAGATATTTGAGTAGAGACGAAGTATTTGTACATTATAGCTTGTATATGTTGCGGAATAGGATAATAACAATTAAGAGTATTGAGTATTGATATACTTGTTATCTCTCTTTGAAATGTTACTTTCTGTATTTACTGTTTTAATTTAGCTTTGCATTCTCTCGGGACTTCTTGGAACAGCGATTATAGTGTTGTTTATTGGGTTCCTTTCAATATATCATGGTATTATGTGATATCTTCACACCTACTATTTGAATTGGCATTTCTCTCAATAGTCACTCACAACCTGCTTCTATATTCTAGGATGTTTATAATTTATTTATTATTTTATTTTAAAACAGTTTTTCTGGTTGAACCACGGTTAGACCGGTTGGACTATTAAACCAGTGAACCAATGACTGGAGTGGTTCAATGACCGGTCTGGTTCTTGCTAATTACTAATATATTTATATATAAATATATATAGTCTAATTTATTTGTCATGTATATTTTTATTTTATATTGATGATTAATTTTGATAATTCATTTTAATATACAATGATTGTTTTTTTATATTTTATGTTGCATGAATTTATAAAAAAAATATTATCAAGATTGATTTCCTAAAATGGTAAGAGAATGAATTAGTTTTCCCAATAATGATTACTCTTGAATTAAATTTCTTTCTTAATTCTTACAGAAGAGCAACTTGTGAAGCTTTGATCCTCCGATCCGTCGTGGTAGGCGATGCTCTTTGCAGCTGTCTCTCTAACCTCATCGCATCTTATAGCAGAGTACGCTAAACAAGCTATGCAATAGCAACAATAAACCTTCAATCATGTTCGCACCGAAAACCCCAATCCCACTTCATCTTCCTCCTTCCCACCCATCGCAACACTAACAACAACAGTCAAACACAACCCCAACAAAGAGATTTTTTTATGCCCTCCATGTTCAACGGAATCTACAACATAATCTCGCAATGCCTGAGTTCCAGCACCATTACCCTTTCCCACGCGCGTCAAGCCCACGCGCACATTCTCAAGCTCGACCTCTACGGCGACACCTACATCGCCACAAGGCTTCTCTCTCACTACGCCAACAATCTCTGCTTTTCACAAGTCACAAACCTCGTACTCCATTTCTTCCCCAATCCAACCCTCCCTTCCTTCACCAGTATCATCAACGCCTTCGCCAGGTCCCACCAATACGACGCCGTTCTCCGCCTCTTCTCCCTCATGGGTCATAAGGGTCTTGCCCCTGATGGGTTCCTTCTTCCGAGTGCAATCAAAGCCTGTGCTGCGTTGCAAGCCTTGAAGCCCGGGCTGCAGTTTCATGGGTATGCTTTTGCGTCTGGTTATGCCTTGGATTCAATTTTGGCGTCTTCTCTGGTGCATATGTATCTGAAGTGTGATAGTATTGGGGATGCCCATCGACTGTTTGATGAAATGCCTGAGAGGGATGTTGTCGTTTGGAGCGCGATTATCGCGGGTTACTCACGACGTGGGATGGTTGAGAGGGCCAAGGAGATGTTTAGTGAGATGAGGAGTGAGGGGGTGGAGCCCAATTTGGTATCGTGGAATGGGATGCTTGCTGGGTTCAGCAATGCAGGGTGGCATGTTGAGGCTGTGGAGTTGTTCAAGACAGTGCTGAACGAAGGTTTTTTGCCTGATGGGTCAACCGTATCATGTGTGCTTCCTGCTTTGGGGCAGTTGGAGGATGGAGTGGCTGCAAAACAGGTTCATGGTTATGTGATCAAACAGGGATTGGGATCGGATAGGTTTGTGGTCAGTGCGCTGCTTGATATATATGGGAAGTGTGGATGCATACAGGGGATGTTGAAGGTGTTTGATGAGGTCGATCAGAGGGAAGTTGGTTCTTTGAATGCTTTTCTAAATGGGTTGTCGCAAAATGGTTTGATTGACACTGCATTGGAGGTGTTCAGGAAGTTCCTTGATGAAGGAGTTGAATTGAATGTTGTGACATGGACCTCTATGATATCCAGCTGTGTGCAGAATGGGAAGGACATGGAAGCTTTGGAGCTTTTTAGAGAGATGCAGGCTCATGGAGTGGAGCCTAATGCTGTAACGATACCAAGCTTGATTCCTGCATGTGGAAATATTTCAGCATTGAAGCATGGGAAGCAAACCCATTGCTTTTCTCTCAGGAAGGGGATATTTGATGATGTTTATGTAGGTAGTGCATTGATAGATATGTATGCGAAGTGTGGAAGAATCCAGTTATCTCGGCTTTGTTTTGATAAAATGTTGGATCCAAATTTGGTTTCTTGGAATGCAGTATTGAAAGGATATGCAATGCATGGGAAGGCTAAGCAAACAATAGAGATGTTTCGAATTATGCAAGAGAGTGGCATGGAGCCTGATGAGATTTCCTACACGTGTGTGTTATACGCATGCGCCCAAAATGGCTTAACTGAAGAAGGGTGGCAATATTTCAATAGCTTATCAAAAGAGCATGCCATTGAAACTAAAACGGAACACTATGCTTGCATGGTGACACTTCTTAGTCGTGTAGGGAAACTTGAAGAAGCTTATTCTCTCATCAAGGAAATGCCATTAGAACCTGATGCTTGCATCTGGGGAGCCTTACTAAGTTCCTGTAGAGTTCACCATAATTTGAGTTTAGGCGAGATTGCTGCAGAAAAGCTTTTCCTGTTAGAACCCGATAACCCGGGGAACTACATTCTTCTGTCCAACATCTATGCTTCAAAGGGCATGTGGGATGAAGTAGACAGAATTCGTGATGTGATGAAGAGTAAGGGTTTGAGGAAAAATCCTGGCTGCAGTTGGATTGAGATTGGAAACAAAGTACACACGCTTGTTGCTGGTGACAAGTCGCACCCACAAATGCAAGAGATATTGGAGAAATTGGAAAAGTTGAGTGTTGAGATGAAGAAATGTGGTCACCTTCCTAAGACTGGACTTGTTCTGCACGATGTGGAGGAACAAGAGAAGGAGCAGATATTGTGTGGGCACAGTGAGAAGTTGGCAGTAGTATTAGGACTACTCAACATGAGTCCGGGGCAGCCTCTTCAAGTGATTAAGAACCTGAGAATCTGCGGTGACTGCCATTCCGCTATAAAATTTATTAGTAGTTTGGAAGGGAGAGAAATTTTTGTGAGAGACACAAATCGTTTTCACCATTTCAAGGATGGTATTTGCTCTTGTGGAGATTATTGGTAATTTCTCATGAACTTCATTTCTAGAGACATCACGTTTCTGCCAAACACAGAATACACTAATCAAGATTATTTTTGTATACATTTGATGCGATGGAGTGTCAAGTTGAGAGCAATGGATGTGCATTGTCATTTTAGCAATTGGCAGTTAGATCTTAGTTAGCTGTTAGCTGTCCCCAGTGGGTTTCAGTTTGACAAATAAACATTTCTGTTCAGTCCCTTGTTCCGTTAACGGAGATCTTCTGTCAGCCGCATGATCTAGATTAAGGCGATGGTGGTCCATATCAGCAGATTTTCCTTTTTAGTTCTGTCCATGTTGTTGGTAGTGCATGATTTAACATCAATTACGAAATTTAAAGACATAAATTCGAGATATTGTTCCTCACAAGCTAGCCTTCACAGCCTCCAGTATTTTTTTGTGGAGCTGACCATGTGTTTCATCGGTTATAAATAACATTACTGTCAACTTGGGATGGAATTTTATTACTATAAATCCTACTTTTATTTTTGAATTCATCTGGGTATGATGATGACACTGCATTCTGATCTCTATATTTTATGAAGTCAACGGCATCTTTTTTGTTTCTGCTGAATCAAATTGTGTATTCTGGGCATGGGAATGTTGTTTTCTGCTCGACTTTAGAAGGCATTTCATTGCACAAGTTCGTGATACTCAGCCCCGCTCAAGTTATAAAGTCCGCTAACCGCATGATTGTATGGTTTAAACATCAAATTAATATAGAAGGTATCTTTGATATTTAATACAACATTCATTTATTTCTTATTTTAATGTTATCCTTGGTGATCTTGATAGTGAAACTCTATTTGCGCAGGTTCATATAATACTATCTTGATCAATCTATTTTCAGCCAATGGCTTGAAATTATGATTTTTTCTAATGATATGTTGTAATCAGGTAAGTATAAAACTTCTATCAATATTTGTTATGGTTTGTAGGGCTTCTTGGACTCCTGCAAGAACTCTGAGTAAATGTGAGTAATGTCTCGTGAAGAAGAAATTAATGCCATTGTCTATTGCATGATTGGTGCAGATAAACATTATTGAAGGAGCATCAAACATTATTGCGGTTTATCTCTGTATAAATGGCTGATACCTTGAATAAGCAACAGTTTATCAACAGTTGAACCAGACCAAGGTAGACTGGATTGACCAACCAAACCAGACCGGATTGGAAGTAACCAAACTGGACCGAATCGGCCTACACTACACCAAACCAAGTGTCGGGGGGTTTGAATATTTTAGTCCAGTTTAAATTTTTTTTACATCAACCCTATGTGTGATTAACTATAAACTAAGGTAACCAATTTAGGTTAGTTAGCTCACTAATTCGCTTAAATAATTGTTGAAAATTCGAATCACGTCCTGTACATCCAACAATCTATTTGCCCGCAGCAAACCCTTAATGGAGCTCAGATTCGTAGTCCTTGACCTATTGGATTGGAAGATGCTATGGAAAAACAAATAAATAAATATAAGCTAAGGTAACCATATCCTTCTTGATTCGAATGCAAAAATATTCTCATTAATATAATAAGCAAGATCAGATATCATATTCCGGTGCTCATTGATTTAATTAGGGGCCATAAAGTGTTCGGGACCTAGCCGGGTCTTTAGGCCGGGCAGGGCCATGCACACCTCTAGTTCATGGTTGAAAATGGTAGATTATTCTAATTACTGGTTGTTTGTTGAAATAGCATTGCGCAAGGTGTTTTACTTTTAATCCAACGGGTATTACAACTTTAGGTGAGGTCACTATCGAATGCCAAAAGCCTAAACCACACCTATTTGGGTCTGATTTCAATTCCACTGTTTTAGGAAGATTGATTTCTCATGTTATTTCACTTCCTTTGTCAGTATAATAAGGCAGCACCTTCTGATAATCGTGACAATCGTTGCAAGCTTAACTCTTTTTGCCTTTGTTTGTTGTTGCCGGCACAAGAGCTTGTGCCGTTGTCGGAGCAAGACCCCTCAAGGTTGCTGTTGGCTCCGCCGCCTCCTCAATGTACTTTTGAATTTCGTGGAACAATGAACACGCCCATTATTGGTTAGTTTTCTTCCTTTTATTCCTCTCGTCCTTCACTTCATTGAGTTCTGAGGACTTTTTTCACTTGTTTCAGCTACGTTTTCCTTTTTTTTTTCCCCTAGCTACCTTACTTTGATGATTTGTCATAAACATATTTTTCTTCTATTTTCGAAGTTGATGTTTGAACTTTGTAAACTATGATCGGAAATTAACAAATTAAGGGTAGGTACCGGCTTGTGTCTATGTTTTTTTTTTTAATTTTAATTTTTGTTTTTTTTTTTCTTAGTTGTCCCTTCATTCTAAAACCATTATTGTGTGAATGTATTGAAGATCCGTTGCAGGGAGACTTCCCCGAAGTGATTGAGGAGTATTTGGAGCATGGCTGTATGAAATGTATTGCCTTCAATCGCCGCGGTACCCTTCTTGCCGGTAAACACACTAACGAAAATTTGTCTTCTTGTTTGGCAATGCAATTTTTGTAATTTTTTTTTAAAAAACACAGCCTAATACTCTTATTTTATACATGAATTGCCTTTACAAATGAACTGTTTGTCACTTTTGAATGGCACTTTTGTGATCAAGTAACTTTCCTCTAGTTGTTCAGAAGAATAGAATAACATGTTTCAACTTATGTTGGGGTGAGATATAGTAGTCATTGGATTTAAGGGTGGAGAATCTATGCTTAATTTTAGTAGTTTGGCTTGTTTGTAATTCAAGTTATTGGCTTGAAATAATTGGTAGGACTTTAGGAGTGCATTTTGCTTTGCAACTGGTAACTTTGTGTTGAGAACTTATATTATTGGTAACCCTCTTTATATGGATTAATTACATAATTAAAGACAACCTTAGGACATATTTGCAGATTAATACCCATGTAATTATGGCTGTAATGCCTGTGTGGTCTAATTTACACATAGAAAGTAAAGAAAGAAAGAAAAATAGATTAGGTTTCCACCTAATAATCCTAATATGCTCAAGTGCAATGCCCACTGCTAAGCAGCAACTTTTCCTAATATGCCAGAATTTCAGCAGTTTCTTTGCTCTCTAGAACTCATGGTGGGATGCTAGGATCCAGGAGATGAAGGAGGTAGTTCAGTACTATTAGCGTGGGTGCTATGTCTAGGGATCCTGGTGGGTTGTTAGGAATTAGGATCCAATTGAAATATATGGAATTTTAGTATAAAAATGCCTGTATGGGATCCACAGGAGGGTTTATAAGGCCTTGGGTTCTCTAATTGTGAATTTGTGATAGCTAATTTTTGGGGCGTTGTTCTTCAATGGTTGTTATTAGATGATTTAGATCTACCCTCAAAATTAGGAAAAATTTTCCTGACCAAAGTTACCTTTCTTGTCACTGGTTAACCAAACACAATTTATTAATAAAATTGAAACTTTTTTTTACTCCATTGCAATTAGTGTGTTTTTCTTAAGAGCCTTCCTGATATAATTTTTAGAATGTTAGTTTCTGTGAACATATGGTGTGTGGAACATTTGTAGAGTATCATGGCTTCAGGATTGTCTGATGGTAATGTCTTGTTTAAAGTTTAAACTTCTATTGATGATTGGCTTTTGTTATATTAACTGCTTCTTGGGATACCATTAATAGTGTGTTTAAAATATCAAATTTATTTGACCTACCTCCACTATTAGAAAAAAAAAAAAGCAAGCTGTATAACGATTAGATTGTCAGCTAACTAAGTTAGTTGTTAATTTGTATTTTACACTTTAAAGTTCCTAATTTTTCATACCATTCAGTAAGGGAAGAGGTGCATCGGCTATAATTATTTGCAGGCTGTAATGTTTGTTCTGGTTTAATCTATTATTATTATTATTGTTGTTGTTGTTGGTTTTGGTAAATATTACCACTACTGCTGAACTTTTATGGCATGTTTGGTTGGGGGTAAAGCAAATTTATACATGAAAGTGGTGGCACAATTATTACTAGTTGGAGATACTATGTGCAATCAACTTACGTGCTCGTTATTATTTATTTTTTTAATTGAATCAGCTGGGTGCAATGATGGAAGTTGTGTTGTCTGGGATTTTGAAACCCGGGGAGTTGCTAAAGAGCTTCGGGATAATGAATGTTCTTCTCCCATAACCAGTGTCTGTTGGTCAAAGTGTGGTAATCGAATTCTTGTATCTGCCGCCGACAAGTCGTTATCATTATGGGATGTTTTGAGCGGTAATAGAATGACAAGAATAGTCTTGCAACAAACCTCTCTACAAGCCCGTCTTCATCCAGGTTCCTCTATGCCGTCTCTATGCTTAGCATGCCCTCTCTGGTGTGCTCCAATGGTTGTTGATTTGAATACAGGCAACACAACTTCACTTAAAGTTTCTGTCTCAGAGATATCTAATGGACCAAACCTTCCATCGCTTAACAAGTGTTCTGATGGAATTACCTCCTTCACACCAACTGCTGCTTGCTTTAGTAAGTATGGCAGTCTGGTTTATGTGGGGAACTCAAAAGGGGAAATTCTTGTAATTGATCATAAAGATGGTGAAGTGCGTGCCATGGTTCCTATCTCTGGTGGTTCTGTAGTGAAGAACATTGTGTTCAGCAGGAATGGACAGTATCTACTTACAAACTCAAATGATCGAGTAATCAGGATCTATGAAAATCTTCTTCCCTTGAAAGAGGAAGTAAGGGCACTTGATGACCTTAATAAGAACTTCAACGATCTTGATGGAGTTGAGAAGTTGAAGGCTGTAGGAACAAAATGCTTAACTTTATTTCGGGAATTTCAAGATTCAATTACAAAGGTGCACTGGAAAGCGCCATGTTTCAGTGGTGATGGTGAGTGGGTTGTCGGGGGTTCTGCTAGTAAAGGAGAACACAAGATTTACATTTGGGATAGGGTCGGGCATCTTGTGAAATTCCTTGAAGGGCCTAAGGAAGCTCTTATTGATTTAGCATGGCATCCTGTACGTCCTATTGTTGTATCTGTTTCTTTGAATGGAATAGTTTACATTTGGGCTAAAGATTACACTGAGAATTGGAGTGCATTTGCTCCCGATTTCAAAGAGCTTGAGGAAAATGAGGAGTATGTAGAGCGAGAAGATGAATTTGATTTGATTCCTGAAACCGAGAAGGTAAGAGGTTGCTAGATTATTGGTCATGCTGGCCTTCTCTTTCGTTTTTCTTCTCCTTTTGTTTAGTCCTTAGTTCATATGCACGTAGGTAAAAGGTTCTGATGTTAATGAAGATGAAGAAGTTGACATTGTAACGGTGGAGGAAGATGCTGCTTTCAGCGACTCTGATATGTCTCAAGAAGAGTTATGCTTCTTGCCTGCAACTCCCAGTTGTGATGTTCCTGAACAAGATAAGTGTCTAGAAAGTTCTTCAAAGCTAGTGGACAGTACCAACACTGGATCCCCACTTTCAGAAGAAGCTGGGCCAAATGGACATATGCCGAATCAAGCCTCGAGTCCAGTTGAAGGTAAAATCGTCCCTTATGCTTGTAGATGTGTATTTTAGATTGCTTAAAATTGCTATTTCGACAAGCAGTTAAAATTTATTTCGTCTCATTTCATTTAGCTATTGTCTTGAAATTTTGAACCCCGCTAGTGTAAACTACCTAGACTTTTGCATTTTAGGAATTTGGCACTTAAATTTTCTTTTGCAGATGATGTTGGGGGTGAACGAGTTAAAAGAAAACGGAAACCTTCTGAGAAGGTGTTGGAGTTACAGGCAGAAAAAATAAAGAAACCATTAAAACCTAGCAAATCCTCTAAACCTAGAGGCAAATCTTTGGTTGATCAGGATAATAGTAATGGTTTTGACGGTGTTGAACTTACAGATGAATAATAGCAGATTGCAATTTCTTCTGTGTTGGAAAAAAAGACATTGTACTATAGTTTACTTACTTTTCATATCCAGGATCCTGACAAGAGAAAGTTAATGGTTAGAAATCACATAGTATGGATTGGTCACGTGAATGTTTTATTGAATTGATCTTGGAACTAAACGTTTTTGTATAGTTGAACTAATTTAGTTAGTTTCAGAACTAGTTGGGTTTATTGGTTTTAATCGTAATGCACAAGTGCCATTTCCGTAGTATGTGGATTGACTCCGGTAAGCTACATTTCTGACCATTTTTAGCCAACTTGTAGAGTTGTAGCCTATTTAAAACATGAATGTTTTATTATTATTATTTAGATATGACGAGTCTGTCATTTAGATGTGCTGTGTTAATCACCTTTGTTCCTAAAGCTTTTGTAGTACTCTGTCACATGTATATTGTATAGATCTAATATTGCAAATGTTGCCTATGATTAACATACATAGGTGATGACTGATGACTGACTAATTAAATCAATGAGCACCGGAATATGATATCCGATCTTGCTTATTATATTAATGAGAATATTTTTGCATTCGAATCAAGAAGGATATGGTTACTTTAGCTTATATTTATTTATTTGTTTTTTCATAGTATCTTCCAATCCGATAGGTAAAGGACTACGAATCTGAGCTCCATTAAGGGTTTGCTGCAGGCAAATAGATTGTTGCATATACAGGACGTGATTCGAATTTTTAACAATTATTTAAGCGAATTAGTGAGCTAATTACTAAACTAACCTAAATTGGTTACCTTGGCAATAATCACAAATAGGGTTGATTTAAAAAAAATTAAATTGGACTAAAATATTCAAATTTTTGACATTTGTTTAAGCAAACCATTAAAGCAAATTACTAATGAGCTAACCATTAGATCCAACTTGTTTGTGTAGAAGACGATTTTGAAGCCTGCAACCTCGTGATTGTGGACTTGAACTGGGCTTGAGGCCCTGTAGACATTTTGAAAAATTGGCCCTCTTTTTGAACAAAAACAAAAAGAAAAATTGGGCCTTTTAGATTTGGGGTGTTTCGGAAACTGCGAACCAGTTGCCATGGATGGATTGATGGGGAGGATAGCTACTATAACCCAAGGCAACCTACTTAGGCAAAAAGCAAGCCCTGAACACCAAAATTCAGCTCTAGCACCAATACTAAGCTTCCAATTGAGCTTCCAACACATCCAATAGCTTCATATCACATATGTACATACACCTAGGACATTTTTCACATACACATACCCAATACTTAATACCAACACACTTAATCAATGAAATAGTTAGGGTTCTAGAATTCTCACCTTATCCAAACGTCAAATAAGTAAGAGTGAATGTTTTCCTTAAGCTAATCGGGTCCTAATAAATCAAAGAAGCAAAATCTCAACACCACTCTAAAAATTTTTGAAAATTTTGGGAAAAGAGAAGCTGAGAATGAAAATGGAAGTTTCTTACCAAATTATTCACCGGGCTTTGTAGAGATCGACGCTGCGGATATGTGGCCGCAAATGGTGTAGCGATTGGAGCTCGAAGCAGAAAATTATGGAGGATTGAATGGAAGACAATGGTTTATTATTGCTCCTCCACCCCAATTGTGTTTCCCCAGCGTGTTTAGCTTATGGGAAGAGAAGAGAGTTGAGCTCTCTTGAGTTTTATGAGACTTGGGTTGGGCCTTGGGCCCGGTTCGGCCCGTTTCGCCTAATTTTGGACTAAATTTTTTAAAATTGGTGTCAAATTTCTTATTTTAATTAGCTTTATCTGATTTTACTATAAAATTTACATTTCTAATTTCTTTTATTAAAAATTAATTTATTGATTAATTTTACACTAATTTTATGTGGTTTACATAATTCATATATAAACATATGAGTCTTTCTTATCTTTAATGGATTAATATGAAAAAATATCATATTCATTTGTGTATTTTTTTTAATGAGCCTAATTGTTGGTTTTTGTAAGGAATTGATTTGATCTTTTATATGAATCACATTTTTTTAAATCTTTATTTTGAATGACATGACATTTATGGATTCTATTTCTCTATTTTTGTGCCACTAATCTAGACCATCTCCTTTAAGATAAATCATATTGATAATGATTCTTTAACAACTAATTTTTCCATTGATTCATTAGAGAATTGGGAGTTCTTGGATATAAATTTAAAATCAAATATTTTTGTATTTCAAAAAATTAATCTTTTATTTATTTCATTCTTAAGAAAAAGGGATTTTCGATGATATGCAAAATCAGATTTTAACTTATATATGTTAATAACTTGGGTTTCAGATAATTTAAAAAAAATATGCTTGTGACAATGACGATAAGTCACAAAATTTATGAGAATTCGTATTCCTAAGATCATATAATCTCTTGAGAAGCAAAATAAAGTAAATTAGACTTTTATTTGTTTGATCTAAATAAAAAA
The DNA here is from genome assembly GCF_059453495.1 of Arachis ipaensis. Classification (NCBI taxonomy): domain Eukaryota; kingdom Viridiplantae; phylum Streptophyta; class Magnoliopsida; order Fabales; family Fabaceae; genus Arachis; species Arachis ipaensis. Next base: position 115,041,660 of record NC_142443.1, on the reverse strand, counting down.
TAATAGAATATAATAAAATTATTTTATTTATTTATAAGAATTTAATATTAATATATAAATATAAATCATATTAGATTTCACATTATTCTGTTTCATATATCATATATATAAATAGATATGAAACAGAATAATATAAATTTAAAAAATAATAAGATTAATATAGAAAAACTATTCTATATTAATGAACTATCTCTCCACGGATTATGAAAAACTTTCCACTAGAAATATTCTAGTTATTGCTTCGACTTATATTCCCCAAAAAGTGGATCTCATTCTAATAGCTCCAAATAAATTAAATACATGAGAGGGCTTTGAACTATAAAGGATTAGGCGTGCAAATAAAAAAATAAAAAAAATATAGATATTGAAATTTAAACCTTTTTTTTACATGAAAACTTAGAAATATATAATATTCTCTATTATATATGATATGATTTTATAGTAATATTAATTATATTATATATTAATATTTTTGAATATGTGAAAATTTTAAATTATTGAATGAATATAGAAATTTTATTTGGAATATTTTAAAATTTTCTTTTATATATATATATATATATATATATATATATATATATATATATATATTATTAGAACTGTTCTAATAGAATACCATATAAAAAAGAGATATTAGATAGAGATTTTAGGGATCTAAAATTTAAAATTTGATTTTTGTTAGTTATGTATTAACACAAATAGAATGTCAATTTTGAGAATATTAACTCTAGTTTTTAATTAAAAAAGAAATATAGTAAAACATCTGATTTTTTTACATGAAATGAATATATCTATAAATCTCAAACTTTCTTTTAGGTTATGAGATAATAATTATGAAATAATAAAAAGATAATAAGATATGACAAAACCTATACCCAAAATTGATTTGCCTAAAAATTGACGTATTGGTTCATGTAAACATGCTCGTAAAATACCAAAGGGCGTTATTCATGTTCAAACTAGTTTCAATAATACCATTGTCACTGTTACCAATGTACGGGGTCGAATAATTTTGTGGTCCTCTGCAGATACTTGTGGATTCAAAGATACGCGAAGAAAAACACCATTTACCGCCCAAACCGTAACAGAAAATGTTATTTGAACAGTAGCGAATCAAGGCATGTAATAAACAGAAGTCATGATAAAGGGTCCTAATCTCGAAAGAGATGCGGCATTAAGAACTATTCGTAGAAGTGGCATACTCTTAAATTTTGATAGGTGTAATTGTCGTGACTCGCCAGTAAAAATTTTTTTTAACTTGCAATAAAAAAAAAGAATTCTTTTTTTTTCCTAAGTTATTTTGATTTAATTCTCTGTAAATGCAAAAAAAGTGTTTATGTAGAAATTTTTTTGTGCGAATATATTCTTTTTTTTAGACTTTTTTTATTCTTTAATTAATTGAATTGGTTTAATATTATAGTGAATTGAAATTGATAAGGAGTTCGCCAATAATGCTCAAAGATGGACTTGTTTTAAGTGCCTATTTATTTTCTATCGGTATCTATAGATTTATCACGAGCCGAAATATGGTTAGAGTCCTTATGTGTCTTGAACTTATACTGAATACAGTTAATATAAATTTCGTAACCTTTTCTGATTTTTTTTATAGTTGCCAATTAAAGAAAAATATTTTCTCTATTTCTGTTATTGCCATTGCAGCCGCTGAAGCTGCTACCGGTAAGCTGCTATAGTGAACTTGGTAGACACGCTTTTCTTAAGAAGCAGTGCTAGAACATCTCGATTCGAGTTCGAGTGGCGGCATTGCATCTTTTACTCTAACAGAGTAAGTCCTAAAATGAATTCAATTTCTGATTTATATTCCTAGTATTAGTTATTGGGACACCTTATATTTATGATATTTTCAACTTTAGAGCATATATTAATTTATATATCATTTCTGGTTGTATCAATTATAATTTCAATTCATTTGATAACTCTATTAGTCAATGAAATGTTAGAATTTCATGATTCGTCCAAAAATGGTATGATAATAAGCTTTTTCTATATGAAATCTTAGGTCTAATTACTTCGTGTAATTTACAGGTCTGCGAATTTATGAATATATTAAGCCTAAATCGGTAAAAGAACTAAATTTTAGTCTATAAATTCTGTATTGTAATTCTATTTTGTATAATAAAAAATTTAAGAAAAATGATTAAACCATTGATTCTTTCGAATCTTTTTCTACCGTATTTAGAGAATTCCTTGTACTGCAGTATTAGTTAGTTATAGTATATATAGTGAAAAAGACTATTTTACTTTGCGTTTTTTCAACCCAATAGATTAGAGCAACATGATTATGTCACTGTTTTTATATTTTCATGTCCTACAATTAAAATAATTAATAATTTTTTATTATTGTAATATAAGAAAAATAGTTGGAGAATATTAAGAATAGTAAAAATCAAAATAGGAAAAACGAGATTCTAGGATTTTAAGAGAGATTTATTTTTTATCTTTTCCTAGAGTTCGATTATTTTTTTATTGTAGCAAAATATCGAAATAGAAAAATATTATCTTAACGAATTGATAGCGGGAATCGAACTCGCATTTTTTTCTTGGCAAAGAAAAATTTTACCATTCAACTATATTTGCATTTTTTAGTTGTATATATTTGATACGTAATATATCAATTTTATTTGTGCAAAGTTAGATTTGATACTCCATTAGGCATAATTTGAAAGAAAGTCAAAAAATAGAATATATATATATATATATATATATATATATATATAAAAGATTAATTTAGTAATAGTTCTTTCTATTAATACTTATAATATAAAAGGATTAATTGTAAAAATTAGTCGTATAAATAGAATAAATAAATAGAATAGTATTGAATAGTATTCAATTTGAGAATTTTTATAAAGGATTTTGAATAGATTCGAAATTTAATAGATTAATAAAATATATAAATCTAAATATATCACTACCATTGAATATTCAAATTTATTTTTCTATTAAGCCTTTTTTTATTTCGTAGATATGAAATGGGTTATATAAAACTCGCATGCCCAGTAATCCATGTGTGGTATTTAAAATGTCTTCCTAGTTATATCGCAAATCTTTTGGATAAACCTCTTAAAGAATTGAAGGTCTAGTTTCTGCGGTGTGTGATTTAATCAAAATTTTTATTGTACCGATTTGGAACAATAAATTGTCATTTCAATCAATTGATTTTTTTAATAAGTATTTTGATTTGTTTTATCGAGAAGGTTTACGATTCGAGTCCGTATAACCCTACCCTAAGATAATAACAACTCTGTTGTTCCGATGAGAAGAACCTATGATTACCTTTTTCGAAAATTTTCAAACAAATAATTTCAACGAAATCTTTCAATTTTTTATTATACTCTGTTCAACTCTGTATTTCTCTATCAGTAGAGTACATCGAATGTATAGAAATGGCTCTAACAGAGTTTCTGTTATTCGTATTAACAGCTACTCTAGGAGGAATATTTTTATATGACGCTAACGATTTAATAACTATCTTTGTAGCTCCAGAATGTTTCAGTCTATGCTCGTATCTACTTTTTGGATATACCAAGAAAGATGTATGATCTAATGAGGCTATTACGAAATATTTACTCATGGGTGGGGCAAGCTCTTCTATTCTGGTTCATGATTTCTCTTGGCTCTATGGTTCATCCGGGGTAGAGATCGAGCTTCAAGAAGTAGTGGATGGTCTCATTAATATACAAATGTATAACTCCCTAGGAATCTCAATTGCGCTTATATTCATCACTATAGAAATTGGGTTCAAGCTTTCCCCAGCCCCTTCTCATCAATGAACTCCTGATGTATACGAAAGAGTGTGGTTCGTTCGATAAATTCCTACCTCTATATCTATTTCTGAGATGTTTGAATTTTTTAAAACTCCATGGACATGCAGAAAAGAAATGTTATTCCCACTCGGATCAAGACATAACTTTACTTGTTCAAATAACAATTAAGGTGGAGCAGAGTCAAGAATAATGAATCCCTTTACGAAAATAGATTCATTTTTCAAGTTCGTTATTACGGATAGTTCCTACAAAGGATCGAACTAATGACGTATACAATACTTAAATTCTCGATGTAAGTGCTACATACATAGTCGATTCTCATCTTTCAGAGACTACGAGTATAATAGGAGCATCCGTCGACAAAAGGATCACCATAAGATATAGGCGCTCAACGGACCTTTTTGAATCCTCTAAAACACCTACTGGATTTCAATTCAATTATTTTTTTGTGCAACTTAGGCTAGGAGATTCATATTTGAATTTGAAAACTAGTACTATGGTTCTTAAAAACTAAGAAATTTGTGTTATTATTAAAAAATTTCGTTGTATTTTTATTCTGATAAGTTTTGTATAATTCAAAACGTTCTCTTCTTCCTCTTCATCTTCTATTACTTCTTCTTCTTCATCTTCTTATTTCATTTTCTCATAATTCTTTTTGGGAAAAAAATTAAACAAAGAAAAAAAAAATATAATGTTGCAAAATCAATAGAAAGAGGAGGAGGAAAAAATGCAGCAACAACAGCAATGATAAAAAGAACGACGAAGAGTTTGTATTGAGAAAATATGAATTTCGATGGACAGTTATTTAATTTTTAAAAAATTATCTAAAATTATTAAATCACCCTTCTTAATTTAACCTATCCTCTTCCTAATCTTCAATCTTTTGCCACGGCCGCCACCCCAATTCCCAACCTACCACCCAAATCCTTCCTCATCTAATCTTCATCCCCAGCTAGCATTATTATCATCGCCGCCATCACCGCTGTCTACTTCTCTTTGCCACCCCCAAATTCTTCTTCATCCAAACCTTGCATAATGTGTGTCATCTTTGTCATCTCCTTTGTGAGGGACAATAACAATGCTGATGACTAACTCAATTATTCTACCCTAAAATCACTACTTGGCCTAGATCTATGGTTTTGTAACAAAGAAATATAAACTTTACCTCCTAAAAAAAAGACCTTTTGTAGAATTTACTATAATTCTATTATTCCATTTTTTTAGTAATTTAATAGAAAGTCCATTAAACTTAAGTTGATCTAGGCCATAAGCAACCTATGTCGGGATAACCCCCCTTTTTGAAATACTTTGATAGTGCTCTTTGATTGTAATAAAAAAAAATCAGAGTACAGAAAATCATCTTCTTATTCTTTCTGTCAAGAAAAAAGATGGTAAATTAATTGATCAAAATATCAGTTAATAAAAAAGCTGAATGCAAACAAATACATGTTGAGTTTTTTAAACAATTTAAATCATTTTTTTAATAAGCATTTTGATTTGTTTTATTTAGAAGGTCTACGATTCGAGTCCGTATAACCCTATTCTAAGATAATAACGACTCTATTGTTCCGATGAGGAGAAGAACCTATGATTAACTTTTTCGAAAAATTTCAAATGAACAATTTCAACGAAATCTTTCAATTTTTTATTTTACTCTGTTCAACTATATGTATTCCTCTATTAGTAGAGTACATCAAATGTATAGAAATGGCTCTAACAGAGTTTCTGTTATTCGTATTAACAGCTACTCTAGGAGGAATATTTTTATATGACGCTAACGATTTAATAACTATCTTTGTAACTCCAGAATGTTTCAGTCTATGCTCGTATCTACTTATTGGATATACCAAGAAAGATGTATGGTCTAATGAGGCTATTACGAAATATTTACTCATGGGTGGGGCAAGCTCTTCTATTCTGGTTCATGGTTTCTCTTGGCTCTATGGTTCATCCGGGGTAGAGATCGAGCTTCAAGAAGTAGTGGATGGTCTCATTATTATACAAATGTATAACTCCCTAGGAATCTCAATTGCACTTATATTCATCACTGTAGAAATTGGGTTCAAGCTTTCCCCAGCCCCTTCTCATCAATGAACTCCTGATGTATACGAAGGAGTGTGGTTCGTTCGATAAATTCCTACCTCTATATCTATTTTTGAGATGTTTGAATTTTTCAAAACTCCATGGACATGCAGAAGAGAAACGTTATTCCCACTCGGATCAAGACATAACTTTATTTGATCAAATAGCAATTAAGGTGGAGCAGAGTCAAGAACAACGAATCCCTTTATGAAAATAGATTCATTTTTCAAGTTCGTTATTACGGATAGTTCCTACAAAGGATCGAACTAATGACGTATACAATACTTAAATTCTCGATGTAGGTGCTACATACATAGTCGATTCTCATCTTTCAGAGACTGCGAGTATAATAGGAACATCCGTCGACAAAAGGATCACCATAAGATATAGGCGCTCAACGAACCTTTTTGAATCCTCTAAAACTCCTTCTGGATTTCAATTCAATAATTTTTTTTGTGCAACTTAGGCTAGGGGATTCAGATTTGAATTTGAAAACTAGTAATATGGTTCTTAAAAATTAAGAAATTTATGTGTTATTATTAATAAATTTTGATGTATTTTTATTCTGATAAGTTTTGTATAATTCAAAACGTTCTCTTCCTCTTCTTCATCTTCTATTGCTTCTTCTTCTTCATCTTCTTATTTCATTTTCTCATAATTCTTTTTGAGAGAAAAAAATCAAACAAAGAAAAAAATAATATAATATTGCAAAATCAATAGAAAGAGGAGGAGGAAAAAATGCAGCAACAACAACGGTGATAAAAAGAACGACGAAGAGAATGAAACACGCAAAGAAGACGACGACGAAACGCGAAGAAGAAGGAGGAACGCAAAAAAGAAGGAGAAGAAGAAGAAGCAGCAGCAACAGCAGTAGCAGCAACAGGAGGAGGAGGAGGAGGAGGAGGAGGAGGAGGAGGAGGAGGAGGAGGAGGAGGAGGAGGAGGAATGCGGGATACAAACGTTGGAGGAGGAACGTAAAGAAGAAGAAACACAAAGAAGAGCGACACTATTTCACGCGCGTTATGTAAGTGGGTTTTGTTGGATTATGGTTAACTTGTTTGCCAAAAAAGCTTGTATGTGTAGGAGGATTGTTTTTCTTATTTTTACTTTGAGTTTTAATATACTTTAGTAATTATTATTATTTTCACTTCTCTATTATATTAATAAATAATATTTAAAATTAAAAAAATATTATTTTGATCCACAAACATTTAAAATACTGGCAAATCTATGAAAAAATAAAACAAAATTTGTATTGAGAAAATATGAATTTGGATGGACAATTATTTAATTTTTAAAAAATTATCTAAAATTATTAAATCACCCTTCTTAATTTAACCTATCCTCTTCCTAATCTTCAATCTTTTGCCACGGCCGCCACCCCAATTCCCAACCTAGTACCCAAATCCTTCCTCATCTAATCTTCATCCCCAGCTAGCATTATTATCATCGCCGCCATCACCGCTGTCTACTTCTCTTTGCCACCCCCAAATTCTTCTTCATCCAAACCTTGCATAATGTGTGTCATCTTTGTCATCTCCTTTGTGAGGGACAATAACAATGCTGATGACTAACTCAATTATTCTACCCTAAAATCACTACTTGGCCTAGATCTATGGTTTTGTAACAAAGAAATATAAACTTTACCTCCTAAAAAAAAGACCTTTTGTAGAATTTACTATAATTCTATTATTCCATTTTTTTAGTAATTTAATAGAAAGTCCATTAAACTTAAGTTGATCTAGGCCATAAGCAACCTATGTCGGGATAACCCCCCTTTTTGAAATACTTTGATAGTGCTCTTTGATTGTAATAAAAAAAAATCAGAGTACAGAAAATCATCTTCTTATTCTTTCTGTCAAGAAAAAAGATGGTAAATTAATTGATCAAAATATCAGTTAATAAAAAAGCTGAATGCAAACAAATACATGTTGAGTTTTTTAAACAATTTAAATCATTTTTTTAATAAGCATTTTGATTTGTTTTATTTAGAAGGTCTACGATTCGAGTCCGTATAACCCTATTCTAAGATAATAACGACTCTATTGTTCCGATGAGGAGAAGAACCTATGATTAACTTTTTCGAAAAATTTCAAACGAACAATTTCAACGAAATCTTTCAATTTTTTATTTTACTCTGTTCAACTATATGTATTCCTCTATTAGTAGAGTACATCGAATGTATAGAAATGGCTCTAACAGAGTTTCTGTTATTCGTATTAACAGCTACTCTAGGAGGAATATTTTTATATGACGCTAACGATTTAATAACTATCTTTGTAACTCCAGAATGTTTCAGTCTATGCTCGTATCTACTTATTGGATATACCAAGAAAGATGTATGGTCTAATGAGGCTATTACGAAATATTTACTCATGGGTGGGGCAAGCTCTTCTATTCTGGTTCATGGTTTCTCTTGGCTCTATGGTTCATCCGGGGTAGAGATCGAGCTTCAAGAAGTAGTGGATGGTCTCATTATTATACAAATGTATAACTCCCTAGGAATCTCAATTGCACTTATATTCATCACTGTAGAAATTGGGTTCAAGCTTTCCCCAGCCCCTTCTCATCAATGAACTCCTGATGTATACGAAGGAGTGTGGTTCGTTCGATAAATTCCTACCTCTATATCTATTTTTGAGATGTTTGAATTTTTCAAAACTCCATGGACATGCAGAAGAGAAACGTTATTCCCACTCGGATCAAGACATAACTTTATTTGATCAAATAGCAATTAAGGTGGAGCAGAGTCAAGAACAACGAATCCCTTTATGAAAATAGATTCATTTTTCAAGTTCGTTATTACGGATAGTTCCTACAAAGGATCGAACTAATGACGTATACAATACTTAAATTCTCGATGTAGGTGCTACATACATAGTCGATTCTCATCTTTCAGAGACTGCGAGTATAATAGGAACATCCGTCGACAAAAGGATCACCATAAGATATAGGCGCTCAACGAACCTTTTTGAATCCTCTAAAACTCCTTCTGGATTTCAATTCAATAATTTTTTTTGTGCAACTTAGGCTAGGGGATTCAGATTTGAATTTGAAAACTAGTAATATGGTTCTTAAAAATTAAGAAATTTATGTGTTATTATTAATAAATTTTGATGTATTTTTATTCTGATAAGTTTTGTATAATTCAAAACGTTCTCTTCCTCTTCTTCATCTTCTATTGCTTCTTCTTCTTCATCTTCTTATTTCATTTTCTCATAATTCTTTTTGAGAGAAAAAAATCAAACAAAGAAAAAAATAATATAATATTGCAAAATCAATAGAAAGAGGAGGAGGAAAAAATGCAGCAACAACAACGGTGATAAAAAGAACGACGAAGAGAATGAAACACGCAAAGAAGACGACGACGAAACGCGAAGAAGAAGGAGGAACGCAAAAAAGAAGGAGAAGAAGAAGAAGCAGCAGCAACAGCAGTAGCAGCAACAGGAGGAGGAGGAGGAGGAGGAGGAGGAGGAGGAGGAGGAGGAGGAATGCGGGATACAAACGTTGGAGGAGGAACGTAAAGAAGAAGAAACACAAAGAAGAGCGACACTATTTCACGCGCGTTATGTAAGTGGGTTTTGTTGGATTATGGTTAACTTGTTTGCCAAAAAAGCTTGTATGTGTAGGAGGATTGTTTTTCTTATTTTTACTTTGAGTTTTAATATACTTTAGTAATTATTATTATTTTCACTTCTTTATTATATTAATAAATAATATTTAAAATTAAAAAAATATTATTTTGATCCACAAACATTTAAAATACTGGCAAATCTATGAAAAAATAAAACAAAATTTGTATTGAGAAAATATGAATTTGGATGGACAATTATTTAATTTTTAAAAAATTATCTAAAATTATTAAATCACCCTTCTTAATTTAACCTATCCTCTTCCTAATCTTCAATCTTTTGCCACGGCCGCCACCCCAATTCCCAACCTAGTACCCAAATCCTTCCTCATCTAATCTTCATCCCCAGCTAGCATTATTATCATCGCCGCCATCACCGCTGTCTACTTCTCTTTGCCACCCCCAAATTCTTCTTCATCCAAACCTTGCATAATGTGTGTCATCTTTGTCATCTCCTTTGTGAGGGACAGTAACAATGCTGATGACTAACTCAACAATTCTACCCTATGAATCACTACCTGTCGTGTCTCTATTTGCCAACAATTTGTTATGCCACCAAGATCGACGACGACGGCGACTTCTTTTATGGCACCGCGTAGTGATGCTAAAACCACGGTCGGATCCTTTTATACAAGACAATTGGATCAAATAGGACATAGCTAATCAATTATTTAGTAACATGAAGTCATTGGATTATTAGGGATTTAAGAATTTTTAGAAGTTAAAAACCCACTTGAAATCCCATACAGTTGATGCACTAGAGAATAGTGATTATTAGGAGGGGCATTAAAATTAGTAGCTGTGGCTGCCAACTTGTTTAATGCATGGATGCTTTTTCCCGATGCAAAAGTTTCTGTGTGAAATCAAATGATGGATAATGAATTCACATAAATGCTTTTTCCCGATGGACACGTTATAGTGGTGATAAAGAGAAGAATGCGGTGGCAGCAGTTGTGGTTGGCAGCGGCAGTGGCGGGGTTATTAGCTGCTAATCCTGCTTAGCATGTTTTGTATAACTTTGGAAATCCCAAAACTCCGGTTACGGCCAGAGGTTCAAACCTTTTCATATTTGCATGTTTTGATTGACCAATTGCCGATAAAGTAGGAAAGGAAAATTTGATACATTGTCTATTACGGCACGAAATTTGGACCATGGTTGAAACGCAATGCAATTTCATGTACTTGCACATTAGTGGGGTAATTCAATTGACTTTGCTGCTGAATATAACTTTGGCTTCCTCGTTGTGGTTCATCATGCGTTGACCTGAGCTTCAAAATCTGATTCTGATCGCTTGATCACGGCAAGTAAAACTGTACAATTCCTTGATTTCCTTCTTTCTTTCTTTTCTTTTTTTATTTTTTACTAGTGTATATTCCCGTACCCTGTACGGCATAATACATAAAATTATATAAAAAACTTATTAAAAAATTAAATAATATATATAATAATTATTATAAATATTTTATAAAATTATAATTAAAATCAAACTCTGAGAATTTTAATATTAAAATATTAAAAATAATTAATATTTGTCTTAATTAATTTGAGTTTGTTAAGTGATCATTTCACTCGTCCGCTTAAATAACTATTAGGAGTTAGAATCTCGTCTTGTGTATATAGCAATTCATTAGCTAGCGATAAACCCTTAACAAATGGAGTATCAATACGTGGTTAGACTTAGCAGGAGTTTCCGAATACGCGGGTACCCGACCCATCCATACCCGGATGAAGAGGGTAATAACTTGACTCCAGTCGGGGCAGATTTTGCTCAGGACAGGACATGGTCGGGTTTAGGTATACCCGCCCCAGATATATACATATAAACACTTTTTAAGAATTAGGATTTGCCTCACATCACAGATTCAGTGATTCATAGCTTCAGTCTATACTCTATAGCCATGCAAGATAAACTTAGTCATCCTCATCCAAAATCTTCTTCTTCTCGACTTCTTTACAAAAAACCGCATAGCTCCCGTCATCGTTGTTGCTGTGTCCATCGCCGCCTACCCCTTCACAACTCCCATCTTCCTTCACAACCAGGGACGGACCCATGTTTAATATAGAGGGGGCATTTGCCCCCACAAATTTTTTTTTAAAAAATAAATACTTATATATATATATATGCCACTTATTATATTATATTTGTCTAAAAATAAAATATAAATAGTTCTTTTGTATTTTATGTTAAAAAATATTTTGTTAAACTTAACACATAATAATAATTATATTGTTAAATTTGATTTAGTATGAAAAATAAATAAATAAACTCAAAAAATAGTGATAATTAATTTTATTATATTAGTTAATTAATTAATAATTAAATTAAAACTTAGTTTTTTAATTAAATACAACTTAAATTATTAGTGATTTTTTAAAAATTGTTTAAGATGAAAAAATATATTATCTATATATTAATATATTGTAATTATTTTGGTAAAAAATTTATTTATATTATAAAAATTATAATAAGTAGATTTGACAATTAAATATGAGATAATAAAAAGTAAAATAATTATTTAAAAATATATATAAAAAAATAATAATTAGTCACGTTAAAAACAAAAAAAATCCTTATAAATATTTTTTTGTTATTTTAAATATTATACTATGTGTATTAAATTATATTTTTATCATTTTAAATATTATAATAATGATTGTGTGTATATTTCTAGTTCTTATCATTATGTATTAGATAGTTCTAATTTTAAATTTTGAATATATCTAAACAAATTTGAATATATCTAAACAAATTTTGTAACAATAACTAATTATTGTTACGAAAAAATCATAATTTGTAACAATTTTAAATTTGATATAAATTTTTTTATCACAAATACTCCATTTTCTTGTAGTAATAGCAACTCGTTACCGGCCAATTATTGATTCTTAAATGAAATTCAAATTCATGACGGATTAGTTCTTAACTTGTTGAGTATCGTGGGAAGCAAAAAAAAATATCTATACTTAAATTTTATTATATTTTTGCCCCCGTTACTAAATTTTTTTGGGTCCGTCACTGTTCACAGCTCATGTCATCATCGCTGCTCATCCCGTTACCGTCGTTGTTGAGCCCGTCGCCACCTTTCTCATGCCGAGTCCCTTCTCTCTCTCTCTCTCTCTCTCTCTCTCTCTCTCTCTCTCTCTCTCTCTCTCTCTCTCTCTCTCTCTCTTCCACAGACTCATCACTTAGTCGCTGTCACTATGAGTCCGGACGTTGTCGTTGCAGTTTCATCTGAGTCTGTCACCAAATAAAATAGAACTTTTATTCAAGTTAAAAATAGACATGCATGAGATTATTTTTGCATGTAATTTCTAATTTTTCTCATCCAAATTTGATCTATGTGGTTGAGTATTTTAGTATGGGATTATCGTGGTTTTGTTGCGACACTAATGTGATAAAAGTTTCGATAATTTCATAACTAATATAGACCAGATTATTAAAGTAATAAGAGAAATAACATTCAGATTTGCGCGTAAAATTTATAAGAGGTGATTATCTCAGAAAAATATATATTTATAACCGAAGTAGAAGATTGTTAGGAAATTATTATTTCTTAATATATTTATGGACAATACATATATTAATTATAATCGCAAATGAAGTAATTTCACATTAAATGACTTATATAACATTGATCTCATTTATTGTCATAAATGTTGAATTAAATAAGTCATTATTACTTTTGTTTTGGATAAATGAGATTAAAATCATAGGTACTCTTTTATTTGAGTTTTAGGGTTTAATGAGTGTCACACTCAAATATAAATAATGACTTCAGAATTTTGGTCTCCAAGACATCAAACTCGCCTTAGTAGCTCTTTTCCCATAGTAAAATTATGATTCAGCCCTATCAGAAATACAGAAGGTTTTGGTTGACGAAGATCAAAGAACCACAAGAGGCAAGCTCTCTGATCTCAATCATACTCTCAAATGAAGAGACGCTTCCACGCTCTTAGTTATATTTTTTAATGCTTTAACATGGATGATCTTGAGGTTGAGAAATCCTAAAATTTTCTGCTAAAATAGAAATTTTATTCAATCAAATGATAATAAATAATTTTATTGAATTAAATTATATTAATACGATCATTGGATGATAAAGAATGCTAGAAAAATAAATAAATAATATTTTAAGAGTAGAAATATTAAATTGTCATTTCAATTTACTTTTTTAATCAACGATAATAAATATCTTAAATTAATTAAATTTTTACAAAAATTATACACCTAAAACTATTTCATTTTTTCAAAAATCTTTTGAAAATATAATGGTTCAATGAGAGGTTGACTATTGAGAATTGAATATAATATTTTTAAATTCGTATTTTCAATAAAAAGATGTACTTAGTTCTATCCATTCTAAATAATTCTATATTCACTATTACTTATCCATCTAAATAATTTTAACATTGATAGAATATTATTTTTAGATGCAAAAAATTTAAAATATATTTATTCTATTTCAAAAATTAATATTCATATTTAACTTAGAATTCCAACAAATATGACAAAAAATGTTATATTTTTTAGTTAAAAAATTAAAGTAAAATATTTATAAATATATTTTTGTTCTTTAGCTTTAGATTTTTTAAAAAAATTTGGCAAGTTAATGGAATCTAATCATATTTCTATAACATATATAAGAATGTATATTACGCATAAATAAAAAAAAATTAGGTATAGTCAGAACAAATACATAAATTAAAATAAAATTTAGAAAAATAAGAACCAATAAAATATTGAAGAAAAGAAATATAAATAGAAGAGAAACAAAATTATTAGACAGAAGAGAAATAATTTAATAAATTTTATGTGTATATAAAAGAAGAATAAAAAGAAGATATACAGTACCTTATTTAATTTAACAAGATTTATGGGAATAAACACATAGAATAAGAGAATAAAAATAAAAACAAAAAGAAGCTAAACATCTGAATTAATATAAAAAAATAAAAAATAATAAAATAATGATAATCTATCATAATCTTAATCTTTTAATATAACCTATTCTATCTTATAAAAATCGGATTTCTGCATTTAATGATGAAGCTGACGTGGCATGCTCTGGAGAGTATTTCCCAATTTAATTATTTTAACTCATTCAATACAATTTATTATTATGACTTAGTTATATCAGCTAATTGATTTGTTTAGATATTTAAATATTAATATAATTTATTATAATATTTATTACTTAATTAATTTTACTACATTAATTATAATTTTTTATATTAGTTAATTTATTTATTTATTTATAAAGTCTGAAATAAAATAAATAATTTATTATTTATTCTAATTAAATTCATTAAATTTAATTATACATTATATACGAATTAATAATAATTTATAAATCACTTTATATTATATATGTATTAACGAAATATTATGCATACATGATAAATAAAAATATTTTTAAACATTTTAATTATATTCATTTTAATTATATTGATATTCTTCTAATTCTTATTCATTAACCAATGATTTTATTAGTGGCAAGTTGTTAACCCATTTATATTGACAATAATAATAATTTTATTAGGATAAATATCAAATTCTATTCCTAATATAAAAATATAAAATTTAATTCCTTCCATTTATATTTTACTACTATAAAAGACCATGTATGCTAGAAAAAAATATCATTTGTTTACCAATTACTCTTTTATTTGATAGCTTTTACAACAATTATTTTTCTTCCTATGAGGTGTCGTTGCAAGAAGGCAACTATCGTGGACACAAACTACCACACTATCTAACTTTCGTGCTCATCATTCAGAGCTATATAAGATATGTTATTTATGAAGTATTTATAGACCATGGTGTTATCATGTATGCATAAATAAAAAATATTTCGTATTTAAATTTAAGTTATTTACCTGTTTGTGGTATATTGTAGTGTGAAATTACTTTCAATATGTGTTGTGTAATGATATTATGTTCTAATTTAAGCTTTTACTTTAGAACTGTATTATGATTTTATCTCATTATTTTTTTTTAGATATCAAGTTGACGTATTTTTATTTATTATTATTATTGAAACGTACTTTAGAATTGTATTATGATTTTATCTACTTAATCTACTAAAACTGGGTTTTCTTCCTGTAAGACCCAGAATCTTTGAAAAGTCTTATTATGATCAAGTCTCAAATCATACTGTTATTTATAGCCTTAATTTCGGAAATCACTTTATTAAAGATAATTAAGGCAAGTTTTGATTTATGGGATTTGAAATAAGTTATGATTATTATCCAATTTCACAATTATTGGATTATTTTCTATATTCAGAGTATAAAGTTAGTAGTTGTGAAATAATAAGGATTTCTATATGATTTGAATTAAATAAGTAATATTTTCAATATTAATACTGCTACTTTGAAAAATAAGGGATTTAATTATATTACTCCGAATTATTTGATTTGGATATTTTATTGAAAATAATTTGTGAAATTGGGGAGCAAATAGTATTTTCTATATATAATTAGTGTTGGATTTAATTTGGGTTTCAATTACTATATTACCCCTATTTTTATTTGAAATTACGAAACTACCCCTAACCCTAAAAACCCTAACCCAGTTACCCATTCCCTATAACCCTACAGCCACCAAAACCCTCTCCCAACAATCAGCAGCAGCAACGGCTGCAAAGATGAAAGAAAGAAAGAAATAGAAAGGGAAGCAGGGGAAGGGGGTCTGCCGGAAGAGGAAAGGGGAGATCTGAGAGTGAGGGTTTCGCCACCAGTGGAAGGAGGGAAGCTCGCTGCGCCGCACCGCCGGCAGCATCGCCAAGCTCCCTCACCGTCGCACCATCACGTTGCCACCGATCTGCCGCCGCCATGGCCGTCGCGAAGGAGGGAACCCAGAACAGAGAGGCGCACGAAGAAGAGAAGCTTGCGGCTAGCCTTGTCGCCGCCACTGCTTCCGTGTCTTCCAACGGCGCTACTATCGCCGCCGTGAATCGCGGCCAGGGGGGAGCGAGAGCCCAGGAGAGAGGCGTGTCACACTCTGCTGCGGTCGAGCCAGCCTTGCTGCCTCCGCTGCTGGGGGTTGTTTCCGTCACGGTCGTCGCCAAGAGGGAGAGAGCAGTGCGGGAGGAACAGAATGCGATGGAGGAGAAGCCGGCTCCGCCACTGCTGATCTGCTGCTCTGCAGTGCTTAGCTGAAGCTTCTGCACTGTTGCTGTCGAAGGAGGAGGAAGCCTTGCCATTGTTCTGGTCACCAGGAGCAGTCCGGTGGCTACCGGAACCACCGCCGGGGATGCCGCCGCTTGGCTCAGTCACTTCTCCTTAGTTACGGTAAGAGTTACATTCCGGAACCCTTGAAAATCTGCACTTTGTTATATTTGGGTAGGAATCCTAAGGTTTTGATAACGTAGGGCTGAGTTCGAGTTATGGCATGTCACGGTTAGAGTTGTTGTTGCTGTTACGAGTAGTTGGGGCTGAGGTTGCCTCTGCCGCCAGAGCTGTTGCCGGGGTCGGTTCGAAATCGCAGCTGCTTCGTTTCACTAATTCAGTAAGTATTTATGTTTCGAAAAGCCTCGCGTTAGTATTCTATTGTGTTCGGTTAATGAATATGAGTTTTGATAACGTGGGGTCGAGTCCTGATTATTGTATGTTGCGATTAGTGTTGCTATGGTTATTGCGAACGTGACTGGGAGCTGAGGTTTTGGTTGCCGTCAGTTCGGGTTGAGGCGGAAAGGACTCTGTGAGACGTTTGGATTATGGAATTGCGTTTTGAGGTAGGGGCGCTTTCCAAAAACTATGTTTTATGTATTGGAATTATTACATATGGATACTGATGTGAGACAATTGGTGTTTGGTGATTGCATCTGCCTTATGTGTTATTTGATTGACTAGAGTGATTATGGATGTTGGTTTGGTTGAATTGTTGTGCGGCTTTATGAAATGTAATGTTTTGTAGTTGATTCTTTAAAGATTTGAAATCTGAGTTTGATCCGTTGAGCATTGATTTGAATTGAGTCAATTATTTTGATAATGTGAAAAGTCAAACGCACTTTTGAATTCAGCCTGGTTTACTTTAATTGACTTGGTTTTGGACAAATGATTTGTTATTGAGCCGTTTCCTTAAAGCTTTGGAAATTAGTTAAATCGGTTGACATTGATTTGATTTTGAAATGGTTTCCTTGAGATATGCCACTGAGGCGACTGTTGGATTTAGCGTGATTTTGAATTGATTTTTGGGTTCTGGACTGTTGAAAAGGATTGAGGAACGGTTTAGTTGGGACCCGAACCGGGTGGCAAAGTCCAAGTTTTAGGGGAGATGCTGCCGAAATTTCTATAAAATCCGAGGCTTTATTTGAAATGTTATTTGGGAAATTTGGAGTTTAATGCCTTTCCTATTTACTTGGAGGATTGTGAATTTATGGCTTCTTTTATTATTTTTACTTAGAACAATTATGAAAGCGATGAAGCTACGCTTTGAAAGAATTATTGAAAAGAGAAGCATGATTCCTCCTTACTTTTCCGAGAAGAATAGTATGTCTTTGGGTACAAGTTATTCGAAAAGGAATTTTGCCTTGAGGCTGTTTTAAAAGGTAAAACTGGTTTATGTTTTTCTCTATTAAACATAAAGAGTGTCCATTGGAAGAGTTTTCGTGATTTTAAAAGGAAGTGGATCTCGATTGACGAACCTCATTATTTTGACGTTTTGAATAAGATTCAGAGTACCCTTTGAACTCTAGTTTAACACAACAAAAATGATTCTCTTATCAGTTTGAAACGCTTCAGGTTTAATTATGGAATTGAAGCCGGTTTTTGTTTAAGAAAAGGAAATGGTTTTGAAAAGAGTAATTGATTACATGACTCGGATTGGCTTAGATCCTATTTTACTACCCAAATAAGGAAGCCAAGATTTTTAATGATTTTAAATGAATTTGGCGAAATGAGTTGTTATTCTTCCCTAAGGACTTGGGACTTTGCCGAGGAACTTTTGTTACAAAAATCCCATTGTTGGATGGGTGGTTTTGAATGTTTCAAAAGGAATCTTTAACTTTCCATGGTTTTGGAAGTTTTGGAAAGAGAATGCCGGGAGTGGCTATGTTTTAAAAAAGGGAACTCACTTTGAGTAAATTGGCTTATGAGCCTGAGATGATTTGAGAAACGAGATTTCTAAAGCCAAGGCTGAAAAGAGTTGAAACTTGATTTCAAAGTGAAACGAATTGAGAAAATGATTTATGGCTTAAATGCCGATTTCATAAATCTGATGATTTTTGAATGGTGGAAGTGCTGTTTTATTATGAGCCGGAATGGCCATGTATGATTATGAATATTGACTGGTTCTGGATTGAACCGTGAGCCGGAATGGCTGTGTGTGATTATCAATATTGGCTGGTTCTGGACTGAACCGTGAGCCGGAATGGCTGTGTGTGATTATCAATATTGGCTGGTTCTGGACTGAACCGTGAGCCGGATGGCTGAGATGGATGTTGATCCATGGATGAGATTGAATGCATGTATATGCTGAATCATTGATAAATGTGAATGTTGCACTTCCACTATCGGAGATGAGAGTTTCACTGGGAGGAAGCAGTGGCTAGCCACCACGTGCTCCAGGTTGAGACTCGAAGCTCTTTTGACCCTATGTCGTAAGTGTGGCCGGGCACTGTGAAAGTCCCGGATGAGCTCGCCCCCGTAAATATTCACCAGTGAGGGTGATGGATATGGATCATGATTATGATCAAGTTTATGATGAGTATAACTCGAGTTGGGGATGCGCGACAGAGGGACAGTCCAATGGTTAGCTACCAGGACTTGTCGGGTTGGCTCTATAACCGACAGATGATATCATCAGCCACTAGGGATAGGCATGCATCATATGCATTTGTGTGACATTGGTTGGGTGTACATATTATACTTGGTTTGCCTATGTGATTAATTGCTAACTGTTCTACTTGTAATAACTGTTTGTTTGTGCTTGAACTTCCTATCTGTGTTTGCATCTGGGACTCTGTTGGATTGTGGTGATTGGTTGTTGGTTGGATTGTTTGGGCCTAGGGCCGTGGTTGAAAAGAGATGAACTGATGGTTGATTTCGGTTTTGTGTTTCTGGTTTGGAATAAATTATGAAAGGCTATTTTGGTTCCGCATAGATAGACCGTTTTGAAAGGCTTTTAAGTTTTTGAGAATTGAATGGTTCCTCTTTCAGAAAAGATTTTCGACTTTACTTTTATTGTAAACCGTTGTTTTTGAAAAGAGGCATAAGACGGTTATGAATCACTGGTACGGTTTATCTTCATGTATCCTATTACAGTAATTCCCAAAAACCCTCTACTGAGAACCCTTTCGAGGATGATGTTCTCACCCCCCTATATTTTTCCCCTTTCAGGATATGGGCGCAGAAGTTACGAAGAGTTTATTTAGTTGTGGTTGAAATGCTCTGTATTACTTTAGACTATTATTTGTACCCTCGCCTTTATCTTGAGATATCCTGTAAGAGGGATAGGAATTGTATTGTCTAATGCTTGTAATATTATTTATATATATGTGTGTACATATATGGATGGACTCTTTATGAGCTTTTGTAAATTGTATGGTATCCTGTGAATGTACGCTATCGAACGAAAGTATTTTTGGGAGCGGTGTTGCGGTTTAAAGTTTCAAACAGGCTTATATTTTAGTATTAAATAGTATAAGTCGTCGTAATATCCGATCTATCAGAGTTGCGCAGCCGGAAGCGTGAGCTTTGGTAGTTAGGGTGTTACACTCCCAACTTATGATGGTGAGGTGTCATTTTCTCGTGAATCCATTTTTTCTCCAAAATGATTGCACTATTTCACTCTTTTAAATTTGTTTTTTAAAAATTATCTTTAATTGATATAATTATATTATAATTAGTATTTAATGAATGATACATAATTATAGTAATTTAAGATAATCTCTTTATTATAATTATACTAATCTCTTTTAAATTTATTTCAGAAAATTATTTTAATTATAATTATATAACAATATTATACTTAGTATTTAATAAATAATTCATAATTATACTAATTTAAAAAAATATATCCATTATAATTATATAAAATCAATAACTAATGTATTAGTAACCTAATTATCAGTCAAAAATATTTTTAATTATTTTAATTATATTAATTTTAATTATATTGATATAATTCTATATTTTATTCATTATCCTAAAATTTTATTAGTGACAAGTTATTATCTTAATGGTGACCTATATAATAATAATAATAATAATAATAATAATAATAATAATAATAATAATAATAATATAGAAAATTATATTTTAGAGAAATATAAATTGATTATTAATAATTAGTTATTAATAATGATAATTATATGATTAATTTTTAGTAATCATTAAATATATTTAATATAAATAACCAAGTTTAATAATTAGTTAACAAATAAAAGAAAATATTATTCCACGATTGTAGAAGCAACAACAAATAATATATAAATAACTAATTTAATATTAATGATAATTCAATATATATATATAAAATAACCAATTTAATATTAATAACGATAATTATCGTTATTATTCAATAATAATAATAATAATCTTCTTTTCTTTTATTAAAACACTCATCTAATTGAATTAATATAAATATTTAATGAAAATAAAGGATGGATTTTTTGGCTTGAAGGATAATACAATCGAATATTCTTGAAGATTTTAAAGCTATAAGTATATATTCTTCCTATATTAATATACGCATGCATGTTATCTCATTTTTTTCATAAATAGAAAATAGCATTTACCCGTTAAATTTGTTAGTTGCTTAACCGATTCATCTTATTTATTGTGATTGAGATTGATATATAATCATAAAGATTTTTTTCCTCCATTAATTTTAGTAAAAAAATCCATGACGTAAAATAAAATAAAATAAAGTCAGTATCTACTTTTTTCTCAATATTTTTTTATATTTACGGTAAATATTAAATGTAAAAAAAAAATAAATTAATTATTATCACTTTTATTTATTTACATTCATAATTAAATTTAATATAATTATAGTAAGTCTTTGTAATTATAACAATTTATATCTGTTACATATATAGCAATTATATTATATATAATTATATATCTCCTCTTTTATATATACTTAGCAAGTATTTCTATTTATATAATAATCTACTTAATATATTAAAATTGGGTTTTATCTCAACTAATGAGAGTGAGGTGTGGATTCCTCATAAATTCATTTTCCCTCCAAAATAAATGCATTTAATGAATAATGCATAATTATACTAATTTAGAAAAATATCTTTATTATAATTATATAAAATCCATATTTAATACATTATTAAACTACTTATCAATTATCAATCGGAAATATTTTTAATCATTTTAATAATAATAATAATATACTTCTACTTAATATACTAAAATTGTATTTTTCCCTAACTAATTAAAGTGAGGTGTCAATTTTTCATAAATTCATTTTTTTCCTAAAATAAAAGTACTATTCTCTCTTCTAAATTTATTTTAGAAAAATATCTTTATTATATTTATATTACAATTAATATTTAATGAATAATGCATGATTATACTAATTTAGAAAAATATATTTATTATAATTATTATATAAAATTAATATTTAATATATTATCAACTAATGAAAGCGAGGTGTCAATTTTTCATGAATTTATTTTCTCTCCAAAATGAAAGTACTATTCTCTCTTCTAAATTTATTTTAGAAAAATTAAAATTCCATGCTGAATATAGGTGGCAAGTTTAAAAAAAATAAACAAGTTAATGGAATCAAAGCATATTTCTATAATATATATAAGAATGTATATTTTTATTATATAAAAATTGAATTTCTGTACTTCATGATTGGCATGGCATACTTCTTAGCGTGTTTCTTAATTTATTTTTTATAACTCATTGAATACAATTTATTACAGTAAATTAATTATATCAACTAATTAATTTGGTTAGGTATTTAAATATCACACGATTTATTATAATTTATATCAATCAAATAATTATAATTTATTATATCAATTATTTTAATTCATTAATTTATAAAGTACATAATAACATAGATGATTTGTTACTTATACTGATTAAATACAATAAATACATATTAATTTAGTTAAAAAAATCATTGTCTCTTATGTTTTTCTATTTATTTTTTTTAATTCATTAAATCCAATCAATTATAATAAATTAATTATATCAACTAATTAATTTAATCAATTATTTTCTAATTTATTTTTTGAATTCAATAAATCAAATAAAATTAATTATTTGTATTGACTAATTGATTTGATTAATTTTTAAAAATATTTTTATTTAATTTATTTTATTTATTTAAATATAACTAATTAGTTATTTAATTTTATTAGGATAAATATCAAATTCTATTTCTAATATAAAAATACAAAATTTTATTCTTTCCATTTTTATTTTACCACTATAAAAGACCATATATCCTAGAAGAAAATATCATTTATTTATCAATTACTCTTTCATTAGGTAGCTTTTACAACAATTCTTTTTCTTCCTATGCGGCGTTGTCACAAGAAGGCAACTATCATGGACACAAATCAACACACACTCTTCAACTCATGTGCTCATCATTCAGAGCAATATATGATATGTTATCCATTAAGCATTTATAGACCATGGTGTTATCATGTATGCATAAATAAAAAAAAATCTGTAATTAAGCTTAAGTCATTTACCTATTTGTGTGATATATTGTAGTGCGAAATTACTTTCAATTTGTGTTGTGCAATGATATTATGGTTTAATTTAAGTTTTTATTTTAGAATTGTGTTATGATTTTATCTCATTATTTTCTCTTAGATATTAAGTTGATGTATTTTTATTTATTATTATTGAAGCGGATGTGATATAAAATTTGTAAAAAGAGAAAAAACTCACATTCAATTTATTTTATTGTAGTCTTCTATTCTTCTATTTCTTTTTATTTTTTATTCATTTTATTTTTTTAAATATCATATAATTTATTATAATTTATACCAATTAATTAATTATAATTCATTATATCAGTTAGCTTAATTCATTAATTTATAATATACATGATAAAATAGATCATTTGTTACTTATACGTTTATTTTTCTAAAATCTAAATCTGAATAATTATATTTTTAATTTTTGTTATGAACAAAATATTATTAATAATGAATAATAATTAACCACTAATACTTTTAATCAAAGTGTTTGGATGATTTTTATATTTATTAATATTAATTATTGATTATTTTTTTCATAAATAAATTATATTATAATTTTATGTTAGTTCATAATTGATTAATGATTAATGTTCATGAAGCTATGTTGCTCTAAATTTTATATTTTATAAATATTTTATTTAAAAATAATTTTTTTTAACATAAAAATATATTATTTTTAATAATATCATAATTTTATATTTTTTAATTATTCTAAATGAATATTTTATCAAATACCAATTATAGCCATTCTTTCATTTGCTTTTATTAATCTATTATCTAACTATTATATAAAATTAAAATCGTATTAATGAATTTAATATTAAAGTTAATTTGGCTTTTTATTATTTAGAGTGTTTTTCAAAGGTAGTGAAATTCCATTGATACTCAAATAAAATTACAAAAGAGTCCATAGGGTAGAATAAGTAAAATAATGTGACATTGCAATATCCAAATAAAACAATTTATGATCTAAAATGTTTATCTTTCTCTTTCTCGCCGTCTATTATATTATCTATTCTATCTATTCTATTATATAAAAATCGACTTTTTACCTTTAATGATAAAATCAACGTAGCATGCTTTTGCTTTATTTTGTTTAATTCATTAAAGACAATTCATTATGATGAATTAATTATATCAACTAATTAATTTGAATAGATATTTAAGTATCACACAATTTAAAATTATGTATATTAATTATTTGATTTAATTTTTATGATATATAAATTTAAGAAATAAATTAAAATAAGATAATTTATTACTTATTTAAATTAAATACAACAAATATAAATTAATTTAGTTAAAAATTTACTATTTTCTAATCTTCTATACATAAAAATGACAAAACAAAATTATAAAAATAATCTTTTTATCACTTTGCTATTTTAATTTTATTTTCTTTGCTTTTTTTTATGTATAATTTTATTTTATATTAACTTTGTTTATTTAATAATAAAATATACTCATATTAATTCTATCATATAATAATATATTTTTCTCCTATATTAATCGAAGAATTTCAATAGTTATCAACTACATCTAATAGAATGACTAAGAAGTGAGAACTACGAGAAGTTAAACCCAGGTTCAAAATGCTGAAACAAAGAAAAGAAAACAGTGGATATATGATTAGAGAAAAATGTATAATAATGACAAAATGTACTAAAACTAGATTTTTTCTCCAACTAATAAAAGTGAGGTGTTAATTTCTCATGAATTCATTTTTTCTCTAAAATGAAATCACTATTTTCTTTTCTAAATTTATTTTAGAAAAATATATTTATTATAATTATATTACAATTAACATTTAACAAATAGTGCATGATTATACTAATTTAGAGAAATATTTTTATTATAATTATATAAAATCAATATTTAATAGATTATCAACTAATAAAAATGAGGTGTCAATTCCTCATGAATTTATTTTCCCTCTAAAATGAAAGCACTATTCTCTCTTCTAAATTTATTTTAGAAAAATATCTTTATTATAATTATATTACAATATTACAATTAGCATTTAATGAATAATGCATAATTATAATAATTTGGAAAAATAAAATAAAGTCCAGTAATTTATCTTCCGATTGCACATGTGTGTAGAATAACTTTTAAGAAGGAGTCATGTATAGTAAATACAGTCGATGATTGTAAAACTGTATACTAACATTGATATAATATTATTTCAAGTATATGTTTTGCAGGCATCAAAGAAAAGTGTTGAGTTATTTTTTAGTAAATTTAAATTTTTTATTGTTTATTAGAAAATTTTGTGCATTAGAATTCTCTAATAATTTATTATTTATTTTGAGCTAATTTTGATATGGTAAAATAATATATAAACATTTGTTGGTGGGTCTAAGTATTATTAAGTTATTTATGGTCACATTGAGTATATATGTTTGATTTATTGAAGAAAGTAGATTATTAAAATCAATTAATAACTATTTTAGAGTTAATATATTTAACACTAGATTAAGAAAAAACAAATAATACATAACATGTTATATTTTTATTAATCAAATTATTATAATTTAAATTAATTTTAATAAAATAAATTAAAAATATAATTTCAATCTTATCACGTGCATGACACGAGTTAATACACTTGTTTTATATATCATTATTAATATCAATGACTAATTACTAATTTGACAATATCAAAATGTGCAACATGACATTCTTTAATTGCATTAAAATTAAAATTAAAATATTGAAATTGAAATATACCTGTATTATGTATCATATATTATTATCTAATTTAATAATCAAATGTGTCACATGACACTCTCTTATTAAAATTGAGCGAAAATATTTTTTTCCAAAATTAATAAACTTCATTCCTAAATTCTCTCATCTACCTCTCTCCATTTTTCAATTTCTCTCTACCATTTTTACTCTATATATAATTTATATTGTATATTAGTAATTTTGACAAATCAAAATATATATGTAATCCGATATTTTTTTATAACAATTAAAATAAAATTTTTTCTTCCAAAATTAACAAACTCACTCTCACTCTCATTCTTTATCTTTATTTTTCTCTCTCTTTTCTTTCATTCTCTATTTTGTCTATCTTTCTGTTCTGCAGAAAACAAAATTACCAAAATAATATAATTTAAATAAAAATTATTATTATTATATCCATATTTTTTTAGTTTTAAATTTTTACCACTTATCTTTCTAATCTATATTTTTATTTCTCTTCTTTTAAATATTTATTACATATAATTTGGAGAGAATACTAATGTTATAATTAAAAGTTAGAATCAAAATTCAATTATTTTAAAAAAAATTAATTTTGAATTAATTTTATAACTATCAATATAATTTTTTTATGCTAATATCTAATTATATTTTTATATACATAGAGAGAAAAAATATTATTTTTAAATAACAAGTATAAAAATTAATTATTTCTATTTATGCAACAGACTTAACACCTAATTAAATATAAAAGTGTACACGTTAAATTATCTCAAATTTTAGATAACGAATATTAAAATTAATTGTTAATAAAAGATTAGACATTTTCATATAAAAATAATAACTAAAAATCTTATTATTTGATTTTTTATCTATAGATACCTTGGTCTTCTTAGTCAGAGACTTTTGTCAACCTATGACTTTTTTTTTGTAAAAATAGTTTGATTTTATAAATATTTTGTGCCATGCATAATTTATACTGTCAAAACAAAGTGGACTGTAACTTTAAAAAATATATATTCCCGTAATGTTATTACGGGTAAAAATATCTATAGATACTTTGGTCTTTTTAGTCAGAGACTTTTGTTAACCTACAACTTTTTTTTGTAGAAGTAATTTAATTTTATAAATATTTTATGCCATACATAATTTATACTGTCAGAACAAAGTGGATTATAATTTTAAAAAATTGATATTCCCGTAACATTATTATTGGTAAAAATACTAGTTGAAAACTAACTTTAATGTACAATAATTGTTTTGTTTTTATCAAATTGAATTCAGATAACGGCCAAACTAACCATAAATAGCTGCCAAACTAACTCATAATTCCTCATTGAATCCCAACCCATCATCGTTTCGAGAAAAAGAAAATGAAATAGTCAACTTCTCATTGAACTATTGTATTTTTAAAAGATTTTTTAAAAAATAAAATAGTTTTAGGTGTATAATTTTTGTAAAATTTAATTAATTTAAGATATTTATTATTGTTGATTAAAAAAATAAATTGAAATGACAATTTAATATTTTTACTTTTAAAATATTATTTATTTATTTTTCTAGCATTTTTTATTATCCAATGATCGCATTAATATAATTTAATTCAATAAAATTATTTATTATCATTTGATTGAATAAA
Organism: Arachis ipaensis; assembly: GCF_059453495.1. Classification (NCBI taxonomy): domain Eukaryota; kingdom Viridiplantae; phylum Streptophyta; class Magnoliopsida; order Fabales; family Fabaceae; genus Arachis; species Arachis ipaensis. Next base: position 115,014,122 of record NC_142443.1, on the reverse strand, counting down.
ATTTCTATTTTAGCGAAAAATTTTAGGATTTCTCAACCTCAAGATCATCCATGTTAAAGCATTAAAAAAATAACTAAGAGTGTGGAAGCGTCTCTTCATTTGAGAGTATGATTGAGATCAAAGAGCTTGCCTCTTGTGGTTCTTTGATCTTCGTCAACCAAAACCTTCTGTATTTCTGATAGGGCTGAATTACAATTTTACTGTGGGAAAAGAGCTACCAAGGCGAGTTTGATGTCTTGGAGACCAAAATTCTGAAGTCATTATTTATATTTGAGTGTGACACTCATTAAACCCTAAAACTCAAATAAAATAGTACCTATGATTTTAATCTCATTTATCCAAATCAAAAGTAATAATGACTTATTTAATTCAACATTTATGACAATAAATGAGATAACTGTTATATAAGTCATTTAATGTGAAATTACTTAATTTGCGATTATAATTAATATATGTATTGTCCATAAATATATTAAGAAATAATAATTTCCTAACAATCTTCTACTTCGGTTATAAATATATATTTTCTTGAGATAATCAACTCTTATAAATTTTACGCGCAAATCTGAATGTTATTTCTCTTATTACTTTAATAATCTGGTCTATCTCATATATTAGTTATGAAATTATCGAAATTTGTATCACATTAGTGTCGCAACAAAACCACGATAATCCCATACTAAAATACTCAACCACATAGATCAAATTTGAATGAGAAAATTTAGAAATTACATGCAAAAATGATCTCATGCATGTCTATTTTTAACTTGAATAAAAGTTTTATTTTATTCGGTGACAGACTTAGATGAAACTGCAACGGCAACGTCCGGGCTCATAGCGACGGCGACTAAGTGATGAGTCTGTGGAAGAAGAAGAGAAGAACTTAACAGACTCACAATGAGAGAGAGAGAGAGAGAGAGAGAGAGAGAGAGAGAGAGAGAGAGAGAGAGAGAGAGAGAGAGAGAGAGAGAGAGAGAGAGAGAGAGACATTTACCTAGAGAAAAGGGACTCGGCAGGAGAAAGGTGGCGACGGGCTCAACAGCGACGGTAACGGGATGAGCAGCGATGATGACATGAGCTGTGAACAGTGACGGACCCAGAAAAATTTAGTAATGGGGCAAAAATATAATAAAATTTAAGTATAGATATTTTTTTTGCTTCCCACGATACTCAACAAGTTAAGAACTAATCCGTCATGAATTTGAATTTCATTTAAGAATCTATAATTGGCCGGCAACGAGTTGCTATCACTACAAGAAAATGAAGTATTTGTAACAAAAAATTTATATCAAATTTAAAATTGTTACAAATTATGGTTTTTTCGTAACAATAATTAGTTATTGTTACAAAATTTGTTTAGATATATTCAAATTTGTTTAGATATATTCAAAATTTAAAATTAGAACTATCTAATATATAATGATAAGAACTAGAAATATACACACAATTATTATTATAATATTTAAAATGATAAAATATAATTTCATACACATAGTATAATATTTAAAATAACAAAAAAATATTTATATGGGTTTTTTTTGTTTTTAACATGACTAATTATTATTTTTTTATATATATTTTTAAACAATTATTTTACTTTTTATTATCTCATATTTAATTGTCAAATCTACTTATTATAATTTTTATAGTATAAATAATTTTTTTACCAAAATAATTACAATATATTAATATATAGATAATATATTTTTTCATCTTAAACAATTTTTAAAAAATCACTAATAATTTAAGTTGTATTTAATTAGAAAACTAAGTTTTAATTTAATTATTAATTAATTAAATAATATAATAAAATTAATTATCACTATTTTTTGAGTTTATTTTTTTATTTTTCATACTAAATCAAATTTAACAATATAATTATTATTATGTGTTAAGTTTAACAAAATATTTTTTAACATAAAATACAAAAGAACTATTTATTTTTTATTTTGAGACAAATATAATATAATAAGTGGTATATATGTATATAAGTATTTATTTTTTAAAAAAAAAAATTGTGGAGGCAAATGTCCCCTCTATATTAAACGTGGGTCCGTCCCTGGTTGTGAAGGAAGATGGGAGTTGTGAAGGGGTAGGCGGCGATGGACTCAGCAACAACGATGATGGGAACTATGCGGTTTTTTGTGAAGAAGTCAAGAAGAAGAAGATTTTGGGTGAGGATGACTAAGTTTATCTTGCATGGCTATAGAGTATAGATTGAAGTTATGAATCACTAAATCTGTGATGTGAGGCAAATCCTAATTCCTAAAAAGTGTTTATATGTATATATTCGGGGCGGGTATACCCTAAACCCGACCATGCCCTGTCCTGAGCAAAATCTGCCCCGACTGGAGTCAAGTTATTACCCTCTTCATCCGGGTATGGATGGGTCGGGTACCCGCGTATTCGGAAACTCCTGCTAAGTCTAACCACGTATTGATACTCCATTTATTAAGGGTTTATCGCTAGCCAATGAATTGCTATATACACAATACGAGATTCTAACTCCTAATAGTTATTTAAGCGGACGAGTGAAATGATCACTTAACAAACTCAAATTGATTAAGACAAATATGAATTTTTTTAATATTTTAATATTAAAAATTCTCAGAGTTTGATTTTAATTATAACTTTATAAAATATTTATAATAATTACTATATATATTATTTAATTTTTTAATAAATTTTTTATATAATTTTATGTATTATCCTATACAGAATACGGAAACATACACTAGTTAATTAATAACAATATAATTAGTCTACCATAATCTTAATCTAATCTTTTATTATAATTAATTTTAATTAAATAATCAAATAACTTGAATATAAATATGTCTAATCTAATCGTATAAAGAAAGAGTAGATTTTCTATATATATATATATTGGGAATAAAATATCACTTTAAAATAAAATTATTATTAATGACATATAAATATTGAAATTATATTAATACATTAATAGAAATACATTATTATAATAAAAAGTTGCAAGAATTAAAATAACTAAAACTTATTAACTTTAATTAGTTAAATTAGCATAAAATAAGAAAGAGATGATTAATCAGATTAAATAAATTAAAAAATATTACTAAATAAAGTAAATATCACAATAATTATATTACTAATTGAAAAAAAAATCAATTTAACCAATTTAAATTTTTATTAAAAATAGACAATTAAAGATCATCAATGAATAAAAATAAATAGGATATAATACATTAAAAAATAATTTTGGTAGTATAAATAATAAAATTAAATTATTATATACAATTTTTACTTTTTATCTTATTATGATTGAAGTTAACATTAATGGTAAAAAAATAATTTTAGATAGTCCTAATTTGTATTTTACAACATAGTTAAAGCACAATTCATAATTTTTTATTTTGTGATTAATTAACATTTTTTAAATTTTTTGGTTAAGTCTTCTGTAATTTATGATTGCTAAATTTTTTCTACAAAATACAAATTGATGATGAATTATTACAATTATAATTAATTAAAAAAATAAAAAAAATTATAAAAAATCAAATAAAAGATAAAAAATAGAGTAAACATTTATTTTGAAACTAAAAATTTATTAATTGTGCTAGAAATTCTAAAAATTTGTATCTTATTATATAATCAATTTTGTTACTCACTTTAACTTTATTATTCATTTATTGTATCTAAAAAAGTATATAATGTCACACTTATTTTAAAAAAGATGAAACTCTTCAAATACACGGTATAATATATAATTTAAGAACAATAAAATAAAAATTTTTAGAATTTTATAATAGTATTTGAAATTTTCAATGACATAATACAAAGTGTTTAAATCGACCAAATGAATTCAATAGTTATCCTTTGCACATCTTATTTAAATTTGAATTTTAAAATTTAATTTGTATCTTTCTTTTTCTAATATAAATTATTTTTGACAAAAAATAGAGAAAAAATTTATTAGACCAAAAAAATATCCTATCAAAAAATTATTATAAAGAGATTTATAATTAGAGAAGAAAATAATAAAAGTATTAATAATAATTAAGAAAAAGAAACGAAGCTTGTATTAAAGAATGTTAGAAAAATAATAAAGTTCATATTAATAATAATAATGCTGAGAAATGATGTTGCTGCTTTAGACTTCTAACCTTTATTTTTGGCTATCTTTTTTTCTTTTCTTTGCTTTTTTTTTTTAATTATCAAGTCATAAAAAAATAAAGAACAATTCAAGAAAACGAAAATAGGAAGATCGAAAACAGTAAGATCAATAGTAACTATACAAATTAAAATACATAGGAGAAAAATAAACTATTATATGATAGAATTAACATGAGTATATTTTATCATTCAAACAAAGTTAACGCACAACAAAATTATATGTAAAGAGAAAAATAAATTTAATTTTAGTATATTAATAATATAAAATATTTTATATAATCATTCAATTCAATTAGATTTATCTATTTAGATCATTATTGAAAAATAAATTTAAGATACCGACATATAATTACTTTAAATTAAGCAATAATTATCAATACTATATAAGGAACACACTATTTCACTAAGAGTGATTGCCATAAGAAATAATTTTCCAATTTTCTATACTAATATTGAAAAGTTTATATAATACTATATAATAATATTATCATTATCAATACTATATGATATCAAAACAAAAAAAAAAAATCACCATGCTAATATAATATTATCAATATTATATAAATCATCTTTGCATTTATTTTTCTATACGTATATAATATTTAATTAACAAATTAAGACATATATAATATTTCGTTAATACATATATAATATAAAGTGATTTATAAATTATTATTAATTCGTATATAATGTATAATTAAATTTAATGAATTTAATTAGAATAAACAACAAATTATTTATTTTATTTCAAACTTTATAAATAAATAAATTAATTAACTAATATAAAAAATTATAATTAATGTAGTAAAATTAATTAAGTAATAAATATTATAATAAATTATATTAACATTTAAATATCTAAACAAATCAATTAGCTGATATAACTAAGTCATAGTAATAAATTGTATTGAATGAGTTAAAATAATTAAATTGAAAAACACTCTCCAGAATATGCCACGTCATCATTAAATACAGAAATATGATTTTTATATAATAGAATAGATTTTTACATTTTCTCTTGAATGGTACTTTCTTTCCTGGGTATTTACTATTTAGATAACTAGACTAGTAATACTTATTAATATTTCTGTACCGCCTTAATCACAAAAATACTATCTTACTTCTTCAATACCTCAAATTAAGCATCAAATAAAAGTTGAAAAAGTCAAAACATGACTCCGTTATGACTTATGCGTAAACGCCTTGTCAAAAGGGTTGAACCAATAATCTTGTGTTTACAGTTCACTAGCACTGCTTAACTTCGACCACCGGATCAGTTACCACACAGTAGTAGTACGAAAATTTTAAATGCAGACAAATCTACTAATAAAAAAAAAAAATAATAACTATTTCTACTCATAAAAGATAATTTTGTACGATAAAATTATCTAAATACTGAAAAATCACCTAAAAATCCCAAATTAACCTTTTCTTAACTCTAATCTCAACACCCTTTCCCAAAATTCTTTTCATGAATTTCACCATCTCCTTCACCACCGCCACTAACACCATCGTCACCAACTGTAAGCCCCACCTTCCTCCTTCCGCTTCAAGCTATGGTGGATGGCTCAGAAGATGGGAGACAAAGGACGGCTCCCACCTTGAATCCGACTACGATGATGAGAGTAACCAGATCGTCTACACCGTCTTCCTCCCTCTCATTGAAGGAAGCTTCAGAGCATGCCTTCAAGGCAACAACCGCGACAAGCTCGAGCTTTGCATCGAGAGTAGAAATTCCGACACAAAGGTATTGTCCTTTAGCCACGCGCTCTTCATCAACACCAGCAACGGCCCCTTTGCCACCGTCCACGACGCATTCCAGGTCGTGAAGAATCGTGGATTTCTTTGGGTGGTGCACGTGAGACGCTTTCTACCAGGAGGTGACGCAGGAGGGCGTGGAGGACGGGATCCAATCCCTGGCGGTAGGTGGTGCGTCGCCGAAGTTCCCTTTGTCTCGGAAATTAGGGCTTATAGCTAGTGGTAGTGGTGGTGTTGGTGAAGGAGATGGTGAAATCCAGGAAAAGAATAAAAGGAAGGATTGAGAATTGGAAGAGGAATATTGAAATTAGGGTTAGGAAAAGGGTAATTTTGGGATTTTTTGTAATTTTTCATTGTTTGGATAATTTTATCATACGAAACCATTTTTTATGGGTAGAAATGGTAGTTTTTTTTTTATGGATAAATTTATCAACATTAAAAACTTTCGTAGGTAAAAATGGTAGTTTACTCATAATAATAATGAATCTGTTGGTAGCACTAACTGTGTGCCCTTAACATTGCTAATTACTGTTGGTAATTGCCTTCTGGTTCTGTTGGTAATTGCTCACCCACAAAAATGCTGCATGAAAAAGCTTTCATTCTTGTTAGTTATTGTTGGCTATTAAGTACATAAGGCCCAACCACTATCTCCCTTTGTTCTGGTGTTTTTATCAACTCCGGGAGTAGTGAAAGGTTAATGTCACAGGTTATGCTGCTGAGTGACAAGGGGCATTCTCTGTTCATTTTTTATCTGTAACTCTTTTTTCTTTTCTTGGTAGGGGACGGGAGAAGAGAATATTGGAGTGCGCTCTTTTTTAGTTCTCAATTTTAGCTGCCTCTAAAAATTAAATAAGAGAATATTGGATTGGGTGCTTGTACCTTGGGAGTAAGTCATCTTTGAACTCTATAAGCTTTGTCTATTTTTCGTGTTCTCATTTTTATTTTCCAGTGAATAGAGCAAGGGTACTGTAGCAAATTGAATAAAGTACTAAATTTGTCCCTTACGTTTGGATGTAATTCTGCTTTGGTCCTTAAGGTTTAAAGTGTCCTATTTGAATTTAAAAAAGTTTCATTAAGTTTCAATATAATCCCACCGTGAGGTCAAAGTTAAATAATTAATGGAACGTCCTACATAACAACAGTACAAAAACAAGGTCGATAATATGGAGAACAAGTACAAGCTCCGGAGGCACAAAATCAACCGTGGATGCATCAATACATTTATTTATCATTTTTTTTAGTTCTATAGAAAATATTTCATTTAAATTGTAAGAACAATGATAAATAAATGTATTGATGCATCCACGGTTGATTTTGTGCCTCTGGAACTTGTACTTGTTCTCCAGATTATCGACCTTATTTTTGTACTGCTGTCATGTAGAAGATTCCGTTAATTATTTAACTTTGACATCACGGTGAGACTACATTGAAGTTAAATGAAACTTTTTTGGATTCAAATAGAACACTTTAAACCTTAAGGACCAAAACAGAATTACGTCCAAACGTAAGGGACTAATTTAGTACTTTACCCATAGCAAATTATACTCTATAAGTCCTGATCGTTGTTAATCAATGCCAATAGTTATCAATTTCCAACTAAAAAATATTTGTTAATCATCTTAGATTCATAGTTACTAGTTTTAACCTTTTAGGTACTTAAAACATAAGATTAAGTAGGCAATATATATAATTGCAACTTACCCGAAAAAGTAAGCAGAAAATTTGGGACCAAAGACTACAATTGCTTCCTTAACCAACTTCCTCTTCACTATCTTCCTTCTTTGCACGGTCGCGCTGCTCAATAGTCCACAAATGTGAAGGGAGGAGGGCCTTTTGTGAAGGTAATTCTGCTATAAATAGAAGAGTCTGGGCCCAGCCAGCATATTTACCATATTTGGTTACAAAAGCCTCCGCAACACGATCACAGAGCTTAGGCGTCAACCGGGAACCTGCAAGCTCAGGTAAGAGGTACCTCGTAGCAATCTTACCCAAGTTTAAAAATGACACATGCACAACATTTTACAAGATGACATAATCAATAAAGCGGAAACAACATATATATTGTACAATAAGAGAATAATTCAATTAGGTAGAAATCACAAACAGCAGGATCATGAATCTCCTAAAGCCACAATCAAATCAACAGATATCTTATTCTCAAAAAGCAAATATAGTAATATATAGAAATCAAACTGAAAAAATATGCCAAGCTGAAAGCTACAAGAAATACTACTACGTAGCTAACCTGCCAGACATGGGTGTCAACAGGAATGGCATGATGCTGATCAAGGGAGAATAGAGCAATGCAAGCAGCCACCTTAGGACCCACCCCAGGCAATGTACAAAGTGCACATATAACTTCTTCCAGATCCAACTCACGCAGAGATCTAAGCCATTCTTCGCCTCCTTCTGGTTTCAATCGCAAAGCACTCACTGTCCCAACTATATACTTTGCCCTACATAAAAACAACACAAAATTCAACACCTTCATTCATAACCTATTTTACAAGTACTACATTTTCACTCACAAAAGCTTATTGTATGAATATATATATGCATATTTGAATAAAATACTGCTGCTTTAAACTTCTTAAATTTGTGACTAATTTTTTCATAGACTTGCTGCTCATATCAAATACTTATTTTCATATTTGTGCATCATAAGTTCATAACAGAAACTCTATATATATATATATATATATATATAAGATAATGAGTGAACCTGTAACCAAAACCAGCTTTTCTAAGCTGTTCCTCCGAGACCAAGGAGAGCTGCTCTAAAGTGGGAAAAGCATGGAACTTGAATCCCTCAACAGTGCCCAAGTATGTCCCCAAAGAGGAAATGTAATCCACCATCTTGGTAATCCTCCCAATGTTGTTGTTCGATGAACACAGGAATTGGATCAAGCACTCAAACGGGTCTTGCCGGAGCACCCTCGCGCCGCCGAGGTGCTCCGCCAGCTGAGCGAACCTGACATCGGATTCGGAGAACACATTCCAGAGGTTGGAGAGCAAAACGCCGGCGTTTAGAAAATCGAGGAGTGCCTCCATGGCTTGACGACGGTGGTGGTGGTGGGCCTGTGTTGAATGGAGGCAGTATGAAACGTCGCCGTTTTGGAGGTGCTTGAGGGAAACTAGGTGGGAGGAAACAACGCCAGTGAATTGATTGGGGGCGGTGTTTTTCCAGCGGAAGGTTTGACCGGTGGGGAAGGTGAGCGAGAGCGAGAGTTCTTGGCGCGTGAGATTGAGTGGGACCCACTCGCAGTTGGGATTGGATTGTAAGGGTTTCGGAATGGATGATGCTATTGGTGGTTTGACGATGGAGCGGTGGGTTCTGTGGAGGGTTTTGATTTGTGGAGTTGGAGGCGTTGATGGAGGTTTTGCGTTTGGGGAGCTTTTTGGCTTCATGACAATGGTTCGTCTCAAATTGAAATTGAGCTTGAAATTGATCGTGTGCATGCGCTCTCTCACCTTCAGCTTCAATGTCACTCTCTTTTTTTTCTCCCTTTCTCTGTTCCCAGGGGATTCAGAGAAAGCAGTTAACGGTTACACTGCAATGGATCGGGTCAGGTCTCAAGGAAATTGTTGTTGTAAATCACATTTTTATATAAAAAAAAAATAAATAAATAGTTTTGCTACGCATCTAAATTTTTTTTTTTAACAGGTCTGCATACAAGCCTTTTTGGCTTACAAGTTATACAAGTTGGCCCAAACTCAACAAAAAGCACGCGCACTATACTCCTCTACAATCGAGCGTAAATACACATGCCTTAATCACCGTTTCGTTTTTTCAAAGTGCGCTCATTATGACAAACTATTCCTCTTCTTCCTCAATCAATACCTGTAATACCTGGTTAACTGAAATTAATTAAATAATGAGTTAAATAGGAGCAAATATGGTTGGAAGATTTGGCAATTGGAATTTGATAATTTAAATATGATATTTGGATTCAGTGAATTTTTCCGAGTCGGAAAACATAGTTTTCTGCGTAAAAGCGCGCAGTAGAATTCTGATTGGCAGTACCGGCTAAGATCTGTCTAGTACTACAGCTGAGGAAATTGATTATGAGTAAATAAGATTAAGGAATGAGGAATTATAATTAGGTGAGGTAGAAATTTTTAAAGTGCGATTTAGAGCGCTAATCTTAAAGGGTTTTGGCCCAAAATTGGGCCAACGGACAAAAATAAGTGAACCAGGCCTAAGTGGACCCAAGACCCAACATATATAAACATTAGTTATGAGCATTTCAGCTCATTTTACCCTAAAAGGAAGGGTTGGGGCGCTGATTTGGGAAGAGAGAAGAGAAGAGAGAAAACCTAACTCTCTTTGATCTTCAAACCACCATAACTTGAGCTACGGAGCTCCGATTGACAAGCCGTTTGTGGTCACGCGTCGATCTTCTCATCCTCTACAATTCTATCTAAGTTTTGTGGTGAGTATTCCATTCATCTCTGTCCAGTTTTCAAAATTATCCACCATTACACGTTTTTGGGTAGTTAGTGTTGAAATCTTGTGATTTTGGGTGTTTAGGGATACTCCAACATGGATTCTAAGCGGGTTATATCCCTACTTCATATGGGATGAGGTAAGAAGTGCTCAAACCCTTGTGATTTGTCATTTTTATGAGCCCTAGGTTGATGTATGTATGTGATATTGGTTATGTTAGTGTATTTGGTGATGTTGGTGTACAATTGGGAGATTGGTATTGCTTGAAGAGCTTTGGTGAGGCTTGGAGCTAAGGTTGGTGAAGACTTCCAAAGAAGAGGCTCAATTGGTTTGGCTACAAGAGGTACGGTTTAAGTTTCATTTAAGTACCGTGTGGTGTGATGAGAATTTCTAGGCTAGATGCCCCTAGGATTAAGTTTGGATTGTGTAAATGGTTGGTGCTAATATGCATAGTTGGTATATAATATGAATTAATGATTGGGTTGAGAATTGCGTGGCCTTGTATGTTTGGTGTATTGAAAATTTGATGTATTGGGTAATGAGTATTGATTTGTGGTTTATGCATTTAAATTGTGAAATTGGGCCGGAGGCCGTGAATTTTGGGCCGGAGGCCGGAAAGAGGTAAGGAAGGTAAGTTGACGTGTGCATTATATGATGACACAAGTGATTGGATAAATTTCAGATAATGAATATATGAATGATTGGGTTGGTTATTGAATAATAAGGTTTGGGGAGTTAGAGTGTGGAATTTGGTAATTTTGGGTGAAATTATGTAGAAGAGGTATGTTTGGTTTTGGTTGAGATATATTATGTGGTCATATATGTGATTATGATTATTGATGCCTTAGCTTGATGGTATGATGATGCATTAGAGATACGTATGTTGTGATATATGCTTGAGGAATGATTAAGGTTGATTTGTGGGTGAAACCACGTGATAGTGAGTATGATATTGATTATGTATAATGATGGTTGATTGGAAATAGTGTTGTTGAAATTTGGCATGAGGAAGAGTATATGATATGTAAATGTGTTTGAGTTTGAGCCACTTGGGTGAAGTGGGTTAAAATGGTGGGATGATGTTTTGTGAATTGTGGTAAAGTGTTAATGTGTGAGTTGAGGAGGCTTGATGTTGATTTTGGTATATTTTGATTGATTTCAAAGAAAGGGATGAAATTGGCATGTTTTGGTTGATTTTGAAAAGAGTTGGAAATGGCTTGTTTTGAAAATGGCACTTTGTGATTTTGTGTGAAATATGGTTTTTGGGCATACTTTGACGGGACATAACTTGGACTGCGAATTTCCGTTTTGTGCCAAACTTGTTTAAAAGTGAAATTGGATCCGCGATGTCCATGCCATTCGAAGAATGGGCGAAAAATGATTTAAAATAAGAGAGTTATGTCCGTCGGAAGATTGGGGGTTGAATCTGTGAATTCTGCAGCTTTTAACTTAGAAAATTTTTAGCAGAATGACCCTCCACGCGTAGGCGCACTTGGCGCGTACGCGTCGTTCTTCAAGAAGGCACCATCCACGCGTGCGCGTGGTGTACGCGGGCGCGTCGATGCGCTGCACCAAATGCCCAGCCATTTTCCCGAGAGTTGTGCCAGAATTGTGCCAGTTTTATGCCTGGGGCGCAAGTGCACCCACGCGTACGCGTGGCTGACGCATACGCGCCGTTTGGCTATTTTTCAATCCGCGCGTCCGCGCGTATGACGCTTGCGCGTCGATGAATTTTGTGGCCATCCACGCGTGAGCGTGGAGTGCGCGTACGCGTGGCCCTATTTTCATGCCAAAGTTGACTTTGAGTTTTAAAAGCCAAATCTCATGCTTCTAAGCCTCCGATCTCACCCCTTATGTATTATATCATTATGATATACCTAGCAATGAGAAAGGAGCTAGGGGATGTGGTAACTCGCGAGTGAAGCAAGGGGAAAAGTTATGATCAATGATGATCAAAGATGATTATATGAGATATGGAGGATGACGGTGGAAGTACCGTGTATGCCATGAGCCGAAGGGCTATATTTATTAATAAATGGCTGGTTCTTGATTGAACCATGAGCCGGATGGCTGAGTTATTGCCGGGTTATGGCAAAGTCATTATTGGTTATGGCTGAGTATAAAAGCAGATATGATTAATGAATGAATGTGTTAAATGGATAATAATGGAGAATGTTGAAATGTGATGTGTGACCCCGGGTAGTAGGCAGTGGCGTTGTCTATTTGCTCCGGGTATGAGACGGGAAAGGATGTTTATGATAAATGAGTTAAATTATGGAGTTTTGAATAAATGAGTATTTGTGATATCTGGGTAGTAGTAAGGGTGGTGGTTCATCACGCTTGCTCCAGGTTAATGTTTGAGATTTGATAACAATGATGATTGCTTTTAAACTAAACGAATATATGTTTTGAGATCCTGGGCAGTAGCAAGGGTTGTGGTTCGTCCCACTTGCTCCAGGTCAGAGATTGTGACGCCTGGGTAGTAGCGGCAGTAATGGTGAATCCACTCGCTCCAGGTTGAGCTTTTAGACACCCGCCTGGGTAGTAGCCGCAATAGTGATTATTTCACTGGCTCTGGGTTGAGCGGGCAGTAGCAAGGGGGTTGTAGCTCAAACCTACTTGCTCTGCAAGGGGTGTTTCTGTCCAATGGTTAGCTACCAGGACATGTCGGGTTGACTATATAACCGACAGATGATATCATCAGCCATAGGGCAGGCATTCATCATTTGCATATGTTTGAATTGTTTGGGTTTGCCTGCTTGTTTTGGATTTCTACATCATATATGCCATGTTACCTGACTATGTGCTACTTGTTCTACTTGTACCATATTTGTGTATTACTTGCCTGTATTGCTTGTGTTTGTACAACTGAGAGGCCCCTCATGCTGGTGTCGGTGGATGTTGAGGGCTGTTCTTGATGAGATGAATTGATGATTATTGAATGAGATAATTTGAACTCCCTGGGTAGACGCAGTGATGTGGTGAAGGTATGATGTAATGATATAGAATTGTTGAGATAGAACAACTGGTGATAGTTTTGCTTATGATTCTGAGTCTGATTCGTGGAAGAGTCAGCGAGTTGGGAAACATGTGAAACATGAATTAGATTTAGCACTCCCTTATGATAGTTGCCTATTCATGGATTAGCGAGAACCTAGGATGGATAATTGGTGAAGAAGTTTAGGATGCTTAGTGAGTTTTTATTGCAGTGCATTGTATTTATTTGACACTTTTACTGTACTGGGAATCCATGGGCCCGGGGTTCTCATTCCATATATATCTCTTGTTTTTCAGATACAGGTCCAGGTGCTCAGAAGTGAGTTGTGGGTCGTCTGAGAGACGGCGAAGATCTTTATTTTCTCTCCTTTGTGTTTTGCTTAGAATCTCTCCACCTTTGTTTTGAAAAGATTATATTATGTATTGAACTCTTTTGAATTTGCCTATAGAGGCTCTCATGTTTCCTTCGGGAGAGATTAGGATATACTGTTGTCAACTACTACTGTATCCTAGCCGGCCTAAACTTCGCGGATCGCGACTAGTGGCTATTTACTTATGTTATATATATATCTATCTGTTATCTACCTCTTAATCTCCTCTACGCCTTATCCGTATATCGCTTTCGGCTTCACGGTTTATCTTTTGTTGTCGAAACGTGAGTGACACGTCTTCGCGATTTTATTTCTACTCTTTTCAGGCTTCTCAATTAATACTCCTTTCGAAATTACCTACTTTTATATATTAAAAATCCACCTGAGAGTCGTACCACCGTAATATCATTGACTTATGACTCGAGCATAAGGATTTGAATATTAGGGTGTTACAATACCCAAACCGTCAAGATTCAAGTTACATTCCAAACCAACTGCAATTATGAAGAAACCTTCCAACTCCTCGCAAAAAGTAGAAGAAATCAAGAATAAAACATAGAAATCTCCATAAAAAAAATACCAAAAAGAACGAACAAACATTATTCAAGGTACTGTTTTACTGTTCTTCTAGATTTTTCACATTTCTGTTTCTGATTTCACGCACTATATCGTCAATATTTCTCTCTCTGTTTTACTGTTCTTGGTTTAGATCTCATATTACTGTTTTGATGAAACTGTTCTTCGTTTACGCTATTTTACGTACTTCTAGTGACTGCTTTAATGTGTGTTTTGATCTGTTTTGGTACATATTTTGTGCATGTTTACATATTTTTAAGTAGGTTTGTGCATGTTTACATGAAAGGCTCTTCCTCTTCTAAATGATTTTTGGGTGCATATGTCGAATTTTTTGGTGTATATGTCGGACTTGGAATGGGACTGTTACTTCTAGTGACATTTTGAACTTAAATATCTTTCTGAACTCATATAATGCCATGTAATCCAGAAAAAATGTAGAGGTGTATGGGACTGATATATATATTAGGATTATTGAAGTTTAACTGGTACTGTTCTAATTGTGCTTGACTTTGTAGTGTCATTTTATGTGTAAGACCCAAAATTTTTGAAGAATCTTATTATGAGCTGATTTTGAATATATTTATTATTAGAGATTTTACTTTCAAAAATTATTTCACTGAGAATGATTAAATCAAGTTTTGATAATTAAAGTGAAGATTTTACTTAATTTCATAATTATTGGATTATTTTCTATATTTAAATTATAAAGTTGGTAATTACGAACTAAGAATTTTATATGATTTGGACTAAATAATTGATATTTTAAAATATTAATACTGCTGTTTTAGAAAATAAAGAAATTAAGTATAATATTTCTAATTTTGGATTTGAATATTTTATTGGAAATAATTTGTAAAAATGATGAACAAATAGTATTTTTATACATCATTATTGTTGGATTAAAATTTTTTCTAATCACTATATTATCCCTACTTTTATTTAAAATTACCTAAACTACCCCTAACTTAACACTAACCCTAATTTTCAAAAATGAACCCTAATCCCTAACCCTCAGCCGTCACTACCCCTTTCCCTCCTAACACCCAAAGCCATAGTGGAACCAGAAAGAAAAACCAGCAGAAAGGGAAAGCAGAATCAAGGAAGGAAAGGAGAGGAGAGGGAGGCAGGAGTCACGCGGCACCGCCGGGTTCCCCGCCGCCGTCATGTTGCCATCAATGGAGAGGAGAGCCACGAACCAAAGCCGCGGAGTAGAGAAGCAGAACCGTGAGAATGAGGGAAGGGATCGACGGTGGAGGCGTTTGCGCCGTTCATCCTCGTCGCCGTCGCCGCCACCGTGGGTCCATTGCCGTTGAGCTCGAAAAAGAAAGGAGAACGACGCTGGGATTGAGAGAGGCAGAGGTGGTGTGGTGCAAGGAAGGAGGCGGGTTGTTCACATTGCCGTTCGCACCACCGTGGTTGAGCCGTAGCGCCACCGGGTCTCTCACTGCTGTGCTTCGCCGTCCAAGGAAGAGGGAGAAGACCTGCAACTCAGGGATGCATAGAGGAAGGAAAACGCTGCTGTCCGCCACTGCCGTTGCTGGAGGCTGCGCCGCTGTGTCTCTGGTTGCCGGGAAACGGCGTTGTTGTTGCAGGAGGACGCCGTCGGAGCTGCTGCTCCATTTTGTCATTCTTCTTCATCATAGTAAGTCTCCTGCGTTCTGAAACTCATACCGTAATCATTCTAGTTATCTGCAGTTAAGGATTCAGATGAATAAATGTTGGAAGGTTAACTTTATGGGGTTGCATGTCAAAAATTGAGGTCGTTACTGAGCCATTGGAGCTTCTGGCCAGTGTCGGAGCTGTTGCCGGTTAAGTTCAGGGTGGCTGCTGTGCCATCCCTTTTATTTCAGTCACCGCTGCCGCTTGAGGGGGCTGTCGGGCTGCCACCGAATTGGTTCGGAGACTGCCCCTGTTTCGGTTCAGCCGTTCCTTCTTCGTTTCAGTAAGCATTTTTTATTTGAATGCCCTTTAGTTACTGTTCTGTTATCATACGCTGAGGTTTTGCGGCATTAATTGCTATAAGATTGAGTTTTGGTTGTTGTATGTCGCGATTAGAGTTGTTGTGGTTACTGCGAAAGTGGCTTGGAGCTGAGGTTGTGGTTGTCGGTGATTTCGGGTTGAGATAGAAGGTTCCTGTGACGTGTTTGGGTTATGGTTTTGCATTTTGAGGTAGGGGCTTTTCTAAAATCTCGATTTTACAATTTGGGATTGTTATAAATGGATGCCGATGTGAGAAATACACTTTTTAGTGATTGTACAAGTCTTATGTATTGTCTGGCTATTTTAGATGAATGTGATTATATGTTTGATTGGTTTATTATTTGGATTTGATAAATTGATTGTTGCTGAATTGTCTCTTTAAAGTTTTGGAAATGAGTTTAATCCGTTAATAAAGATTGACCTTGAGACGACTTCTGATTATTGTTTGGTTTTGATAAATGGATTGTTGCTGAACTGTTTCTTTAAAAGTTTTGGAAATGAGTTTAATCAGTTGATAATGATTTGATCTTGAGGCGATTTCAAAGTGAAGTGAATTAAGAAAAAGTGATTTATGGCTTGAATGCTGATTTTATGAATTTGATGATGTTGGATAGTGGAAGTGCTATTTTGTTATGAGCTGGAATGACTGTGTATGATAATGAATTTTTCGGTGATTGCGGAATATATTATGAGCCGGATGGCTGACTATGAGTCATGAATTTAAGCCGGATGGCTGAAATAAATGTTGATTTATGGTTGAGAATAAATGCATATAAGCTGAGATATTGATATTGTGATTTTGCACTTCCAATTATCTGAGATACGAGTTTTCCTGGGTAGAAGCAGTGTCTAGCCACCACGTTCTCCAGGTTGAGACTTGATACTCTGCTGACCCTATGTCGTAAGTGTGGCCGGACACTGTGAAAGTTTCAGATGAGCTCGCCGCCGGGAACATACACCAGTGAGGGTGTTAGATGTGAATTATAATTATCTCTTGTGAATAACTCGAGTTGGGGATGCACGACAGAGGGACAGTCCAATGGTTAGCTACTAGGACTTGTCGGGTTGGGTTTATAACCGACAGATGATATCATCAACCACTAGGACAGACATTTATCATATGCATCTATGTGACATTGTTTGGGTGTGCATATTTTATTTAGTTTGCCTTTGTGATTACCTGTGATTATCTGCTAATTATTCTACTTGCGGTAGTTGTTTGTTTGTACTTGAACTTTCCTACTTGTGTTTGCGACTGAGACTCTGTTGGAGTGTGGTGGATTGGATGATGTTGGGTTGTTTGGGCCTAGGGCCGTGGTTGATATGAGATGGGTAAATGGTTGGTTTCGGTTTTATGTTCCTGGTTTTGAAAAGTATGAAAAACTAATCTGGTTCAGCGTAGATAAACCCTTTTCTAAAGGCTTTTGAATTTTTAAAGTAATGAGCATTTTCCTCTTTCAGAAAAGATTTGAGATATTTTGTATAGTAACCTTTGCTTTTGAAAAGATGCATAAGGCGGTTATTAATCACTGTAACGATGTTATCTCGCGTATCCTGTTATAGTAATTCTGCAACCCTATAGTGAGAACCCTTTCGAGGATGATGTTCTCACTCTCCTACAGGTCCTTTATTTTTCAGGTTACAGACGACGAAGTTTGGGAGAGCTTATTTCTTTCTATTACATGATATTTTGTATTGTTTTAGTATTTATGTTTTCCTTGCCTTAACTTTTCAAGTTTTGTAAAAGGGATATGATTTTGATATGAGATACTTGTAAAATTATTTAATATTATATATATATATATATATATATATATATATATATATATATATATATATGTACTCTTTGTGAGTTATGTAAGTTGTATGATATATATGGATGTACCTTACCCAACAAAAGTATTTTTGGAGCGATATTGCGGTTTAAAGTTTTAAACAGGCTCATATTTTAGTATTAAATATTATAAGAGTCGTCGTAATACTCGAGCTATCAGAGTGGTGCAGCCGGAAGCGTAACATTATGATAGTTAGGGTGTTACATTATGGTATCAGAGCGGTCTTTCCTGTAGAGCCTGAGAAATAGACCGACTATGCTTCAATTGCATACTCTGAGCGTTGTCATGTAGTAGGTCTTGTTTGGATAACAAGAATTAGAGCTTTATGCACATGACGGTCTATTGATTAACGCTGTTAGTCTTGTATTACATACTTCTTGGTATTAAGTTTGGCCGGCTAAATACTAGTGAATTATGTATGTGAAAGTACTGATGGGTTATCATAGATGATATACGAGTTTTGAGTAAAGGGAATCGCGGGTTTTGGGAACGTTGGAAGCTATTTCTCGAGGCTATTCAGTTGTGTGTCTTGAATTCTGTTCGAGTCAACATGTTCTTTCATATCCTAACTTGAAGTTCTTGTTTGATAATCCTTTTGAAAAGTAGTTTGATTTTTCAACTCTATTCCTCTATTCATATGCATTCTTGTTTGATCTTAATTGCATATGTTTGTTTGCAGTCCTTGTTGCATCTATCTTTCTCTGTTTGAGTTATTCTTTGATATAGCTTTGAACTTGTCTTAATGCGCTGTGCCTTTTAACTCCGGATTCCGAGTCCATTTTTAGAGAAATTGTTGATTCAGTTTTTCTCTTATTTGACAGTGATTACAGCCAATTTGAGATTTTTATAAAAATTGCTGTTGATTAGACATATACTTATCTACACATGAAACTTTGAAGATTATTTATACAATTTAACAACTATCTATTTCTAATACCTCGCCTGTACTTTTACTGGTTTACGGAACTGCATTTACTTCAAATACAAATGGACTTTCTAGTAATTCTACTATAGTTCCAATGTACATCTTTATTTGATTATATATTTGGGTATTTTTTAAAATTCTGGAAAGAAATGATTTTTCGCTTTTATTCCGGTTGAATTTCGTTTGATAAACTTCACTTAATTTATTTTTGATTTGAGTTTGGTCTAGCATACTACATTGTTTATGCCATTGTTGTTCTTTTGAAAATATTGGACTCATAGCTTTCTTCCTATGACCGGACTCATTCTCTCTTAAGCTCTTCATCTCCATGAATGTCATACCTGATTCTGTTTTAATTATACTTCTACCTTTTGTGAGCAATACAATCAATCTCAGCTTTCCTTCTCTTGTGAATCTCATTCTTATGTGAGTCAGTTCGATTCATTTCAAATTAGTGCATCGTTTATCCTCTCATGGTCTCTACCAGAGTTCTTAGTCAAAGATTTATCCTTGAGAAATTACTAATGATTGAGTTGTCTTTTCCTATGACGTTGGTATTCTTTTGGATCAATTGAAAGCTTGTCTGATGTCTCATGCCTAGTGGATCTTGTTTGAAATACCTTGATTTAAGATCCTTTCTTGTATGGCTTGACTCCTTTTAAGTACATCCTAATCTTCTTGAATATCCTTCAGAGATGGTGATTTCAAGTATACTTCTGGAGTCTCGTTTCGAACTTTTTAAATGAAGTTTTGAAAAGCTTTCTTATTTCGTGAAAACTGGTCTGTTTGTAACGCACCACTTATTTCCTTTACCAATTTATAAGCAAATTTTTACCTCGGATCTTCTTTTCTAAATAGAAGTTTAACTTTCTCTTTCATCCCTACTATAATTTCATACACGCTTGTTTGAATATAAACTTTGAGAATTTTTGAACAAGCATTTAATTTTTATTCCGAGTTTTACGATTACTTTTGGTTAGGTTCTGCACCTAACTATCTTTCTAAAATATTTGAGGAAATATTTTAGCTCTTAGCCAAAACTGTGTACATTTTGTTTTTAAAATTCTACATAATCTACTTCATCATGAAACTGTATTGAAGTAAAGCCACGTTTATACTTTTGTTACTCTCTTGAAGAATGTTTGTTGCTTAACTTTTCTTTTAGACTGCGAAGTGATTTCTCCGCAAGCTTTCGACTCTTTCATGAACAATGTATTCGGAAGTATTTTTAATCGTGCTCTTGAGTTCTGTGAGCTTTGTCTTGGGTTTGAGATATTCTCTTCTGTAAACCTCATACTTCTTCGACTCAGCTTGAATCTATTTCAAACTAATGCGCTGATTTTTTTCTTATTGATCCTACTAAATTTCTTTGGCCCAAGGGTTATCTTTGAAGTTGTCAATTGGTTTATTTCTAGCAAACTTCATTGCTTAAGCATCTTTGTTTACCTGGAATTGGATACATTCTTTCAAATCTATGAGTATTATCCTTGACATTTGTCTCTCCTTTCTAAAATCTTGTATCCTTCTGAGTAGACTCAAAAATTGTTTTGATGTCACGTGCGATCTATAGATGTAGTAATGCGATGCGTTAGTTCTTTAAGATGTGATATGTGTGTATGGAAGGTGAAGCGGTAGGTGTACAACGTTATGAGTTGTGGGTGTTTTGTTTCTTGCAAATGAGCTTGTGGGTGTTAGGCTTATGATCGGCTATGAGGTTGTAAAGTGATTGGTGGAGTTGGGAAGTTGAAGTTCTGAAGTGGGTACAAGATTTGTCAGCGAACGTTATAGCCGTTGTTTTAATATCAACCTGTTCTTGTAGCCTTTTATCACCTTAATCACCGCTTCATTTTGTGAACGCCTATCTTGATTTGCACCCTATTTTGTTACCTCAAGTTTTTGTAAAGTCTTGAGATCATGTGACCTTTTGCATCGAGCCTATCTGGTAACTTCTGCTTTACACCATACTTTATCCCTATATTTAAATCTTATGGTTATTCGGTATTTGAACATCTATACTTATATGCTAAGACTTCTTACTTTTCTAAAAAGCATTTGAGAGGACTAAGACTAGGTATTGTCTTATGTATTACTTTAATTTTCGAGGACGAAAATTTTTGTAAGGTGGGTAGAATGTAAGACCCAGAACTTTTGAAGAATCTTATTATGAGCTGATTTTGAATATATTTATTATTAGAGATTTTACTTTCAGAAATTATTTCACTGAGAATGATTAAATCAAGTTTTGATAATTAAAGTGAAGATTTTACTTAATTTCACAATTATTGGATTATTTTCTATATTTAAATTATAATGTTGGTAATTATAAAATAATAAGAATTTTATATGATTTGGACTAAATAATTGATATTTTAAAATATTAATACTGCTGTTTTGGAAAATAAAGAAATTAAGAATAATATTTCTAATTTTGGATTTGAATATTTTATTGGAAATAATTTGTGAAATTGATGAACAAATAGTATTTTTATACATTATTATTGTTGTATTAAAATTTATTTCTAATCACTATATTATCCCTACTTTTATTTGAAATTACCTAAACTAACCCTAGCTTAACACTAACCCTAATTTTCAAAAATGAAACCATAATCCCTAACCTTCAGCCGTCACTACCCCTTTCCCTCCTAACACCCAAACCCACGGTGGAACCAGAAAGAAAAACAAGCAAAAAGGGAAAGCAGAATCAGGGAAGGAAAGGAGAGGGGAGGGTGGCAGGAGTCACGCGGCACCGCCGGGTTTCCCGCAGCCGTCGTGTTGCCGTCAATGGAGAGGAGAGCCATGAACCAAAGCCACGGAGTAGAGAGGCAGAACCGTGAGAATGAGGGAAGGGATCGACGGTGGAGGCATTTGCGCCGTTCATTCTCGTTGCTGTCACCGCCGCCGTGGGTCCATTACTGTCGAGCTCGAAGGAGAAAGGAGAACGACGCTGGGATTGAGAGAGGCAGAGGTGGTGTGGCGCAAGAAAGGAGGCGGGCTATTCGCGTTGCCGTTCACGCCACTGTGGTTGAGCCGTAGCGCCGCCGCCACCGGGTCTCTCACTGCTGTGCGTCGCCGTCCAAGGAAGAGGAAGAAGACCTGCGACTCAGGGATGCACAGAGGAAGGAAAACGCTACTGTTCGCCACTATCGTTGCTGGAGGCTGCGCTGCTGTGTCTCTAGTTACCGGGAAACGACGTTGTTGCTGCAGGAGGACGCCGTCGGAGCTGCTGCTCTATTCTGTCATTCTTTTTCATCACAGTAAGTCTCTGGCACTCTGAAGATCATACCGTAATCGTTCTAGTTATCTGCGGTTAAGGATTCAGATGAATAAATGTTGTAAGGTTAATTTTATGGGGTTGCATGTCAAAAATTGAGGTCGTTGCTGAGCCATTGTAGCTTCTGGCCATTGTCGGAGCTGCTGCCGGTTAAGTTCGGGGTGGCGGCTGCGCCGTCCCTTTTATTCCAGTCACCGCTGCTACTTGAGGTGGCTGCTGGGCTGCCGCCGAACCGGTTCAGAGACCGCCGCTATTTCGGTTCAGCCATTCCTTCCACGTTTCGGTAAGCGTTTTCAATTTGAAAGCCCTTTAGTTGTTGTTCTGTTATCATACGCTGAGGTTTTGCGGCATTAATTGCTATAAGATTGAGTTTTGGTTGTTATATGTTGCGATTAGAGTTGCTGTGGTTACTGCGAAAGTGGCTTGGAGTTGAGGTTGCGGTTGTCGGTGATTTCGGGTTGAGAGAAAAGGTTCCTGTGATGCGTTTGGGTTATGGTTTTGCGTTTTGAGGTAGGGGCTTTTCTAAAATCTTGATTTTACAATTTGGGATTGTTATAAATGGATGCCGATGTGAGAAATACACTTTTTAGTGATTGTACAAGTCTTATGTATTGTCTGGCTATTTTAGATGAATGTGATTATATGTTTGATTGGGTTATTGTTTGGATTTGATAAATCGATTGTTGCTAAATTGTCTCTTTAAAGTTTTGGAAATGAGTTTAATTTGTTAATAAAGATTGACCTTTAGACGACTTCTGATTATTGTTTGGTTTTGATAAATGGGTAGTTGCTAAACTGTTTCTTTAAAAGTTTTGGAAATAAGTTTAATCAGTTGATAATGATTTGATCTTGAGGTGATTTCCTTGAGATATAAAAATGAGGTAAATGCTGGATTCAGTTGGCTTTTGAACTTATTTTGGATTTTGGACAGTTGAAAAAGGATTGTGGATTGGTTTGAATGGGACCCGGAAAGGGTGGCAGAGTCCAAGTTTTAGGGGATGTGCTGCCGAAATTCCGGTAGAATCCGGGACTATGTTAAGGGTTTCTCTGAGATTTGATCTACAGACCCTTTTCTTTTCCTTGATTTCAGCCCTTGTAGGAATGTTTCTTATTATCCCTGTTCTCTGGGTTTGAACTGGAGCTTTATCTGCTCTTTTTAAGGTTTGCTCTGGATGGAGAGCTTCATATTCCCTGAAGGATTCCTTTGCCTCTTCCAGTGTTAGAAACCCTCCTTTATGAATTATCCTTGATTGATGTGTGAATGGTGCTACTTTTTCCCAGGCATCATATACTCCTTTCATGAGGCCATTATAAATTACATAATAATTTTTATCTTGGGTGGATTTTTTAATGATTTCAGCAATTGTTTTATTTTCTTAAATTTTTTCTTCACCTGATTTGTCCACCACGCTTAGCTGGCTGAACTCTGATGGTTTTGCTTGTTGTGTTGATTTCATTGCTTCGATGGCCTTCTTGAGGGATTGGATCTGTGTCCTTATTTGCTGACAATGCTTGCATTTTTCGAGTTCTTGCTCATACTTTTGAATTTCTTGATCTAATATGTTGTAGACGAACTCTATTCTCTTGTTAATGTATCTGCAATAACATTTTTGTCACCCTTAATATATTCAATTTTTATTGGATATTGTAACAAAAATAATTGCCATCTTACCAATCGTCCATGGTTATAATCAACTTTTAAATTATATCGTATGAAACCTGTTAGGTAACTTGAATCTGTCCTTAATGTAAATTCTCTGGGTAGTAAATCAATTTTCTATTTCTTAAGAGATTTAATTGCTGCTAGAGTTTCCTTTTCATGAGTGGTATATCTCTGTTCTGTTGGAGTAAAAGTCCCTGAAATATACCTGCAAAGTAATTCCTTTGGGGAATCTTTAGAATCTAGTGATTCTTTTTCTTGTTCCAAACTTTTTATAGCTTTCTTAGCTTTTAGACATCCTGACCAGGTTATGTCTGAATCATCTGTTTCTACTATTAAGTAGTCATTTTCTTCTGGAATATAAAGTTCTGGAAGTTTTTCACATAATTCTTTAATCCTTTGAATTTGCATACTATCTTTTTCATCCCATTTCCATTCTTTTTTAGTACTTATTTTTGGAAATAAGCTTTTAGTGTATTCTGTTATATTTTTTAAAAATCTTTGATCAGAAATATAATTTATACACCCTAAAAATCTTTGTAATTGTTTTCTATCTTCTATTTTATTAGGAAATAAATTTACCTTTTCTAGGACATTTGGCTGAAGTTTTAGCTTTTCCTGAGTGGATAGAATTAATCCAAGAAACTCTATTTCTTGTTTTGCTATTCTTGCTTTCTTTTTGCTAAGAACTAATCCTTTTTCTTTATATCTTTCTAAAACTATTAATAATTTTTGAAGATGATCTTCTCTATCCTGTTTTGTAAAAATTAGTATATCATCAATGTACACTAAAACAAATTCATTTAACTCTTTTAGATTTTCTTCCATAAATCTTTGATAAATACCTGGGGCTTGTTTTAATCCAAATGGTAATACATTCCATTCATAGAGCAACACACTTGTTGATTCTTTTGTTGGGCAAGTAAAAGCAGTTAATTTCTTTGTTTCTTCGTCTAAACGAAGTTGCCAATATCCTGATTTTGCATCAAGAGATGAAAACCAAGTTGCTCCTTTGATTTTTTCTAAAATAGAATCTTTTCTTGGAAGTTTATGAGCATCACCAATAGTTGCTTCATTCATCTTCTTATAGTTAATAACCATTCTTTGTTTTTCCCTTTTAATTTCATTATTGTTTTCGACATAAAAGGCTGGAGCCGCATGAGGACTTTTACTTAATCTTATAGTTCCTTTTTCCAAAAGATCTCTACATTCTAGTGAAAACTCTTCTCTATCTCTTGCGGAATAAGGAATTTTATTTGGAACATTTATCTCTTTTGTAGGATCTTTTAATTTAATACTTACTAATTCGTTATTTGTATTTTTAATATCTAAAGGATTTTCAGCACAAATTTCATCCAAAAGTTCTTCTATCTTTATTTCAAGATTATTTTTTGGGATATTTATCTGAAGGTATAAATTTAAATAACATGTCTCTAATATAGAAAATATTTTAAATTTTAAGATTTTA
This sequence comes from Arachis ipaensis, assembly GCF_059453495.1. Taxonomy (NCBI): domain Eukaryota; kingdom Viridiplantae; phylum Streptophyta; class Magnoliopsida; order Fabales; family Fabaceae; genus Arachis; species Arachis ipaensis. Next base: position 114,988,682 of record NC_142443.1, on the reverse strand, counting down.
TCTATAGTAGTAGTCGGTATTTTTATACGTTTTGATTTTTGATTTATTGAAGAATCGTGTGGAGCTTTTAAAACTATATATGTTAATTCTTGAATGAATGGATGATATAGTTTTAAAAAATTATTTCCTATGATAAAATCCATTCCAGAATCTAACATATATATAGATGGAACAATAAACCTATAATTTTGAATAAAAATTTCAACCATCTCTGCTTTTTGGTTAATTTTATGTATTGATTTGTCAGCTATTCTAACTCTTAATGGTTTCTTTAATTTTTTCCAATCAAGTTTTATATTTGAACTAGCAAAGCATTGTGTTGCTCCAGAATCTATGAAAGCATTTATAAACTTTTCTGTTATTTTTATAGTAATAAATGTAGCATTATTACTCAGTCTCTGAGTCTGTTTCCGAGACATATTCAAAAATATAGTCTAAGTTATCATCAGATTCCTCTAAAGGTTCCATGAAACAAGACTTAGCAATTTCTATTTGTTTAGTAAGATCCTTTTTATCCTTCTTTTTCGGACATTCATTTGCATAGTGTCCTTCTTCTTGACAATACCAACATTTACAATTTTCTTTTTTATTCGGGCAATAGTTATTTCTTTGTCTTTTGTTTTTATTATTATTTTCCTTTCTAAAATATCTCTTTTTTCTCCAGTTTGGATAGTATTTTCTTTTTCTAAATTGATATTTTCTTTTTCTTTGAAAATTTTTATTAAGACCATATTTTTGAGGTATCTCTTCATTATCTTGACAGTAAATTCTAATTATGTTTGTAAATCTTTTTTGAGTTGCTTCTTGCATACAACGTTCTTTTATTTCCTCTCTTATTGCAGAGGTTGCTCCACCAAAGTTATTTTCAATTGTTCCTCTATTTATTTCTCTTATAAATCTTCCCATTATAAATTCATTAGCAGGATATGGAAGTTTTGTTATATACATACTAAGATAATGATTTTTATCTTCTTCTTTTAATTTGTAATAATGTATTCTATATTCACATATATAAGACTCCACATTACATAGATCATATATCTGAATATTAGCTAAATGGTTTTTTGCTTCTTAATATTCTTTATTATAAACTTCTTGTCTATGATCTATAATATTTTTTCCAAAAAATTCTTTATATAGAATAATCATTATATATAATATCTTATCATAAGCTGTAGTTTTTGTTGCTAATTCTTCTATTATTTGGTTTTCTATTGATGTCATATAATCTCTTATAGTTCCTTTAGTATGAAACCCTATGTAATTCCAAATATCTCTTCCAGACAATTCACTAAGTTTTGGATTAGTAAAGGCTTCTAATAAAAAGGAATTCAACCAATTTTCGAAAATTTCTTTTTCGTTCTTTTTGCAGTCTAAATCGAGCATTCTTTCTCCTTCTATTTTCTGGATTTTAGGAACATATTTTGATGGTATTTTTGTATATTTTGAATCTTTATTTGTAAACCCTTTTTTAAAAGCATAATTATCAAAACCTGTTTCCCATTTAAATTGAGATTGATTATCCTTAGATGTTCCAACTTCATTTTTTACTTGTATTGGAATTGCTGGTTCTTCGTCACTTGAATAATCTAGAATGTGTTCTTCATTTTCTATATTTTCAGAATTTACTAATTCTTCTTCTATTTGAAAACCGTGTTCCATAATATTATTTTCTTGAGCCATTTTTAATTGTTTAAAAAGCATTGTAACTTCTTCTAATTTTTCTTCAATATTCATAATTTCAATGGTGGTTTTACTTTTAAGTCTGTTATATTGATTATATTTTGAAATTTTTCTTCTTTGGGACTCTCTTTTTCCTTATTTCTTTGAAATTTTATGGATATTAATATTTCTTCAAGCATATCTACTATAGAATTTAATTGTGGGTTAAAAGTATGATAAAGATGTGGGGAATCATTTCCATGGTAGCATTTTTTAGAAGTTCCGTGTGAAAAATAAGTTTTTTTAGGTTTTTGAAGTCCTTCAATAAAACTTATAGTAAAATAAAGATTTTGAGAAAAATCATTTTGTATTGATTTTAAGAATTCGGTGTCATTACAGTTAACATTAGTTAAAATCATTAATTTTTGATCTATTAATTTTGATAATTTAATTATTTCTTCTCTTAGATCTTCTAATTTACTTTTTTCCATTAGGTGACGCTTTTCTTTGTGAAGAGTTATGGTTTAAAGTAAAAAGTGTGGCTTTTAGAAAGTGTGGTGTAAGCAAATCTTTAAATCTGTATGACTTTTTGATCTGTATACTAAAATTCACCTTAATTTTATTGTAACAACAATCAAATGAACAATATCACAAAATCATATTACAAATTTATTTGAGTTTAGTTTAACCTATAATTTTAGAAATAAAATAAATGAAATAAAAAAGGAAACAAAACTATGGTAAAGAACAAAGTGAAGCAAGCAGAACCGTAGTAGAGAGGCGAGCAGAACAGCATTGTCACTCAAAGAAGCAAGCAAAACTAAAGAAGCAAGCAGACGTCACTCGCGGTGGAGAACGATGAGGCGAGCATAGGTGACGATAGAGCAGCCCTTTGCTGCAGCAACACCAACAACTCCAAGCAGGCGTTCGTGCAACATCGAGGAGAAGCGAGTAGACCTTCCATGGGCGACGACGGCACCCAAGGTCTGTCCCGCCGGTGGCGACAGCAACCTCTATTGGAGGATAAAAGTTCAACGATGGGATGGTGGCTGGGTTTGTTAGGGTTGGATTTGTCGCAGTCAGAGAGAAAGGGGCATGGGTGAGTATGGGGTAGATTTGATTATATATATATATATATATATATATACCATTGAACCGGAAAAAATCCAGCCGATTTTGGTGGTTCACCGGTTAACCTTTAATTCGGCTGGTTCTTAACCCGATGTTTTGCAGGACGATTCTTCATATCAATCGAACCAGACAGGTGATCAGTTCTTAGTTAACCCAATCGAACCGATCGGTCCGGTTCAGTTTTCAAAACATTGACTCAGATGGCATTATTTCACCGGAGGAGAGAAAGGAGCATCTCGCCCAAAAGAATTATAGACCTCACGTTCTGGCCCAAATCACACTAGTTCTAGGTAAGTTTTGGAATGTTGACGTTGTTGCCGGGGACCTAGAAGTCAACACCTAACCATGGCAGACGATCATTCTAAAGACAGACACATTACATCAGATTTAGAACCAAATCAACACAATGACGACCGAGTAATCGTCATACCCCCACGTCTTGAGAGAATAGATAATTCCAACGAAAACAGAAACCAAAGAAACTTAAGAGGACAAAGAATAAGTGATGCATGAGCATCTTTAGTTATTTTCTTTATTATTTTTTTGAATAAAGTTAATGATTTTCTTATTTTAATTGAAACCTTTTTTGCGCTTTAATCAATGTTTCTTGGAGTTACCTTGAATTCCTTAATTGTAGGAGATTGTGAAAGAAATTAAGTAAGAACAAGGATGAAGAGAGGCAAACAAAGAAGTTTCTGGACTAGACAGAGAAGCCCCTGGACTAAACAGAGAACAATGCATTCGACGCACAAGCACCTGCGTCTAATGCACTCAAACAGGGAGATCCAGGGCATCCATCCATAGCTTATGTCTAACACAAGCTCACCTACGTCTAACGCATGGCTTCCTGTGTCTAACGCACAGACTTTGTGTCCAACACACCATTCCAAAAGCCTTCCAGTGGCTACCCAATTTCCATGCACCTAACGCAGCTGTCCCTGCGCCTAACGTAGCCCTCAATGCAACCTCCAGTGGCCACTCAACCTCCATGCATCCAAGGTAGCAAGCCATGCATTTAACACATGTCATGGGCTACCTCCCAGGGGCATCACAAGTTTTCACTAGTCTCTCTAACTTTAAGTTCTTATTTTGTTGGCCCAAGATTAAGTTGCAAGCCCATGATTTCCAACAAAGCAACACTAGTTAGTTAAGAGTTATTAGAAAAGATTTGATTTGATTAGATTTAATTTTGTTTGATTTAGTTTAAATTTGAATTTTAGATTTTAGTGTTAGGTTTTAAAAGCTTGTCCACGAACAAGAAAAACATAAATTGTACACAACACATCTTACACCACATTTGACAATTCTATTTTTGATTCCACCATGAGCAACTAATCTCTTTTGTTAAGGTTATGAGCTCTAATTTATCTCTTTTATAGATTATTAATCTAAGTATTTTATCTTATTTGAGGTATATATTTTAATCTATTCCATGATTGAGTTTTTGTTCTTCATCCCTATAGATTTAGAATTGTTAAAAAAATATTCTAACTCCGTTTTGGATTCTAATATTACTTTGGAAAATTTAATATTGGAATTAGATTTGAAAGCTCTTTCTTGTAAGTTTCGAGCTCCAAAGTTTGAGCTTCCTTTCATCATAAACCTTGATTCTAGTGGCCAACCAATATCCAATTTCCTCTTTCTTAGCCACCCAAGAAGAGTTATAGGTTGACCATCTGTTTCCAGCAAAGTATATTGATATGGGCCAAGAAAGTTAAAGGATAAGATGATTACCCACTCAACTTATAATATGGATGGTGGTGACTTAGCAAGGGAGATATCCAATGGGAGTTCATCATCCCATATTTAAACAAGAACATAGGCCAAAGAAATGGCATTCATTTGCAGAGGTTAAATGGTACTATTGTAAAAGCAACAATGGCACCATTTAAGGGCAAAATAAACCCCTGGCTCGCAAGCAATCACAAAATGTTTACAAACAATAAAGGAGGTATTTTCAACCAAGAAACATGATTACATTCTTTAGTAAGGGAACATTCTTGAAAACTCTCAAAAAAAATGAGAAAAGATCCCACAAAAGATGATTATAAACCCGTTCAACTTCAAGAAGCCAAAAAGGCATCTTCATCAAAAATCATGAAACAAAATCACCAAAAGGATCAAAACTACCCTAAAAATAACAGAAACTCAGAGAAAAGAAGTGGTAAAGAACCAACCTTTGGTGATGAAGAAAATAGTGCACAATAAACTTTGAACACAACAACCACTGGAGAATGCAAAAGGAAACCTCAAATAGGGGGCAACCACTAGAAATGGGAAGAGATGATTATGAAGATTCTAGAAGTAAGGAAGAAGAAATGGTGTTTTGCAAGGGAAAAAGCTTTTACGAAGTAAAGAAGCAAAAAAGAAGAAGAAAGAGAAAAAGAAGAGGAGGAGGATTTGTGTTTATATAGTGATAGGGGCAAAAGGGTAAAGACACTTCACTTTAAATGATGTTGTATGGTTACCGAAAAAAGCACGCAAGCAGTTACGAAATGAAAAACATTATAAAAATGTTACAACTTCTCAAATCATGTCGAGTATTCGACCTCTGCAGGAGAAATCGTGCGAAGTTTCCCGCCTGGTTTCCCGAAACAAATTAGAAAAGCCAATTTGAATAACCTGCTCGGGCGAATTTAGTAGGACTTAACAAAAGAATTGAATGAATGCTTGAACCTGACTTCAGAAACTTGGCCTCAAGTAGGGACACTATTCATACCCTGACCTATTATGAGAGCTAGGCCCAAAATAATCAAAATACCAATTAATAATCTACAGAACTAGAGTCCAGATCCACTACCCAACCTCACAGGGGTGGGCCACAGCAACATAAGTTTATCCCCGACTTGTTTTAATAAACAACCAACTCCTTCAATCTCTCCTATTGATTTAGAAAGGAGATCTCAATAACCTCCCTAATAAAAGGGAATAACCACCCACCATCAAAGGTGGAACCACTTTATAAGTGTTTACTAGTCCACTACCTACAGCTATAAATACACTAACATCCTTAGGTATTCTTCAAACTCATATCAACACAAAATCTGCCTAAAATCTTTGCTAACTTAAGCATTGGAGTCCCTTGCAGGTACCGTTCCCCAACCTCTCCAAAGAACTTGGATGGCATTACTTCACCAGAGAAGACAAAGGATCATCTCAACCAAAATGGAGAAGAAAAAAGAGAATAAGAGAAGAAAGAAAAATCAAACTTTTTTTCTTCTTCTTCTTCTTAACAAGAATAAAACCAAGGAAAAAGAGAAGAAAAAAAAATCAAAGACTACTACTCTTCTTCTTCTTCTTAAAGAATAAAACCAATATAAAAGAGAAGAAAAAAATCAAACAAAGAAGAAGAAATAAAAAAGCTGCAATAACCAAGAAGAGGAAGAAGGGGGGAAGAAATAAAATAAAGTAGCAACAACATAACAACAATAAAAAGAACGACGATGAGGAGGAAACACGCGAAGAAGAAGAAGTGTGTTATTCACGCACACGTTATGTGAGTGATTTTTGTTGTATTTGGGCCAACTTGATTGGATTTGGTTGACAAAAACGCTTGGAAGTATAGCGAGACCATTTTTTAGTGCATTTAAAGAAATAAAAATATATAAATCTAAATTAAACAAAAATTGTTGAGTCAAGAATTGATTAATTACTTTGTGATGACAAACATTAATTGATAATTCCCTATTATAACTAATTACTATGGTGAGTTTTGTAGGAATCAATCAAGGATGACCAAACAAGTAAGCTTAGATTGTGCAAAATAGCAATAATAAGAACAATATCATTAAAGATGATATCAAACCAAGTTTGGAAAGCTATTTTATTTATGATCAAGCTAAAGAATAAAATATTTTTTCTCTTCATTGCCAACGATTACACCAAGGTTGCGAGAACCGGGACGATCAATGAACCGATAAGGTGACTAGTTTACTGGTTCAATGATCTAACCGGGATTCAACCAGAATTTAACCGATTTAATTAAATATTAATAAAATTATTAAAGATTCTATATATAATTTCAAATGTTTAAATTTAATAATTTTTAACCTAATAAACTTTTAAATTTTATAATTTCACATAATAACTATAACTTTATTGAATGAAATAAATTTTGTTATTTCATTCACTATTAACTATTAAGATATGAAAGCAAGCATTATCAGTGTATAATAAACCAGCATTAGTATATGAAAGCATAGAACCCGTTTAGGATGGTTGGACATCATTAAAATTAACACACAAAATTAGAAAATAAAAAAACTAGCAACAATATTATTATGAAAGAATATAACAAATCAAGAATAATAAGAAATTAACAAAATATCAGCAATTTAGAATAAGTAAACTAACCCAACAACACAATCAGTATTATTAATAATAAATCAACAATACAAAAACAAGCAAAAAGTCAAAAACAAATTCAAGAAGCAATGCTTAATGCTTACCAGTGGAAAGGACAGAGAGACAAGTCAAAAAACCAGCAACAATATTATTATGGCAGAATATAACAACTCAGAATAATAAAAAATTAACAAAATCTCAACAACTCAGAATTAGTGAACTAGCCTAGCAACTTAATCAGTATTATTAACAACAAATCAACAGTACACAACAAGCAAAAATAAATTCAAGAAGCAGTGCTTAATGCTTACCGGAAGAAGGGACAGAGAGACAGAAAGCGAGCTCGATGGCGACAAAGAGAGAGCTCGACAGCGATGACAATGGCTATGAGAAGAGAGAACTTGACGGCGACGGCGAGGAGAAGAGAGAACTCGATGGAGGAGAAGAGAGAGCTCGACGGTGACGGCGAGGAAAAGAGAGAGCTCGACAATGATGATGACAGAATCTTCAACCCTGGTTTTGGCGACCAGACGACGCCAACGATACCGACGAACACAGAGAAAGAGAGCTCAACAATGACAATGACGCGGTACTGCGGGACTGTGGGGGCTGTGGTGGTTGTGGTGGCTGCGAGCTGCGTGATTAGGGGGTTAGGTTTCTTCGCTTTATTCTTTCAATTTCAAAATTTCACTTCAGTTTCAGAGAGGAGAGGAGAAGAGAGGAGTGTGGGATTGGGTTACGGCCGTTGGGGATTTAGGGTTCTCCTTTTTTTTTTTTAAGTGAAAACGGTGCCATTTGAAGGGATTTTATTGAACCAGAAACCTTTCAAATAACTGGCCGGTTCTGACGGTTTACCGGTTAATTGCTGGTTTGATCGATTCTGTAACCGAGTTTTTACCAGGCGATTGATGAGGTTAACTGAACCGGGCTGATGAATTAAAATAGAAAAGCAATAAAATCAATCCATACAAATAGACAGAGCTCCTAACCTTAACAATGAAGGTTTAGTTGCTCATAGTTCAGAGAAGAAAACTAGGATTGTAAATTGGGCTGAGGTGGAATGAAAAGTTAACTAATGTTAGGATCCCCCTCAGGGAAGTTTCTTTTTCCTTTTATATTTAATCCTAATTAGTTAAAAATCTAATTTCTAAAACTAAAATAATATCTTTTCCTATTTTAAAGATAAAAATAAATAAAGTTTAAATTAGAATTAATTAAATAATCAGCAAGTCTTCAATTGATGGATGGGGACCACTTGCTTCATAGGGTCCACGCTTAACTTGGGAAGTAGCGGGAAGTGTTCCCTTGAGTCCTCCATTCTGCAGCTTCTAATCTGTGTTTTTTGGGCCAAAAACTGGGTCAAAAATAGCCCAGAAATCGCCCCATCATTTTCTGCGTTTTCTGCACGTGGCGCATGCCACGCGTACACGTCAGTCACGCGTACGCGTCGATGGTCTAATTTGCGTGTCACGTGTACGCGTCAGGTACACGCACGCGTCGCTGTGCAACTTCACTTTTTCACGCGTACGCGTCGGGTACGCGCACGCATCGCCATGGAAAGCTCTAAATCACGCGCACGCGTCAGGTACGCGCACGCGTCGCTTCTCGCTGTCATCTCCTTTAATTCTTGTGCTGCAAAAACTCCATCAAATCGAGCCGAATGCTACCTAAAATAAATAGAATTGCACAAGACTCAAAGTAGCATCCATAGTGGCTAAAAGATAATTAATTCTTCATTAAACTCAACAAATTAAATGCAAATTCACTAGGAAAAGATAGGAAAGATGCTCACGCATCACAACACCAAACTTGAATTGTTGCTTGTCCTCAAGCAACCAAAATTAATATAGGCTTAGGATGCGAATTTGCATGAGAATGAGAGTTCGATTAAGCTCATGTCTCTTCTTATAGTGGGGTTTACAATTGCAATCTTGAATAGTTTTGGCATCTCACTCTCCTTTGAATCAGAAGGATGTCACTGTCATTCGGACTTAGAATCTGGATAATATTATGAATTCTCTGATCTTTTGTAACTCAATTTAACCCTTGAACACAGCAAATTTTTTTTTGGTGCTTTGCTCCTTGAGCCTAGCCGTGACTTTAAATATTTTGTCTCAAGCTTCACTTGATACAGAAACACCACAAGTACTTAACTGGGGAACTCTCCTTAAGTTTTGATTTTCCTTTAAGTTACTCCCAAACAATGGTGCTCAAAGCCTTTGGCATACTCTGTTTAATTGCAATTGATCTCGACTCTTTGAGCTTTTAATCATGTCTGACCGCCCTAGTCATTGATGCTCAGAGCCTTGGACCTTGCTTTTATTTTTCTTTTGATGTTTCTTTTGCTTCAAGGATTAAACTTTCATTAATTTCAGAGAAGTCATAATAATTCTCTAAATTCCTGTTCCTTATACATCAACATCCTTTGATTCAAATTCAACTATGCACTGTTCATATCATGCATTCAGAATTACAATTAATACCACCACATTTAAGTAAATAAGACTACTCTTAAAATTAAACTCAATTTCTCATGCACTACATCTTTTCTCTTTTCTTTTTGATTTTAAGCTTAGTGGGTAATACATGAGACATCTTTCAGAGTTTAAAGCAATTAAGAGAAAACTAAACTAAAACCTAGGATTCTAACTAATAAAGGATCATGCAATAAACAAAGCAAAATAGAAGAAAACTAGAACATAACATAGTAAAAGCGGGAAGGAATAAAAAAATGAAAGGAACTCAACCACCTCAGTTATTCTAGTGGTCGTTTTATTCTTCAGGTTGTGCTCCTCCGTGAAGATGATTCTCCTTCCTTTGGTGCCATAAAAATAAACAGAAAACCCATAAGCGAAGCGTCAACACCAAACTTAAAAGTTTGCTTGTCCTCAAGCAAAGAAGAACTGAAAACAAAAAGAAACAAATATTATGATGAAAGAAGAATAAAAGGATAAAAGAACAAGAGAGAATTAGGATTTGGGAGAGAGAGAGAGAATGAAAATTAAAAACTGGACGGCGCACTAGTGGAGGTGTGTGGCACAGGCGACGCGTACGCGTACAGCACGCGTATGCATGGGTCGCCCGATTTTGATAATGACGCGTAAGCGTCTGTTACGCGTATGTGTGCCCTTGGTTTGTGCGAATTGCACGAAGGCGGCTGCGCGCACGCACAACTCTCTGTTCAAGTGGCTTGGGAACCAAAATTTTCATACGACGCGTGCGCGTCATGCACGCGCACGCGTGGATGGCCATTTGTGCAAAGGACGCGCACGCGTCAGGGACGCGTACGCATGATCAAGTTTGTGCTTCTAGCACACTTCCAGCCCCAAGCCATCACAATTCTCTGCCCAAACACTCATTGACGCCGATTTTCAAGGTCACGCGTGCACGTCAGTGACGCGCATACGTGGATGGCGAAAAGTGCAAACGACGCGCACGCGTGAGGTACGCGTACGCGCAGTCTTGTTTGTGCGCAAAGTATAGTTCCAGCGCCACTCCTGCTCAACTCTCTGTTCACTTTTATTTTTCACACATACACATATGGCGCGTACGCGTCAGCGACGCTTGCGCGTCATGTGTTCGTTTTTTTTTTAATTATCCAGTTCCTGTTTTAAAATAGCTGCATGATCAGAAAAATAGTAAAAACTCAATAAAAATCAAATAAGTAAGAAAACTACTACTACGAAAAATAACTAAGGATACGAAATTATCGGATTGCCTCCTGACAAGCGCTTCTTTAATGTCACTAGCTTGACGGTCAGCTCCTCTAAGGAGGAGGATCATAGGGGCTCAGCTCTTCACCCCTTACTTTGAACTTCTTTCCTATGTCTCCATAAATTAGCTCAATATGCTCCAGAGAGAGGATTCTGTTTATTGTATAAGTCTATACTGGATTCCTAGTCAACACCACCTTCATTCCTGGGGAGAAACCTTCAGTGGGGCTCTTTTTGTTTCTCCACCCCCTGGGTACTTTCTTCTTTTTGGGGACTTCCACCTTGGTGGATGATGCATTCCCAACACCAAATTTAGGTTTGATGTCAGGAGGAATTTTATTGATTGTCATTAAAGGAGGTTTGAGCTGCAGATTCTGCTGTCCGTCATCAGGGGGTTGTTGAAGATTTGGATCAATAAGCTCAGTCTGCATGCACCTCTCTTCTTCACCTGTTGAATGTGTATCTTTGAAGACATGAAAGACTAGTTGCTCATCATGCACTCTAAGTACCAATTCACCCACTTCTACATCAATCAGAGCTCTTCCAGTGGCTAGGAATGGTCTTCCTAGAATTATAGAGGCATTCTCATCCTCCCATGTGTCAAGAATCACAAAATCTGCTGGGAGAAAGAACTTACCCACTTTGACCAAGATATTCTCCACTAATCCGTATGCAGGCTTCATAGATTTTTCTGCCATCTGTAATGCTATCTTTGTGGGTTGTGCCTCTTAGATTTGTAGCTTCTTCATCACAGATAAGGGCATTAGATTTATGCTTGCCCCCAGATCACATAGGGCTTTCTCAAAGGTTGTGCTCCCAATGGTGCATGGAATTTGAAAGCTCCCTGGATCTGGCATCTTCTTTGGTAAGTTATTCTGAATGATGGCACTGCATTCTTTAGTCAGGACCACTGTCTCATTTCCCTTTAAAGGTTTCTTCTTTGACAACAGCTCCTTCATGAACTTGACATAGAGAAGCATTTGTTCCAAAACCTCAGCAAAAGAAATATTGATTTGTAACTTTCTGAAGACTTCCAAGAACTTTGAAAACTGCTTGTCCTTGGTCTCCTTTTGAAGTCTTTGAGGATATGTCATTTTAGGCTTGTACTCAGGAGCCTTTGGCAATGTAGGATAAGTGTCAAGAGAGTCTGGGAATGGGTTGTCTGCATGCTTTGGAGGGACGTGCTCTACTTCTTCCTTCTTCTCCTTTGGAGCTTCTTTTTCAACTGACTCTCCATTGACCTTGGTCTCAGAGCCAGCTACTTTACCACTTCTCAATTGAATAACCTTGCAATCTTCTTTTTCAACTGGCTCCTCATTAACTTGTGCTTTCGTACTTGCCACTTGTCCACTTATCAAGGTGATAGCCTTGCATTCCTCTCTTGGATTTGAAATTGTGTTATCAGGAAGGCTATTAGTGGTCCTCTGATCAATTTCATTAACTTTTGTGGCTAATTGACCCATCTGAATCTCCAAGTTCTTGATGGATGCTCTGGTTTCCTGTCTAAAACTTGTCAATATTGCTTCCAAATCATTGTTCTGCTGGGGCTGAGAAGTTGCTTGCTAAGATGACTGAAACTGGTGTTTATTAAAATTATTCTGTTGAAAACCACCCTGAGAATTATTATTAAAATTCTGTGGCCTCTGAAGTTGCTCTCTCCACCCAAAATTTGGGTGATTTCTGCACCCCTGGTTGTAGGTCTGAGAATAGGGATCATTATTGTAATTTTTTAGACCACTCCCCATGTAATTGACCTATTCAGAAGAGGATTGAGCATAATCATAAGAATTATTTTGCACAAAATTACCTGCCATGTCATAAGAGACCTCTTGAGGTGGATTTTGGGTGTTGATAGCTGAGACTTGCATGCCACCCATCTGTTGAGTAAGTAGATTTATTTGCTGAGACATAAGCTTGTTCTGAGCAAGAAGAGCATTAACAGCTTCCACTTCCAACACGCCTCTCTTCTGAGAGGTATCAGAGTTCACAGGAGTCCTGTTAGATGAGTATAAATATTAGTTGCTAGCCACCAATTCAATTAGCTCAATAGTCTCCTCTGGTATCTTCTTCTTGTGCAATGAACCACCTGCAGAAGTATCTAAGCTCATCTTGGACATCTCACCCAAGCCTTCATAAAAGATATCTAGTTGGGTCCATTTGGAGAACATGTCCGGAGGGCATTGCCTAGTCAGTAGCTTGTATCTCTCCCAAGCTTCATATAGAGTTTTACCCTCCTTCTGCCTGAAAGTCTGAACCTCCACCCTAAGCTTAGTCAGCTTCTTTGGTGGGAAAAATTTAGTAAAAAACTCAGTAACAACCTTGTCCCAAGTATCCAAACTCTCCTTGGATTGGGAATCTAGCCATAGCTTTGCTCTATCCCTCAGAGTAAACGGGAAGAGCATGAGTTTGTACACCTTAGGGTTCACTCCATTTGTCTTCACAGTATCACAAATCTGCAGAAAATCAGATATAAATTGATTTGGATCTTCATGAGGAAGTCCATGATACTGGCAATTTTGTTGCACCAGGGTGACCAATTGTGGCTTCAACTCAAAGTTGTTCGCTGCTATAGGAGGCACCACAATGCTTTTTCCATAAAGATCCGCAGTAGGGGCAGAATAAGAGCCAATCACTCTCTTTTGTTGCTCATCCCCATTCGGATTTGCCACATTGGCATTAGCAGCATTGTTAGGATCCATAGTGGATTTTGTAGCCTTGTAAAGTCTTGCTTGTTGTAAACGTCGCCTACAAGTCCTTTCAGGTTTAAGGTCAAAGTCTAACAGAGGTTCCTTGTCCCTGTTCCTGCTCATAAATAGACAGAAGACAAGAAAAGATGGGATTCTCTACGTCAGAGTACAGAGAACTCCCGGTGAGGTAACCTGTGTACAATAATAAAATAGAAATACTAAATAAATAAAATAGAAAAATTTTTGAAAATGATAACAGGAATTAGACAAAAAAATTTCAAAAATTAACAGGAAAATTAGAATAAAATTAACTAAGTAACACCAAACTTAATTTCAGAAGTTAAGGAAAAATATTAATACTAATTTTTCGAAATTAATAAAGAAAAAATAAAAAAAATTAAAACTAAAATGCCTAATCTAAGCAATCAAACAACTAATAGTTATTTATCACAGTTAATCCTCGGCAACGGCGCCAAAAACTTGGTGCGAAATTTCTAACCACAAACTAACCGACAAGTGCACCGGGTCGTACCAAGTAATACCTCAGGTGAGTGAGGGTCGATCCCACGAGGATTGAAGGATCGAGCAATAATACTTGAGTGATAGGCTTAGTCAGACAAGCAAAAAATAATGTTTGAGAGTTCAAAAGCATTAAATAATAAATTCAGAGTTTGAAGACAGGCAAGTGAATAGGTTGGGAATAAAATATGGAGAAAGCAGTTAAGGTTTTAGAGTTATCTATTTTTCTGGATTAACTTTTCTTACTAACTATTTTAATCATGCAAGATTTAATTCATGGCAAACTCTATGTGACTAGACCCTAATTCCTTAGACCTTTCTAGTCTCCTCTAATTCTCATCAACTGCCAATTTCTTGGTCAATTAATTCCAATTAAAGGGTGAAGTTTAATTCTAGTTATTATGCCACAAAAATCCTAATTACCCAAATGTAACAGGATTATATGTCACGTATCCCGTTAAGTCCAGATAATTAGAATTTAGGAGAAATTGTTTTCAAGCTGTTGTTCAAGTAAAGAGCTTTTTCAAGTTATACAAGAACTCAATTAGAAAGAGGGTCATACTTCCGTTCCACCCAAATTCATAAGATAAAGAGCGAAAACAATTCTTAAATTATAAATCAGTACATGAATTAAAATAGAAAAGCAATAGAATCAATCCATACAAATAGACAGAGCTCCTAACCTTAACAATGGAGGTTTAGTTGCTCATAGTTCAGAGAAGAAAACTTAGATTGTAAATTGGGCTGAGGTGGAATGAAAAGTTAACTAATGTTGGGATCCCCCCTCTGGGAAGTTTTTTTCCCTTTTATATTTAATCCTAATTAGTTAAAAATCTAATTTCTAAAACTAAAATAATATATTTTCCTATTTTAAAGATAAAAATAAATAAAGTTTAAATTAGAATTAATTAAATAATCAGCAAGTCTTCAATTGATGGATGGGGACCACTTGCTTCGTAGGGTCCACGCTTAACTTGGGAAGTAGCGGGAAGTGTTCCCCTGAGTCCTCCATTCTGCAGCCTCTAATCTGTGTTTCCTAGGCCGAAAACTGGGTCAAAAACAGCCCAGAAATCGCCCCCAGCGTTTTCTGCATTTTCTGCACGTGGTGCATGTCACGCGTACGCGTCGATGGTCTAATTTGCATGTCACGTGTACGCATCAGGTACGTGCACGCGTTGCTGTGCAACTTCACTTTTTCACGCGTACACGTTAGATACGCGCACACGTCGCCATGGAAAGGTCCAAATCACGCACACGCGTCAGGTACGTGCACGCGTCGCTCCTCGCTGTCATCTCCTTTAATTCTTGTGCTGCAGAAACTCTATCAAATCGAGCCGAATGCTACCTAAAATAAACATAATTGCACAAGACTCATAGTAGCATCCATAGTGGCTAAAAGATAATTAATTCTTTATTAAACTCAACAAATTAAATGCAAATTCACTAGGAAAAGATAGGAAAGATGCTCACGCATCAAGAGACCACTGTCCGACGCCCAAGAAGGTGCCCCTAGCTAGCGTTCAATGCTCTAGGACCCTCCTAGCACGTGGCTTACTCTTTTGCTCAGCCCAAACACTCACCAAGTGGGCCCCAAAAGTGGATTTTTGCACTAAAAGACTGTTTTACCCTTTTTATGTAATCCTTAGTTATTAGTCTAGTATTTATTTGAAAACTTTCATACTTTTCGAAGACCTTTTCACACTTTACACATTTTACATTGTATTTATATCAGTATGAGTCTCTAAACCTCCTAGGTTGAGGGGAGGAGCTCTGCTGAGTTTTATAGATTAATAAAAGTATTACTATTCTATCTTCAATTCGTGTTTGATTCTCTATTCTAAGATGTATCTTCGTTCTTCATCCTTATGAATACGTTGAATCGGGCACAAAGTTATCTCATTCTACATGGGTTCAGAGTGAGTCTTTCATCGGACAATGATAAACCACTAACTTGATTATACATCTCTTAGATGGCTAATCCACGACTTCGTTGAGGACTTCTTGAGACACCAGTTCAGCCGAGGTATGGGGAGATTAGAGTTTTTGTGGTAGAGGCTAGAACCAAAGGTGCATCATTCTCTGATATAGAAGATTTGACCTTGTCTGTGGCATTTTTAGTAGGATCACTAAGGAGAATGAACTGCAGGAACTTTACCCTCAATCAGACTGGATCCGCACTAACCTTGGGGTTCAGCATTGGAGGAGAATCGGCAATCTCTCAAGAAAGGTGTTGATCACATACAGCCTACCATAGAAGAATTCATTCACAGTTGGAGTAGATAGTAAGACTGAATTGATCCAGAAGAGCAAAACATCTCTGAAGCCTTAACCATCTTCCTATCATTACATTCACCGTCAACTGAGTAACGTTATCTTTATTTTACTTTTTTGCGTTTTAAACAACCAACTAACTTTTCTATCCGCCTGACTAAGATCTACAAGATAATCATAGCTTGCTTTAAATCACAATCCTCGTGGAATCGACCATGACTCACTCAGGTATTACTTGGACGACCCAGTGCACTTGCTAGTTCAGTTGTGCGAAGTGTAATTCCGCGCACCAAGTTTTTGGTGCCGTTGCCGGGGATTGTTCGAGTTTGGACAACTAACGGATTATCTTGTTGCTTAGATTAGGTATTGTCTTTAATTTTTGAGTCTTTTATTTTCTTTTTTCAAAAAAAACAAAAAAAAATCTTTTTCAAAAATCTTTTCTTTTCTTTATTAATCTTAATCTTTTGTTTGAGTCTTTGTTCTTGTTCTTGTTTGAGTCTTTTTTGAATTTCTTGAACCTTTTTCTAAAAATTTTCAAAAATAGTGTCTTTTGTTTGAATCTTATGTCAATCTTTAAGTTTGGTGTCTTCTTGTATCTTTTCTTTTAAAAATTTTTGAAATTTGTATCTTTAGTTTTCAAAATTTTTAAGTTTGGTGTCCTTTGCATGTTCTTATTTTCTTTTAACTCTTTGAGTTTTGTTCTTAGTGTTCTTCTTGATCTTCAAAGTGTTCTTGTTTTGATCTTAAAATTTTTAAGTTTGGTGTCTCTTTGTATTTTTCTTTGCAATTTTCGAATTCTTGGTGTCTTAGATCTAAAAATTTTAAGTTTGGTGTCTTTTTGTTGTTTTTCTCTTTCTTCATTAATTTCAAAAATCAAAAAAATAAAATATCTTTTCTTATCTTGCATTAATTTTCGAAAATCTTGCACATTTAAATTCAAAATTTTTAAATTAGGTGTTTTCTTGTTAGTCAAGTCAAGGTTTAAATTTTAAAATCATATCTTTTAAAATCTTTTCAAATCTTTTCTTTTAAAATTTGATTCTTAACTATCTTATATTTCTTTTAAAATTTAAATTTTAAATCTTTTTAAATTAAAAACTTATCTTTTTATTTTGATTTCAAATTTTTTAATTTAAAAATTATCTTTTCTTAACTTCCTTATCTTATCTTTCTGACCTAACTTATCTTCTTTTTAATTTAAAACCTTTTCTATCTTGTCTTCTTTTAAATTTTAATTTTAAAATCCTTTCAAATCTTTTCAATTCTTATCCTATCTTGTTGACTTTTTCAAAAATTTTAAAATCAAATATTTTCTAATCTTCTATCTTATTTTATTTTCAAATCTTCTTTAATTAGTTAGTTGTTTTCTCTCTCTTCTTTTTCAAAACTTCCTAACTAATTATTCTCTCTTCTAATTTTCGAAAACTTCTTGCTTCTTTCTCTATCTTCTTTTTTGAAATTCAACAACTTATTTTCAAATATTTTTAGTTAACTAACCTTTAATTTCGAATTCAATAAATAAATAAATAAAAATAAAAATATTTTAAATTCTTGTTTCTCTTCTTGCTTCTTAATTTTCGAATTCCTCATCTCTTTATTCGAATTCTTCTTCTCTCTTCTTCTATTTACATTCTTCTTTTCTTTTCTTCTTCACATCTCACAAGGAGTCCTCTGTTCTTGAACATAGAGCTCCCATTCTTCTTCTTTCTTGTCCTCTTTTTCTTGTTTATGACTAGGAACAGAGATAAAGAGCCTCTCTTTAAACCTGATCCTAAACCTGAGAAAACTCTAAGGAGGCGTTTACAACAAGCTAAAGTACAACACTCTGGAAGAAACCTCTCAGAAAATTTCGAACAAAAAGTTGAAGACATGGTAGCCAATGCTAACAATGTAGGAGATGCAAGAAAGGTTCTTGGTGACTACACCATACCTACCTCTGACTTTTATGGCAGAAGTATCTTTATACCTGTCATTGGAGTAAATAAATTTGAGCTTAAACCTCAGTTAGTCTCTCTTCTGCAACAGAATTGCAAGTTCCATGGACTTCCACTGGAAGATCCACACCAATTCCTGTCAGAATTCTTGCAAATCTGTGACACTGTTAAGACCAATGGAGTCAATCCTAAGGTCTACAGACTTATGCTCTTTCAGTTTGCTGTTAGAGACAGGGCTAGGATATGGTTTAACTCTCAACCTAAAGAAAGCCTAGACTCTTGGGAGAAGCTGATCAATGCTTTCTTGGCCAAATTCTTTCCTCCTCAGAAGATGAGCAAAATCAGAGTGGAAGTTCAAACCTTCAGACAAAAAGAAGGTGAATCCCTCTATGAAGCTTGGAAAAGATACAAGTAACTGATAAGGAGGTGTCTTCCTGACATGCTCTCAGAATGGTCTATCCTATGTATCTTCTATGATGGCTTGTCTGAGATATCCAAAATATCATTGGATAGTTCTGCTGGTGGATCACTCCACCTGAAGAAAATGCTTGAAGAGGCAAGATAACTTATTGAGATGGTTATAAACAACCAATTCATGTACACTTTTGAGAGAAACCCTGTGAATGATGGGACAGCTTAGAAGAAAGGAGTTCTTGAAGTAGACACTCTAAATACCATATTGGCTCAGAACAAGATCTTGACCCAACAGGTCAATATGATCTCTCAGCAATTGACTGGAATGCAAGCTGCAGCTGGCAGTACCTAAGAAGCTTCCTCTGAAAGAGAAGCTTATGATCCTGAACAACCCATGATGGAAGGGGTGAATTACATGGGAGAACCCTATGGAAACACCTACAATCCCTCATGGAGGAATCATCCTAACCTTTCATGGAAAGATCAACAGAAGCCTCAACAAGGCTTCAACAATAATCAAGGTGGAAGAACCCAGAACAGGTTCAACAACAGACCACCATTCCCATCTTCTCAGGAATATATGGAGACCCCTAAGCAGAGCCTTTCTGACTTAGTTATTATAGTCTCCAACCTCTCTAAGACCACTCATAGTTTCATAACTGAAACAAGATCCTCCATTAGAAATTTAAAGGTACAAGTTGGTCAACTGAGCAAGAGAATCCCTGAGACTCCTCCTGACACTCTTCCTATTAACACTGAAGTAAACCCAAGAGAAGAGTGCAAGGCCATCACCACTGAGGATGGGGTGAAATCTGGAGACACTGAGATGGCATTGAATGCTAGTGAGGAAGACCTCATTGGGCGTTCAACGCCCAAACTGGCACAGAAGCTGGCATTGAACGCCAGTAAGGAATACCTCACTGGGCGTTCAACGCCCAAATAGACATCAAAGCTGGCGTTGAACGCCAGTGAGGAAGCCCTCACTGGGCATTCAATGCCCAAACTGGCAGGGAATCTGGCATTGAACGCCAGGAAGGAGGTCCTTCCTGGGTGTTCAATGCCCAACTTGGCAAAGGAACTGGCGTTAAACGCTAGTGAAGGGATGCATTATGGGCGTTCAACACCCAAAGAATCACCAGAATTGGTGTTGAATACCAGTGATGGCATACTTACTAAGTGTTCAGCACTCACTAAAGAAATTCCTATCCAAGAATTAAAGGAAGCCAAGGCTCATGTAGAGACCATAGAGATTTCCTTGCATGCACTCCTACAGTGCATGAGTTCTGATGAATACTCATCCTCTGATGAGGATGAGGATATTAGGGAAGAGCAAATTGCCCGATACCTAAGAGCTCTCATGAAGCTGAATGTTAAGTTATTTGGTACAAAACCTTTGGAGGAAGAACCTCTAGTGCTTACTAAAGAACTCAATGCTTTGGTACATGATGAGCGGATAATTTATACGCTTTTTGACATTGTTTTTAGTATGTTTTTAGTAGAATCTAGTTACTTTTAGGGATGTTTTCATTAGTTTTTATGTTAAATTCACATTTCTGGACTTTACTATGAGTTTGTGTGTTTTTCTGTGATTTCAGGTATTTTCTGGCTGAAATTGAGGGACTTGAGCAGAAATCAGATTTAGAGGTTGAAAAAGGACTGCTGATGCTGTTGGATTCTGACCTCCCTGCACTCAAAGTGGATTTTCTGGAGCTACAAAACTCGAAATGGCGCGCTTCCAATTGCGTTGGAAAGTAGACATCCAGGGCTTTCCAGAAATATATAATAGTCCATACTTTGGCCAAGAATTGACGACGTAAACTGGCGTTCAACGCCAGCCTTCTGCCCAAATCTGGCGTCCAGCGCCAGAAAAGGATCCAAAACCAGAGTTGAACGCCCAAACTGGCACAGAAACTGGCGTTCAACTCCACAAATGGCCTCTGCACGTGCTACACTTCAGCTCAGCCCAAACATACACTAAGTGGGCCCAGGAAGTGGATTTATGCATCAATTACTTACTCATGTAAACCCTAGTAGCTAGTTTATTATAAATAGGACCCTTTACTAGTCTTTTTGACTATCTTTTGATCACCTTATGATCCTTTGATCACGTTTTAGAGGGCTGGCCATCTCGGCCATGCCTGGACCTTTACTTATGTATTTTCAACGGTAGAGTTTCTACACTCCATAGATTAAGGTGTGGAGCTCTGCTGTTCCTCAAAGATTAATGCAAAGTACTACTGTTTTCTATTCAATTCTTCTTATTTCGCTTCTAAGATATCCATTCGCACCCAAGAACGTGATGAAGGTGATGATTATGTGTGACGCTCATCACCATTCTCCCCTATGAACGCGTGCCTGACAAACACTTCTGTTCTACATGAATTAAGCTAGAATGAGTATCTCTTAGATCTCCTAACCAGAATCTTTGTGGCGTAAGCTAGAATGATGGCGGCATTCAAGAGAATCCGGAAGGTCTAAACCTTGTCTGTGGTATTCTGAGTAGGATTCAATGATTGAATGACTGTGACGAGCTTCAAACTCGCGATTGCTGGGCGTTAGTGACAGACGCAAAAGGAGGGTGAATCCTATTCCAGCATGATCGAGAACCGACAGATGAATAGCCGTGCCGTGACAGGGTGCGTGAGCATATTATTCACTGAGAGGAGGGGATGTAGCCACTGACAACAGTGATGCCCTTGCATAAAGCCAGCCATGGAAAGGAGTAAGACTGATTGGATGAAGATAGCAGGAAAGCAGAGGTTCAGAGGAACGAAAAGCATCTCCATTCGCTTATCTGAAATTCCTACCAATGATTTACATAAGTACCTCTATCCCTATCTTATTATATAATATTCGAAAACACCATTATCACTTTATATCCGCCTGACTGAGATTTACAAGGTGACCATAGCTTGCTTCATACCAACAATCTCCGTAGGATTCGACCCTTACTCACGTAAGGTATTACTTGGACGACCCAGTGCACTTGCTGGTTAGTTGTATCGAAGTTGTGACAATTATGTATTGAGATCAGAGCACCAAGTTGCTCACGTTACCGGGGATTGTTTGAGCCTGGACATCACAATTTCGTGCACCAGTACAGCAGAAGCTACCTCAGAAGCTTTCGAATCCCGGACGCTTCCTAATTCCTTACACCATAGGCACCATGACCTTTGAGAAGGCTCTGTTTGACCTAAGGCCAAGTATAAACCTCATGCCACTCTCTGTAATGGAGAAGCTGGAATTTTTGAGGTGCAAGCTACAAACATCTCACTGAAGATGGCAGACAAATTAGTGAAGAAAGCATATGGCTTAGTAGAGGATGTATTGGTAAAGGTTGAAGGCCTTTACATCCCTGAAAACTTCATAATCTTAGATACTGGGGAAGATGAGGATGAATCCATCATCCTTGGAAGACCTTTCCTAGCCACTACCAATGCTATCATTGATGTAGCTAAGGGAGAATTGATTCTACAACTAGAGAAGGATCACATTCGGTTCAAGATGCCTCATCACAATCTCCCTCTGAAAAAAGAGAGATAACTGTGCAACACTTAGTGTTCCAACCATCTCTTTTAGTGCAGAGCTTTACCAAGCCCCTAATCCCAATTAATATATATATATTTTTTACATAAAAATCAGTTCTATTTTGAATTATCATCAAGTTATATAATAATAGTGTATCTTTTCTGTGACCCGCGGGTAGGGTGGGGTACCCACGGGTTAAGAGCAGGTAGGGTTAGGGTTGGATCCAAACCCTACCCTACCCTATCCATTGCCACCCCAACTTGGGCAGCCATCAACAAGCACTGAGAACAAAGGTACTAAGAAGAAAGCCCCTACTGAAGGCCTCTCACCTGGTATGAGAGTTATCTTCACCAAGAAGCAAGTCATACCACATACAGTGAGTCGTGTCCTGTCTTTAGAGCATGTGTAGCTCATTAATGAGAAGACAAGAAGAAAGTTCACTATAAAAGGAAAAATTTTGAGTACATATAAATCTCTGTAAGGAGCTAACCGTCAAGCTAATGACGTTAAGAAGCGCTTGTTGGGAGGCAACCCAATCCTATTTAGTAATTTCTATTTCTTTTAATTCCTTAATTTTATTTTCTTTAAGTTATTTGTTTAGGTTAATGATCATGTGCAGCAGTCAGAACAGAGACAGAAAGGTTCAGTAATGAGAACAGAACACTCTGGATAGAGTGTCTTGCTGGCATTGAACGCTAGCCAGGAAGCACTGGCTGGGCGTTCAACGCCCAAATTGGCAGACTGGTTGGGCGTTCAACGCCCCAATTGGCAGCATAGCTGGCATTGAACGCCAGCCAATAGCATAGTGCTGGGTGTTCAATGCCCATGTAGAATGGCAGGGAATCTGAATTCCCTAGCCTCTCAGGACCAGTAGGTCCCACAACATCTTTACCTACCCCACTTCTTCCCTCTTCTTTTTCACACTTTCCCATACACTCTTCCCTATAAACCCTAGCCCAATTACATCCATATCACTTCCCCAAAACCATCATAACTCCCACCAACCCCCACCCACTTTAAAATCAAATTTCCCTCCTATTTACCCCACCCATGACCGAACCCTAACCTAGCCCACTCCTATAAATACCCCCTCTTACTAACCATTCATACACACACTTCATACACTCTAAAGCCCCCTTGGCCAAATTACTTCTCTTCCTCTATCTCCATCTATTCTCTTCTTCTTCTACTCCATTCTTCTCTTTTATTTATTTTTGCTCAGGAACGAGCAAAGCTTTTAAGTTTGGTGTGGGAAAAGCGTTGATTTTTGCTTTTCATTACCACTTATAGCACCCAAGGTTGGAGAACCCTCTAGAAAGAGGAAAGGAAAGGCCATACCCACTACCTCCGAATCTTGGGAGATGGAGAGATTCATCACCAAAGCCCACCAAGACCACTTCTATGAAGTAGTGGAAGAGAAGAAGGTGATCCATGAGGTCCCTTTTAGGCTTAAAAAAATGAGTATCTGGAAATCCAAAGAGAGATTTGGAGAAGAGGTTGGGAAGTCCTAACCAATCCCATCCAAGAAGTTGGTATTTTAATGGTGCAAGAGTTCTATACTAATGCATGGGTCACGAAAAACCATGACATTAGTGTGAACCCAAATTCCAACAATTGGAACACCATGGTTTGAGGAAGAATCTTGGACTTTAGTTCGGAAAGTGTGAGGTTGGCATTTAACTTGCCTTTGATGCAAGGAGACCCACATCCTTACACTAGAAGAGTCAACTTTGATCAAAGACTGGATCAAGTTCTCTTAGATATTTGTGTGGAAGGAGCACAGTGGAAAAAGGATTTCCAAGGCAAGCCTACTCAACTAAGAAGGCTTGACCTCATGCCTGTAGCTACAGGATGGTTGGAATTCATCCAACACTCTATCATCCCTACTAGCAATCGGTTAGAAGTGACTATTGACAGAGCCATCATGATTCATTGCATCATGATTGGGAGTGAGGTGGAAGTACATGAGGTGATACCTCAAGAATTGTACAAGATAGCTGAAAAGCCTTCCACCAAAGCAAGGTTGGCATTCCCTCACCTCATTTATCACCTATGCAATTCAGCTAGAATTGTCATAGAGGGAGATATCTTTATTGAGGAGGACAAGTCCATCACTAAAAAAAGGATGGAGCAAACTAGAGAGCATGTACATGAGCCTGTGCAACCGCCTCAGTAAGAAATCCCTAGGATACCTCAAGGGATGCAATTTCCTCCTCAAGGCTATTGGGACCAATTGTATAATTCTCTTGGAGAATTGAACACTAATATGGAGCAATTGAGGTTGGAGCATCAAGAGTATTCCACCACACTCAATGAAATAAGAGAAGATCAAAGGGCTATGAGGCAAGAACAACAGAGACAAAGGTGGTAGCCGCCATCACTAACGTGGATTCGTTCTCTTAATCCCCTTCTCTTATGTTATTTTTCTATTTTCTGTTATGTTTTATTGTCTGTTCTCTTGTTCTTGTTGCATGATCATCTATGTCTTAAAGTTATAAAATGTTCCTCATATTTCTCACCTTACTTAAAACAAAATTTTATTTGAAAAGAATTGAGAGATACATGAACTTCGAGTTCTATAATAAGAATAGTCAGTTATTTTAATGTGGTGGCATTGCTTTTGTTTTCTGAATGTATGAATGAACAGTGCATAATTGAAGTTGGAATTAAGAATGTTGGCTCTTGAAAGAATGATGAAAAAGGAAAAGAATTATTAATAATCTGAAAAATCCTAAATAAATTGATTCTTGAAGCAAGAAAAAGCAGGAAAAAGAAAAAGAAAAAGCATGTTGCAATAAAAAGAAAAAAACTTTGCATGCAAAAAAAAGAGAAATAAAAAGCAGAAAAAGCCAATAGCTCTTTAAACCAAAAAAGCAAGAGCAAAAAGCCAATAACCCTTTAAACCAAAAGGCAAGGGTAAAAGGATCCAAGACTTTGAGTATCAATGGTTAGGAGGGCCTAAAAGAAATAGAATCTTAGCCTAAGCACTTCAAATGAACAGTGTCCCTAACTATATGCTTGTGGTGTGAAGGTATCAAGTGAAAAGATTGAGACTAAGCAGTTAAAGTCGTGATCCGAAGCAAAAAAAAGAGTGTGCTTAAGAACTCTGGGCACCTCTATCTGGGGATTCTAGCAAAGCTGAATCACAATCCGAAAGGGTTTACCCAGTTAAATGTCTGTGGCATTTATGTATCTGGTGGTAATACTAGAAAACAAAGTACTTAAGGTCACGACCAAGACTCTAAAAGCTGTGTTCAAGAATGAAAAAGAACTAAACTAGGAGAGTCAGTAATATCATCTGGATTCTAAGTTTCTAAGGATGCCAGCACTTCTGAGTTTCAATGGATAGTAAGATGCCAAAACTATTCAGAAGCAAAAAGCTACTAAGTCCCGCTCATCTAATTGAAACTGAGCTTCATTGGAAACTCTGAGATTTATTGTATCTTACTCTTCTTTTTATCCTACTTTGTTTTTAATTGCTTGGGGACAAGCAACAGTTTAAGTTTGGTATTATGATGAGCGGATATTTTATATGCTTTTTGCCATCATTTTCATATAGTTTTTAGCATGTTTTGTTTAAGTTTCATTATGTTTTCATAGGTTTTACTGAAGATGTTTGCCTTGCGGATAGTGCTAGTTTGCACACCATTCTCAAAAGTAATATATATTTTACCCATCTTGTGCCAAAAGAA
This sequence comes from Arachis ipaensis, assembly GCF_059453495.1. Lineage (NCBI taxonomy): Eukaryota > Viridiplantae > Streptophyta > Magnoliopsida > Fabales > Fabaceae > Arachis > Arachis ipaensis. The sequence goes on along the minus strand of NC_142443.1, from coordinate 114,962,787 downwards.
GAATATGTTAATACTATTATTGGCTCAGGCAATGTGATTGAAGGTTCCGAAAAAGCTATAATTTTGTTTCCTGGAGTAACAAAATTCATAATAAATAATGCACTATTGTCTACTAAGTCTCTAAGAAACTTGTTGAGTTTCAAAGATATTCGCCGAAATGGATATCATATTGAGACAATGAATGAGGGAAATCATGAGTACTTATGTACCACAACTCATGATTTAAATAAAAAGGTTATATTAGAAAAGTTACCCTCACTTTCATCTGGGTTATATTATACCAAAATTAGTGCAATTGAATCACATGCCATTGTAAACCAGAAGTTTACTAGTCCAAATGAGTTCATAACTTGGCATGATCAATTGGGTCACCCAGGAACAACCATGACCCGGAGAATTATTGAAAACTCCCATGGACATTCACTAAAGAACAAAAAGATTCTTAAATCTAGTGAATTTTGTTGTGCTGCATGTTCTCAGGGAAAGTTAATTTTAAGGCCATCACCAGTAAAGATTGGATTTGAGTCCCCTAAATTCCTAGAAAGGATTCAAGGCGATATATGTGGACCTATTCATTCATCATGTAGATCTTTTAGATATTTTATGGTCCTAATAGACGCATCTTCGAGATGGTCATATGTGTGCTTATTATCTTCTCGCAACTTGGCGTTTACGAGATTGCTTGCTCAAATTATTCGATTAAAAGCACAGTTTCCAAAAAATCCAATCAAAGCAATTTGCCTTGATAATGCTGGTGAATTTACTTCCCAAGCCTTTGATGCTTATTATATGGCTAACTGATAGGCGGATAAATGCTGGTCAAGAATAATCAAAAATATTTTTCCAAATTAACGTTGCAAGTATAGTCTTGACTGATGAGATTTCCGCTATCAAATTTAAAATGTGTCACAAGTGAAATAAATAACCGGGAGTAAAATCTCGGGTCGTTTTCCCTAGGAGTTGACACAAGATGCAATTTATTGGTTAGGATTTTCTTGGAGATTTTGAGTTTGAGAACAAAATAAATAAATGACTAGAAATTAAAACAATGAATAATTAGCAAGAGTTGTAAAATAATCAATATAAAAGGCCTTGGTTAGGGGAGAGAATTGGAAATTCTATCCTTATTGTCTTTCTCACGTGTAATGGTAAAAGCTCATTGCTCTCACTTAGTTATCCTCTAACAAGTGAAATAATTAACCTTAGCTCACAAGTCCTAATTACCTCGTAGAGAAGAACTAGAGTTGGTGAGTTTCAAGCTAATTAGCAATTTTCAATTACAGATTAATACTTGAGTATAACAATTCAAGTGGCTGCAATTATCAACCCCCAACCAAGCAAGGAAATCTACTCCATGATATTGGATGACATTTCTTCAAACCATGGTTCTGAAAACCGGACCGGACCGGCTGGTTCAACCGGAAAAATCGGGAACCGGTTACCTAGCCGGTCCGGGTAACCTCAAAAACCGAATGGCAAAGAACCGGTGAAAAAACCGGTCGAACCAGCGGTTAACCGGTGAACCGGAAGAACCGTCCGGTTTTTTTGCGGTTCAGTGGTTTGGAATTTCAGAAGCCAAACGACGTCGTTTTGGCTATTTAAAAAAAAAAAAAAGAAACTGGCGTACACGTTGAGTTAACCCTAATCACTAATCAGCCACTAATCACCCAAGCTGCCAGCCTCCCCTTTCTTCCCCCCTCACCCACCATTCACGAAGACCACCATTGCCACCGCCCACCAAGCTCCAGATTCCAGAGCACTCCTCATTCGCCACCCAGCAGCGCTCCTCATTCACCACCCAAACCACTGCACAGCAGCCGCGACCACCACCGTGTTGAGCCCGCCTCCTCGTCGCCGCTCCTCATTCGCCACCAAGTAGCGCTCCTCATTCGCCACCCAAACCACTGCACAGCTGCCGCCACCACCACCGCGTTAAGCCCGCCTCCTCGTCGCCGAACCTCACCGAGCTCGCCGAGCCCGCCTCTCATTCGCCGGTAAGACTAATTTTTTTATCTTCTTGATTTTGAACATGCTTCCTTCTGAATTCTGAGCTCGCCTGTTCTGTTTGAAAAAAAAATAACAGGGCATCTGAGTTAAAAAAAAATAACATATGAATCCAGTTAAATATGCTTCAGGTTCAATCTGTTTTTCAAGTCGTGTTGAGTCTCGAACCAGTTTTTCAATCCAGTTTCCTAGAACTTTGAATAAAAGGATTGTTTCAGTTTCACCAAAGAGATGATCTTTAAAAAAATAAAAGAATGATAACAATTTAAAAAAATTGAATTTTATGGATTTGTTCTTTGTTCTCTGGACTGGATTAATATAAATTGCTAATGTGGGTGGTTGTGATTTTTGCACTAGGGTGGTGCTGCTGCTGTTGAACTCTTTTGTTATCTATGCTGGTATCAACAATGCCTCGTGATGAGAGCTTGATCTTTGAGCTTTTAGAATATAAGCACGATGTTGCTGATAATGGAAGTGCTGTCTGGTTTCTTCAAGACCTTGCTAATGAGCAGGATGCTGAAGGAAGTGTGGTATGCCATTATTTCATTCTGCTTCTTATGGTATAGGGTTACTGAAGTGTGAAAGGTTTGTGGAAATTGGATTCTGTTATGTTCATCCTATGCATGTAAAGTGCATTATTCAAGTATGTGGATGGTGCTGGGAATTTTCCATACTATTGGAGTCATAAGAGAGTGCTTAGCTGGTTTAGTTGCTTAACTTAAACTCTATAAGAAAGTGCATTGAGTGTTATGATTTTTTATGCCATCTAAACTTTTTCTTTGTGTATTGGGAGATTTAGCTGCCACTGATTAGCAGATTCCGTTACTTATTTCTACTTACTAGTTACTATAACATTACATTTGCTCTTTTTTATTCTTTCAATGTGTGATTGGTATGATTTAATGGAGCTATAACTCTGCCTCTCCTTCAATCACTGTGTGTGTCTGCAAGTATTATCTTCCAACACAATCAGAGAAAATGGCTTCCCTTTATCTTAGTTCATTAAATGTAATATTTGTTACAGAAGTTTGTTGTATCTTTTGATCATACTTCTCCTGAAATTATTTCAGGTTATTGAACAGTCTGGAGTCCTTGAAGCGCCGGGTTTGATGTACAATAACACACTTGCTATTGTAACAAGTGCAGTAGGGCAAATGGTAAAGTTTCTATCTTGTTTTTAATTTAACTTTGTGTTCACTCTAATCTTAAGTAATGGATAATTTATTATGTGAAATATTAAATTTTATTAAGTTAGAAATTATTGAATTTATATACTTAAGATTATTTTAAGTTTTTTAATAATTTTATTTAATATTTAATTAAACCGGTTGAACTCCGGTCGAACCAGTGAACCATTGAACCAGTGACCTCACCGGTTTATTGACCGGTCCGGTTCTCGCAATCTTGCTTCAAACACTTGTTGAGCAAAGATAAAAGACATGATAATAAATAGGAGAATAATTCAATTCGAATTACCATTGAAAATAATTAACAAGGACAAAATAAACAATGACAATAGACATGGAAATAACTCAATGCATTAACAAAATTCAATCATAACAAGATCCAAACATGAATTCAAAATAATCAAATGGAAAAGAGTAATAGAGGAATTAGAGAAGAAAACTATAATGACTCCAATTGAAGATAACAGTAGCTCTCTCAAGATCCAATTTAAGCAAAACTAAGAATGCCAAAAACCCTAGAGAGAAATTGGGAGTTTCTCTCACTAGAATTCAAAACTAATAAAAAACTAAAGTAAAAAGTGAAGTGTCTGAAGTCTCAGCTCCATCCCAGCCTCTAGTATGCATTTTTGGGCTTGAAACTGGGTCCAAATCAGCCCAGAAATCGCCCCCAGTGAGTTCTATTAATTACAGTATGTGACGCTCGTCACGCGTACACGTCAGCTACGCGTACGCGTCGGTGGGCTCTGCACAAGGTCACGTGTACACATCAGTCACACGTACGTGTTAGTGGTCGACGCTCCTGGTCATGCGTATGCATTAGTCACGCACACGCGTCAGTGGAAAATGGCTTGATCACGCGTATGCGTTAGCCATGTGCGCGCGTCGCCTTCAGCTTCTCAAATCTTCAAATTCTTGCTTTCCTTCCACGTTAGCATGCTTCCTCTTCATCCTCTATGCCATTCCTGCTCTATAAATCCTGTAATCACTTAACGCACATATCACGGCATCGAATGATAATAACAGAGGATTAAAAACTAGCGATTTAAAGGCCTAAGAAGCATGTTTTCAATTATAGCATGAAGTTAGGAAGGAAACTTGAAAACATGCAATTTACGTGAATAAGTGTGAGAATAGTTGACAAAACCCACTCAATTCAGTCCAAAATATATCATAAAATAGTGGTTTATCAAATCTCCCCACTTAAACATTAGCATGTCCTCATGCTAAGCTCAGGTGAGCCAAAAGAGTGAAGGAAAAATGGTGAGACTTATGCAATGCAACTTATCTACAAGAATGAAACTACATGCTAAATGCTTCTACCTACTTGGTTAAAAGTAAACAAATTCTCCAAGAACAAACATAAACTGAATTTCACTAATTCAAATCCCAAAATGAAGTACAAGTAGACCTGCAAGAAGAAAGCTCATGAAAGCCGGGAACAAAGAATCGAGCATGAAACCCTCACTGGAAGTGTATACACTCTAATCACTCTAGTGTTTAAGGATTGATTCTCTCAGTTCTCTACTAATCTTGCTTTCTAAAGCTTGCTCTTCTTCTACCAATCAACAAAAATTTAATGCACAAATACATATATCAAGAGGTCTTTTCAAGGGTTGTAATGGGGTTACGGTCAAGGTAGGAATGTATTTGGTTAAGTGGACTAAAAGTATTCCCTAACTCAATTTTTCCACACTTAATTCATGTACATCTCACTAGTCTAAGCTAACCAAGGATTCAAATTAGGCACATTTATTATTTTCCGCTTAGAGTTAGTGATGTGCTAAAATAAAGAATAAATGGGGTAAAATAGGCTCAACATTGGGTTGCAAAGGGTAATGAAGGGGTAAGGCCATATGGGTATGTGAGCTATAGTGAAACAAAGGCCTCAATCATATAAGTGCATGCATACATCAATCAATGGAAATATAGAATCAAGCAATACAAAGATCATAATTTTAAAGAGAACAATACACACCAAAAAAAAAAACCATTAGTTGATAGATGCAACCAATCAAATAGGTTCAAAAAGCTCACAAGTCTTGTGTGTTCAAGCTCTAAAACCATGTTCCAAATTAAATTTCTTCAGGCAAGTTTAACAAAATTTTAATTCAAACTAGTGAAATACCCTAAAACAGTTTCTTGGACAAGAAATTATCACTTCAACCAAGTAGTGCCTAAATGCAAGAAACTAACTACACATGCAAGTTATCCTATCTAACAAAAGAAATAAAAGTATTGGTGTTGAGAGAAAAGAGAGTTGTTACCTTCGGGAGTTAGTTACCGACCTCCCTACACTTAAAAGCTTGGCACGGTCCTCCGTGCCATCAGTGATCCACAAGGTGGGTCTGGAATCATCACTTCCACTATCAGGCTCGTTATTGCTTTCCATGCTGTAATCTGAAGTGGATTCTGGAGTGTTGGGATCTTCCGGAGGTGGGTGATACAACCAACAAGCTCCTTCACGTAGTTGTAGCGGCACTTGTTGTGGCGCTCAATTTGCTCAATCTGCCGGCCTTGCTGGTCTACTTTCTCAAGGATCTCAAGTAGCAATTGGTGGGTGGATGGTGGGGTGCATGTGGTGTTGATGATGGTGGAGCGGAGGATGAAGGAGCTTCGAAAGATGGATCTTCAGTCAGGCTCACGGGTGGTGCTGGGGGTCTAATATATTTTCCATTCGGGACATATACGTCGTCCCTAGGAATCATGGTCTTCACATCCCCAGCCTGATAGAAAACTCCTACTACAGACACCAAGTCCGTAACCAATGCTGAAAAAGGTAGGTTGCCCACTATTTGCACTCGACCCATAGCTTGTCGGATGAGTCGTGGCAAGTTGAGAGGTTTCTCTGTGAGGATGCACCAGACAAGAATGGCCATGTCGGCAGTAAAAATGGACTCATGAGTGCTCGACAATATGTAGTGAGACATGATCTATGCCCACGCTCGAGCCTCTATAGTGAGTGCTTGGGCGGAGATGCACTTGTGTCGAGTCCGGTATTGCCCATATGTAACACCATAATTACCCTAAGCCTTACCTCTAGCCGTAAAGTAAAGGTTAATCAAAAGTTACGACAATTCTAAGGCATATACATATTTATATAGAAGGAAATAATATATTCTAGAAGCCCGATAAAGGATTAAGCTCAAAAACAGAATTACAAAAGCACGAAATGTTCACACAAAGCTAACGCACAAGACACAAGATATAGTTGCAAGAGAATAGAACATATATAGATATAAGAGTATAATAATCATAGGGATCTAGCCGCAGCTTGCGGAGTTTAAGCCGACTAGTTACAAATAGAAAAATACAGAGTTTTTGGAGTTAAAATAGCTTATACAACTTATCTCTCAAGTAAGCCTCTAAGGCCATAAAGATAAATATACAAAGAGATGTGAGAGTAACTACAACAAAGTAAAATAGAAATAAACCAAGGAGGAACAATACTCCGCTCTGTCACCATATCCGCAATCTCACCGAGGTGGATTTGTAACCTGCGTCTAAAAAATAACAACATATGGTATGAGAACCGGAGGTTCTCAGTATGGTAACAGTGCCCAATATGTAAGATGTAAGGCTCCGGGACGCCGAAGAAAATCCTAGAACTTCACATCGAATACGGATATTCAAGCTTAGAATAAAATAAATAAATAAAGAACTTAAACCATAAACCGGGTTATCTAAACTTAGGGGAATTCTAACTAATACTAATCACACCGCTATATCCCACAGCCTTTGCCAACCTAACCTCGTGCGATCCCATCGCCACCGCCTACCTAACCTCCTCAGTACCAGACAATTACAAATAATGCAAGCAAGTAATACACAGGTAGTAATCATATATAACAAGTAATTCAAGAAGCAAGTAGGCATATCACACAACTAGGCAAACTCCAGTAATCAAGGCAAACAAGCACATAAGAAATGCATATGATGAATGCCTGTCTTATTAGCTCGTGATATCACTTGTCGGTTCGTAAATGCCAACCCGACACATCCTTCCGTATGTAGCCGATTCTGCCACACCAAAGATATAGTGCCCTGCACACTCATGCAACAGTGAATCTGCTACGCCAGAGATATAGTACCTTGCACACTCATGTAGTAGGGAGTCTACTACGCCAGAGATATAGGCCCTGCACACTCCATGCAGCAGAGAAGGAAACAACCACAACAAATCATGTAGCAGAACAATCTGCCACGCCAGGGATAGAGGCCCCGTACACTCTCAACAACAACTAGTCATGCAGCAGAAAAATCTGCTACGCCAGGGATATAGGCTCCGCACACTCCCATATAATCCAATAATTTCCTCATTCATTTCCAAGCCCTCAGCACATCATAACCATCACCAGTTTCCAACTTCTCAAAAATCGCTTCAACCCTATACTTCACAACTCAACATTCACCACTCAAACTAGAAATTACACAAACCTAGGTCTCTAGCTCTAAACTCATAACTAAAATACTCTTTTTATTTCTTTATTATCTTCTCCCTTGATTCAAGATCCTAAAACTGGGAAAGGTTTTAAACAAGTGTTACGGAAGTTTACAAGCTTGTCGGAAAGGTGAAACAGTTAAAAACAAGGTTTTGATTGAAAAATAGGGTAGTGTGCATACACAAAGGGGTGTGCGTGCACACGCCCAGGAGGATTTTCAAGATGTGTGCATACGCACAGGTAGTAAAAATTTCAACTCTGTTCATCTGCACAAGGCATACGAACGCCCCAACAGAGTGCACCTTCCAGCGTGTGCGTGTGCACAGCTTGCAAAACTTCATTGGTTGTGAACACGCACAGAGCGTGCTAGTGCCCCCAACAGCAGCCATATCCCCGTGTGTGCGTACGCACAAGAGTGTGCGTGCGTACTGTTTTCAAAAATACACAGGGTGTGTGTGCGCACACAAACCAGAAATCACAAATTCTGCAACATTCACAAAATTCAGATTTTGGACACCAAATTTCAACGATCATATGTTTCTCTACAAAATTCAGATTTCTACAAAAATTGATATCGTTTTAAAGCTCTTTGAATTATCTTTATTTTGATACAAAATCATTCAATTTCAAAAACCGTAGCTCAAAATATGATCTGTCAAAGTTCACCAAAAATCCAAAGCCAAACCAAAAATCTCTAAACCTCAATTTTACCAAAACTCCTAATTCAAAACCAAACCAATCACAACCCAAACAATACCAAAACAACATAAAAGTCCATACCCTTCCTCTCCCAACTTAACCATCCATAATACCCTAATTACACCATTCAACACCATCAAAATCCTTAATCATCAACATCCAAAACCATCATAAACACTCATAATCATCATCAACCAACGATAATATCAACAACCACTACAAATCCTCATCAATTTCAATAACCATCACCAAACAATATCTAACATTAACCAAATCCATCTAGATGTTTATTCCTCACATTATCCCCATAAAACTAGCATCCTTTACCAATTGTCATCAAAATGAATATTCATACTCCTCATCAATTAACCTCAACATTAGCAGTCATTATCAACATTCATATTACCACAATCAACATACACGCTCACCAACATCAACCAACATCATAATATATCATTAACACCAATAACCCTCATACCCCTTATCAATCCCCCACTCATCATCAAACATCAAATTTACATACAATTAAATATACACCCAAACATTCAATCCTATCTTAAGGTCAACTAGCCTAAGTGTCCAGAAACATTACATATTACATAAAGGAAACTGAAACCATACCTTGGCCGATTCCTAATATGCGCAAACACCAAAAGCTTGGCTCCAACAAGCTTCCATCAAGGTCCAAACCACCAAAGCCAAACCAAAAGCCACAACCGTCTCCAAAAACAAGCTTCATACATACAACATAACCATATATTAACAACTAAAGCTCATACTACACTAAACCATAAGGATATAAAGGTTCCTTACCTTATCCAACGATGATTGGGGCAAAGCCCGACAATTACCCACTACTAGAGATCACCTAAATAAGCAAAATTATAAAATCTACTCTAAAACTCTAACCCAAAAATGCAAAAATCTAGGGCTAGAAACTGGAGAAAATAAAAATATATTTAAAAAAGGTTTTATGATTTTCGAACATTGAGAAGAAGAAAATAAAAGTAGAAAAGGTAACAAAATTAAAAATTACCTAATCTAGGGAGCGGAGCAAGACAATCCCTCAGTTTGTCAAAACTCGAACAATCCCCAACAACGGTGCCAAAAACTTGGTGCACGAATCCCACACTTTCGTACAGCTATACCAGCAAGTGCACTTGGTCCTCCAAGTAATACCTGAGCGAGTCAGGGTCAATCCTACGAGGATTGTGGTTTGAAGCAAGCTATGGTTATCTTACAGGTCTTAGTCAGGCAGATCAGAAGGTTGTTTGAAGTTGTAAGAGTAATGTATACCCTTAAATCATTAATAGGAATATGAAAAAAGGGTAGAAGATATTGTTGGATACGGAATTGTATTAGGACTTTTGGAATCAGCAATAGGGATATGTTGAAGGGTTGAAGTTGTGTTGTCTTTCTGAATTAACTCTGGTATTACTGCTCTCTTTGCTTGTGAGTAATTTCTTCAATGGCAGGCTGTATGTGATTGACACTGGTTTGAGCAGCTGCCAATACTCCTCCAGATCTGAACCCCAGGTTTAGTGCGGATCCATTCTGATTGAGGGTGAAGCTCGTACAATGCATTCTCCTTGATGATCCTACTGAAAATGCCACAGACAAGGTCGAATCTTCCAGATCGGAGGAATGCTGCGCCTTTGGTTCTAGCCTCTACCACAGAGACCCTAATCTCCCCGAAAATCGGCTGAACTGATGTCTCGAGAAGTTCCCAACGAAGTCGTGGATTAGCCGTCTAAGAGACGTATATTCAAGCTGGCGGTTCATCATTGTCCGATGAAAGACGCACTCTGAACCCATGTAGAATGTGATAACCTTATGCCAGTTCAACGCATTCATAGTGATGAAGAACGAATATACATTTTAGAATTAATCAGACACGAATTGAAGAGAAACAGTAGTACTTTTATTAATTCATAGGACTCAGCAGTGCTCCTCCCCTCAACCTAGGAGGTTTAGAGACTCATACTGAAGAGAAAATACAATGGAAAAATGTGAATAATGTTGAATGGTGTATGATTGTTCTGAAAATCATGTAAAATACACTTTAAATACTAAACAGCTGATTAGTAATGGTAAAACAGTCTATTTAGTACTAAAATCCACTTTTGGGGCCCACTTGTTGAGTGTTTGGGTTGAGCCTTGATGAGATCCACGTGCTATGAAGCTCCTTGGGTGTGGAATGCCAGCTAGGGGGTCCTCTCAGGGCCTTTGGATGCTGGGCTCTGCTCTTTTGGCGCTGAACGCCTGGAAGGGGGTAGGAAGCTGGCGTTGGATGCCAGTTTTGGGCCTTATAATCCGAAGCAAAATATAGACTATTATATATTGCTGGAAAGCTCTAGAAGTCAGCTTTTTATAGACATTGAGAGCGCTCCATTTGGACTTCTGTAGCTCTAGAAAAGCTCTTACGAATGCAGGCAAGTCACATCTGGACACCATCTGCAGTGCTTTCTCTGTCTCTGAATCAGACTTCTGCTCCAGCTCCTCAATTTCAGCCAAAAAATACCTAAAATTGCCCAAAAACACAAAAACTCATAGTAGAATCCAAAAATGTGAATTTAACACTAAAACCTATAAAAACTCAATAAAAACTAAATAAAAACTATTAAAAACTATATGAAAGTGATGTCAAAAAGCGTATAAAATATCCGCTTATCACAACACCAAACTTACACTGTTGCTTGTCCCCAAGAAACTAAAAACACAGTAGGATAAAAAAGAAAATCAAGATACAATAAATTTCTAAGTTTCGAATGAAGCTTAGTTAAAAATCAGATGAGCGAGACTTAGTAGCTTTTTGCTTCTGAATAGTTTTGGCATCTCACTATCCATTAAAACTTAGAGATGTTGGCATCTTTAGGAACTTAGAATCCAGATGATATTATTGACTTTCCTAGTTAAGCTTATTTTGATTCTTGAACACAGCTCTTAGAGTCTTGGCCGTGACCCTAAGCACTCTGTTTTCCAGTATTACCACCGGATACATTAATGCCACAGACACTTTAACTGGGTGAACCTTTTTAGATTGTGACTCAGCTTTGCTAGAGTCCCCAGATAGAGATGTCCAGAGTTCTTAAGCACACTCTTTTGCTTTGGACCACGACTTTAACCGCTCAGTCTCAAGCTTTTCACTTGACACCTTCACACCACAAGCATATGGTTAAGGACAGCTTAGATTGAGCCGCTTAGGCCAGGATTTTATTCCTTTGGGCCCTCCTAACCACTGATACTCAAAGCCTTGGGTCTTTTTACCCTTGCCATTTGGTTTTAAGGGCTATTGGCTTTTTCTGCTTGCTTTTTATTTTTTCTTTCTTATTATTATTTTTTTTCACATGCAAGCTTTTTCTTTTTTTTTTGCTGCTTTTTCTTGTTTCAAGAATCAATTTGTAGATTTTTTAGATCACGAATAATACTTTTCCTTTTTCCTTATTCTTTCAAGAGCCAACATTCATAAATTTCAACTTCAAATATGCACTGTTTAATCATACATTCAGAAAACAAAAGCAAATGACACCACATCAAACTAATTCACTAATCTTATTTTAAACTTAAAATTCATGCATCTCTTAATTCTTTTCAGATAAAAAAAATTATTTAAGCAAGGTGAGAGATATATGGAACATTTTACAACTTTTTAAGACATCAATGCAAATTATCATGCAACTAGGAAAGGAAAATAGATAAACAGATAGAAAACAAAAAAATAATAGGAAAGGAATAAAAGAGAACGAATCCACCTGAATGATGGTGGCCAGTGCTCCTCCTTGAGGATCCCGTGTAGTGCTTGATCTCTTCTATGTCACTCCTTTGTCTTTGTTGAGGCGGCTGCACAGGCTCATGTGCATGCTCTCTAGTTTGCTCGATCCTCTTCTTCTATACTTAAGAGTGGTAGAAGTCACAAAGTAGAGCTTTTACAATACCAAACTTAAGAGTTTTGCTCGTTCTCGAGCAAATATGATCACTGGAAAAGAAAAAGGTGGGGTAGGTGGAGCTTCTGTGGGACCTCTTGGTCCTGAGAGGCTAGAGAATTCCAGATTCTCTACTTCTCTGCATTGGCGTTTGAACGCCCAAGGGATGCTCCCTGGCTGGCGTTCAACTTTGACACTTCGCTTGGAGTGTTTTGTTTTCACTGCTGTGAATCCTGTCTCTTGATTGATGCACATGATCATGACTCTGACAATTGAAAGGAAAAATAAAATGAAAATAAATGGTTAAGTAAAGTTGGGTTGCCTCCCAACAAGCGCTTCTTTAATGTCATTAGCTTGACGGACAACTCCTTTTAAGAAGGAAAATAGTTATAGAGGAATAAATCCTCACTCTTTACTGGGAGCTTCCTTCCTGTGCTCTCATGGAATAGCGTAATACGCTCAAGAGACAGGATTTTGTTCACTACCTGAGGCAGGGTTGGGCTTACAGCAGTATGCTGGTGTCCCTTTTTGTCAATTTCCTCTTCCATGGTGAATACCATGATAAGATAAGTGAATACCACCATCTTCCATGGTGAAAAGCCCTCAATAGGTATATTCTTGTTTTTCCAGCCCCTATGTATCTTTCTTTTGGGGCCTTCCTCCTTTTGTGGATAGTGTACATCCAACAACAAACTTACGTTTAGTCTTAGGAGGGATTGCGTTAGTTCTTTCTAAGAGAGGATGCTTGGATGCTGAATCTTTTACGCAAGTGCCTCCCTTGTCATGGGGTAATGGAAGGTCAAGGACCTTGAATACCATCCAGTCCTTATGCAAGGTAATCCTTGTTCCCTTTTGGATTCCCAGCTTCTCCATTACTATACTTGATCCTAGGTCACACAGAGCCTTCTCAAAGGTCATGGTGCCTATGGTGCAAGGAATCAGAAAGCATTGAGGTCTTTGGAAAGCAATGGAGGTTCTTCCTCCAAAGACTTTGTACCAAACAGTTTGGCATTCAGCTTCATGAGAGTTCCTAGGTGCCGAGCAACTTGCTATTCCCTGGTGTCTTCATCCTCACTAGAGGATGAGTAGTCATCAGAACTCATACATTATAGAAGTGCATTCAAAGGAACCTCAATGGTCTTTATGGTTTCCTTTGGTTCTGAGATAGAGGGTTCTTGAGTGGGCTTTAAGCTCTCAAGGGGTGTGCTCTCACTGGCGTTCAATGCCAGCTCTGTCAGCTTACTGGGTGTTGAACGCCCTTGCTATCCACCCTGACTGGCATTCAACGCCAGTCCCTCTAGCATTCTTGGTGTTAGACGCCTAGCAGGGGTATCCTTATTGGCGTTTAATGCCAGCTTCCCTGGGTGTATGGGCATTGAATGCCAAGTAAGGGCTTCCTCACTGGCATTCAATGCCAGGCTTGCTGCCATCATGGGCGTTGAACGCCCAGTGAGGGCTTCCTCACTGGCGTTTAATACCTTTCCACTCTCTCCAGTCTCGGCCTCTGCCTAGGTGGAAGGTATCAGATTTAAACTTAAGCCATGATCATACAGAACTTTGTCAAAAATGATCTTTTCAGTAATCCATAGGATCTGAAAGCTCTATGAATCTGGCATCTTCCTTGGCTGCTCAGGTTGAATTAGGATACTATACTTCTTAGTGAGTATCTCTATTTCATTTCTCCTTATGTCCTTCTTTTCAAATACCTCTGTAAAAGAGATATTAACTTGCAGTTCCTTAAGGGCTGCTGGGGAATGAGCTAACTGCTCATCTGCCAATTCTTTTTGCACGCCAAGGAAATGTGGCTCTTGAGATTCTTTCATCTCTGCAAGAAGGAGCTTTGTGATTATCACAGACTCCTCTTGTACACCTAGAGAGGAATCAACTTGATGTTCCTTCTCTTCTGTACGGGCGTGCTCAATGGCAGTCTCAAGATCCTCTTGGTCCTTGCTTACCTTAAGTCCCTCAGTAGCATGCTCCTGAGGTTTGGCCTCCCTGGTGAAGACTACTGTCTCACCTTCTTTTAAGATTTCTATGTCTAGAACTTCTATCCTAGCTGGGGTCTCCTCACATGAGTATAAGTGCTGGTTATTGGCAACTATCTCAATGAGCTCATCTGCCTCTTCATGTGTCTCTATTAGGTCCAGAAAACCACCTGCAAAGTGATCTATTGTCTCTCTGACCGTCTCAGAGATAGCTTCATAGAAGATGATCGTCTTGCCCTATCCAGACAACACATGAGGGGGAGGGGGGAGGGACAATTCCTGAACATCAACTTGTACCTCTCCCAAACATCACGGAGAGACTCATTCTCCTTCTGTCTGAAGGTCTGGACATCTGTCACTAGCTTTGGTAGTATTTGTAAGGGAGAGAACTTGTTCAGGAATCTGTTAATAACCTGATCCCAGGTGTTCATACTTCCCCTGGGTGTAATATCCCACCAATCCTTTGCTCGATCGTTGAGAGCAAATGGGAATAGTTTTAGCTTGTGGAGTTCAGGGTCCACTCCATTGGTGTCTGCAGTGTCACAGAATTGCAGGAAGTTAGTGATGAATTCACTGGGGTCTTCCCGTGGATGTCCATGAAATTGGAACTTCTGCAACACTAATGTAATATTTTGTGGGTTGATCTCAAAGTTTCTTGCTCTGATAGGAGGTACATTGATATTTTCTCCATAGAAATCAGGGTTGAAGCCACCAAGCACCTTTCTTACCTGTCTTCCAGGTTCGGCCATGTCTCCTATTTCTTGTTCAAAACTTTCTGAAAGGTCTCTTCCGGAGTGTTGTGCTTTAGCTAGTTATAAACGCTTCCTTAGAGTCTTCTTATGTTCAGGATCAGGAGTCAAGAGGGGCTCTTTATCCCTGTTCTTGGTCATAAACAAGAAGAAAAGAAAGAATGAAGAAGAGACCACGCCAATAGGCAAGAAGCTCCTCCTTAAAGTCAGAAGTAGAGAAAGAAGAATAAGATAAAAATAAAAATAAAAATAAATAAAATAAGTAGAGGAAAAATACCTTGGATATAGTAAATGAGAGTAAATAAAAGAGGATAGAAGAAGTGAAGATGGAAAAGAAATCACGAGCTTTCTATGCCAATTGGCAAAAAGCTCCAAGTTAAATGTGAAGAAGAAAGGAAAGAAGATAAAGAAGTTGAGGTAGACCAAGAGAAGGAAATATAGTTAAATGAATAGAGATGATAAGAGAAGAGGTATAAATAGAAAAAGTAAATAACAATTAAAATATTTTTATTTTTATTTAATTAATTAATTAAATTTTTTTTCGAAAATTAGATTAAATTAATTTTGAAAAGATTTGAATTTTAATTGTTAAATTTTCAAAAATAGAGGGAAGAGAAGAAGAAATTTTCGAAATTTAAGAGAGAAGAGAGTTAGTTAGGTAGTTTTGAAAAAGAAGAGAGAGAGAAGAAGATATTATTTTCGAAAATTAAGGAAGAGAAGAGTTAGTTAGGTGGTTTTGAAAAAGAAGAGAGAGAAGATGAGAGTTAGTTTTCGAAAATTAAGAAGAGAGAGTTAGTTAGGTGGTTTTGAAAAAGATGAGAGAGAAGAAGAGATATTAATTAAGAAAAGAGTAAAATAAAAAATAAAATAAAAGATAAGATAAGAAAAGATTTAAATTCAAAATAAGATAAGAAGTAAGATAAGAAAAGATGTTGAAATTAAAATTTGAAATTAGAAAAAGATAAGTTATGAAATTTGATTTTGAAAAAGATATGATTTAAAAATTAGAAGTTAGAAAAGATAAGATAAGAAACAAAAAGATAAGATTAGAAAATTGATTTTGAAAAAGATTCAATTTTTTTTAAATTTAAAATTTGAAAAAGATAAGATGAGATTTTTGAATTTTGAAAAAGATATGATATGATTTTGAAAAAGATATGATTTTTACTATTGAAAATTTTGATTTTTGAAAACTTGACAAGATATGATAAGATAAAATTTTAAAATTGAAATCTGAATTGTTTTTTGTAATTTTTGAAAATTAGGCAGAAAAGATAAGAAAAGATATTATTTTTTTATTTTTGAATTTTATGATGAAAGAGAAAAACACAAAAAAGGCATAAGACTTAAAATTTTTAGATCTAGAGCCCCTTTATTTTCAAAAATTTGGAGGGAAATACCAAGGGACACCAAACTTAAAAATTTTAAGACCAAAACAGATGCAAGATTCAAGAACACCTTGAAGACTTACAAGAGCACAAAGAACAAAAATTTAAAGACTCAAAGAACTCAAGAACATATGAAGAACACCAAACTTAAAATTTTTAGAAAACCAAGACAAAATTTTCAAAACACACAAGAAAATAAACAAGAAAACACCAAACTTAAAAATTGAAACAAGATTAAACCAAAGAAAAATTATTTTTGAAAAATTTTTGAAAAAAAGATACCAAAAAATCAAAAATTGCTAAAATTAATAAAAACAGAGACTCACAGAAACGTTAATTTACCAAGAACATAAACACAAAGACTCAAACTAAGAATAAAGATTAAACAAAGAAAATAAAAAATATTTTTGAAAAGCTTTTTAAATTTTTCGAAAAAAATAGAAGAAGAAGAAAATAAAAATAAAAGAATCAAAGACTCAAACCAAGAACACAAACAAAGACTCAAATAAAGAAAAGAAAAATATTTTTGAAAAAGGTTTTAGGATTTTCGAAAATTGAGAAGAAGAAAATAAAAGTAGAAAAGCTAACAAAATTAAAAATTATCTGATCTAGGGAGCAAGATAATCCTTCAGTTTGTCCAAACTCGAACGATTCCCGGCAACGGCGCCAAAAACTTGGTGCACGAATCCCCACACCTTCGTACAGTTGTACCAGCAAGTGCACTGGGTCGTCCAAGTAATACCTGAGCGAGTCATGGTCGATACCACGAGGATTGTGGTTTGAAGCAAGCTATGGTTATCTTGCAGGTCTTAGTCAGGAAGATCAGAAGATTGTTTGAAGTTGTAAGAGTAATGTATACCTTAAAATCATCAATAGGAATATGAGAAAAGGGTGGGTAGAAGGTGTTGCTGGATACAGAATTGTATTAGGACTTTTGGAATCAGCAATAGGGATATGTTAAAGGATTGGAGTTGCGTTGTCTTTCTGAATTAACTCTGGTATTATTGCTCTCTTTGCTTGTGAGTGATTTCTTCAATAGCAGGCTATATGTGATTGACACTGGTTTGAGCAGCTGCCAATACTCCTCCAGATCTGAATCCCAAGTTTAGTGCGGATCCATTCTGATTGAGGGTTGAAGCTCGTACAGTTCATTCTCCTTGATGATCCTACTCAAAATGCCACAGATAAAGTCGAATCTTCCGGATCAGAGGAATGCTGCGCCTTTGGTTCTAGCCTCTACCACATAGACCCTAATCTCCCCAGAAATTGGCTGAACTGATGTCTCGAGAAGTTCCCAACGAAGTCGTGGATTAGCCGTCTAAGAGACGTATATTCAAGCTGGCGGTTCATCATTGTCTGATGAAAGACGCATTCTGAACCCATGTAGAATGTGATAACCTTATGCCAGTTCAACGCATTCATAGTGATGAAGAACGAATATACATTTTAGAATTAATCAGACACGGATTGAAGAGAAACAGTAGTACTTTTATTAATTCATAGGACTTAGCAGTGCTACTCCCCTCAACCTAGGAGGTTTAGAAACTCATATTAAAGAGAAAATACAATGAAAAAATGTGAATAATGCTGAATGGTGTATGATTGTTCTGAAAATCATATAAAATACACTTTAAATACTAAACAGATGACTAGTAAGGGTAAAACAGTCTATTTAGTACTAAAATCCACTTCTGGGGCCCACTTGTTGAGTGTTTGGGCTGAGCTTTGATGAGATCCACGTGCTATGAGGTTCCTTGGGCGTAGAATGCCAGCTAGGGGGTCCTCTCAGGGCCTTTGGATTGTAGGCTCTGCTCGTTGGGCGCTGGACACCTGGAAAGGGGTAGGAAGCTGGCGTTGGACGCCAGTTTTGGGCCTTCTAATCCGAAGCAAAATATTAACTATTATATATTGCTGGAAAGCTCTGGAAGTCAGCTTTCTATAGCCGTTGAGAGCGTTTCATTTGAGTATCTGTAGCTCCAGAAAAGCTCTTCCGAATGCAAGCAGGTCACATCTGGACAGCATCTGCAGTGCTTTCTCTGTCTCTGAATCAGACTTCTGCTCCAGCTCCTCAATTTCAGCCAGAAAATACCTGAAATTGCCCGAAAACACAAAAACTTATATTAAAATCCAAAAATGTGAATTTAACACTACAACCTATAAAAACTAAATAAAAATTACTAAAAACTATATGAAAGTGATGTCAAAAGGTGTATAAAATATCCGCTCATTAAACTTCAAGTTCTTACCAGATTTTCTTAGATATAAATGAAGAGCTTAACAAGAGCTTCGTGTGGCTGCAAGTGGCTCGTCGATCGGAGTTCCGTAGCTCAAGTTATGGCTCCCGAAAGGTGATGATGAATAGTAACAATACCTCTTCTCCTCTCTTCTCTCAAACCGCGCCTCTCTCTCTCCCTTTGTGATGGAAAATGAGCTCAAAGCTCAATAGTTAGGGCATATATATGTTGGACTTGGGCCCACTTGGGCCCGGTCCAACTCGCTAAGTGTTTTTAGTCCGTTTGGCCCACTTTGGGCCAAAACCTTTAAGATTAGTGCCCGGTTTTCGATTCTAAATTATTTTTATCCTTTCAAAACAATAAATCAGTTTTCAAAATCTTATTTTCCAAAATACGCGGTACTGGACAGACTAGAGCCGGTACTGCCAGCTTAAGCGCCAGTACACATTTTTACAAAAACTTTTTGAAAAAGATACATTTTCCAACTCAGAAAAATTCATTGAAATCAAATTTCACCTTTATATTTTCAAATTAAAATTTCTAAATTTTTTATCTACTCCGGGCACTTAAAAATTAATATTTTATTTAAAACGGTTATGCCGGTTCTTACATTCTCCCCTCCTAATAAAATTTTCACCCTCGAAAATTCGAATTATGCGATATATCCTCCTCAAAGCGTTCTCCCATGTCGATGTTCCCTCTTGCCTTCTGCTGCATCACTCTGATTATTTGTCACTAAGAATCCGAATTTTTCTTTAAACCAAATACCGATTTTGTAACATTTTCCAGAACCTTCAAAACAAGTTCAATATCAAACCTTTTTCAAAAGACTCAAAAATCATTTATTCTTAAATCAATTACTTTGAACCATAATTTTTTTAAATTAATTTAAATCGTTAAATCATAATTTCATGTTGAATCCCTTTTTGATAAGATAAATTATAAACCAAAATCACAAATCAAGAAAATATTAGAACTCACTTTTTCTGTAAACCATATTATTCAGACCAAGAGTTTCGACTTAGTTGCAAAAGCAAAACATTTAAACCAAAAGTTTCAAACTAAATTTCAAAATTATTTTAAGCTTTAAAACCTTTTTAATAAGAATCCAAGCCATACCGTTTAGAAATCGAAAATCTTAAGTAAAAACCACAAAAGAAACAGTTGGCACTTCTGTTGCCACTAGTGTTGAGCCTCACCCGTCAACTGATATGTTGCAACTCCACGAACTAGTTTTCCGGAACATGTTGAGCTCGTAACGCATAGGCTAGGTTAGCCATCCTCACTACCTCTCCATTAACGTGATCGACCCCGTCCGTGAGTTGCCATTCGGGTTTCCTTTCCATACCAAACAATCGATATCGAGGTGATTAGTCTCAATATCTCAAGCCTAGTGCTTCAATTATCCCAAAAAGGCACTCACAAACAAGCATGCTATGCATTTCATGCAGATAACCTAAATAGCATGAAAAGAAAAGACAACCCATAGTATGCAATGAAGCACAATCGGTCCATCCCTCAGGCTCACGAGGACGAACTGCTCTGATACCACTAAATGTAACACCCTAATTACCATAAGCCTTACCTCTAGCCGTAAAGCAAATGTTAATCAAAGGTTATGACAATTCTAAGAGTTATACATATTTATATAGAAGGAAATAATATATTCTAGAAGCTTATACAACTTATCTCTCAAGTAAGCCTCTAAGGCCATAAAGATAAATATACAAAGAGATGTGAGAGTAACTACAACAAAGTAAAAGAGAAATAAACCAAGGAGGAACCATACTCCGCTCTGTCACCATATCCGTAATCTCACCAAGGTAGATTTGTAACCTGCGTCTAAAAAATAACAACAACATATGGTATGAGAACCAGAAGTTCTTAGTATGGTAACAGTGCCCAATATGTAGGATGTAAGGCTCCGGGACACCGAAGGAAATCCTAGAACTTCACATCGAATACGGATATTCAAGCTTAGAATAAAATAAATAAATAAAGAACTTAAACCATAAACCGGGTTGTTCATACCCTGGGTCGAGCTATTCGACCTGCGCTGATCGAAGAGAAAGCGACCGACTTCTTTGTACGGGTCGACCCGACCTCCTCTCAAAAGAGGTCGGCCAAACTACCAGGGGAGGCCTAAATGGGCCCAGACGAAGGGACGCAGCCCAATCTAAAGGCAGCTAAAGCCTAGAAAGATAAGGACGGTCCCCCTTAAAGATAAGATGACTTCACTCAAAGATAAGATAAGATAAGATAACTATCTTATCTCCAGAAAGGTCACTCCACACTACTATAAATACACTGGAGCACCCAGGTATAACTCATACTCTGATTCAACACAAAATACCTGCTTAAAGCCCATGCTAACTTAAGCATCGGAGTCTCTTGAAGGTACCACCACCTTCCGGTGACGAAAGATCAGCAGCAGCTCCGGCCACCAGATCCAACAGGTCGGACATGACAGCTTCAGCCACCACAGTAGATCTCATCCGAGATCGACCTTCAGTTTCAGGTAACCCTCGGAATATTGGCACCGTTGCCGGGGAACCTGGAAGTCATCCCTTTATCATGACGAACAACCATGACAATGACCACGACTCTGGTTTGGTGGACAGAATGTCAAACAAAAACGCGGATGCCACATCAAAAGATGTGCCTCAAAACAAGGGGGATAAACAACCTTCCAACCCAAACACAGAAATCTTGGAAGTCATGCGAGAACAACAAGAACGCCTCAAACAGCTCGAACGAGAAGCCGAACACCAGCGAGAAGCTGAAAGAGACCTCCGCAGAGAAACCAGGCGACGACGAGATCTAGAGGATAAGCTTCTAAAGCTCGAAGCCGATCTCAAAACCAAAACTACTCACTCCAACCATGAGGATAACTCCCACAAAGACCAAGACCCTTTCAGCAAAGAAATCATGAAAGCTAAAGTTCCAAAAGATTTTAAAGCTCCCGACATGACGTGATATGATGGTACCTCGAATCCCAGCCATCATCTCAGCAATTTTAGGAGCAGAATGTATCTCACCGATGCCTCAGATGCCGTTCGATGCAAAGCCTTCCCAACAACCCTGACAAAAATAGCCATAAAATGGTTCGACAGTTTGCCCTCCATGTCCATCACAAGTTTTGACGACCTAGCCAAAAAGTTCCTTGCCAGATTCTCCATTCAAAAGGACAAAGCCAAACACGCCCCGAGCCTATTAGGGATCAAACAGAGAGAACGGGAAAGTCTCCGCAACTACATGAAAAGATTCAACAAAGCATGTCTGGACATACAAAGTCTGCCAATAGAAATAGCTATCATGGGTCTCATCAATGGCCTAAGAGAAGGACCCTTTAGCCACTCCATATCAAAAAAGCATCCAACATCTTTGAACAAGGTACAAGAACGAGTAGAAAAATACATTAACATGGAGGAAAACTCACGACTAGGAGAGACCTCTAAATCTGGATTCTCCTACCCATCTAGGGACAAGGACAAAGAGTCCAAGAAGAAAGAAGATTAACCCAGTGGGAAGCTGAGAAAATATCACAATTACACACCTCTTCGGGTGTCCCTCGTAGACATTTACCGCGAAATATACAACACTGAGAAGATCCCTCCACCTCGCCCAATCAAAAGCAAAAAAGGGGGAGGAAATCGGACAGAGTACTGCGAATACCATCAAATTTATAGACATCCCACTAATGAATGCTTCGACCTAAAGAATGTCATAGAGAAGTTGGCAAGAGAAGGTCGACTAGATCGGTACTTAGCCAACAAGACCGACGAACCAAGAAAACGAAGACGGAAGGAAGAGGTCGGACGGGCTGAGCGACCACCTCACACTCCCGAGAGACATGTCCACATAATAAATGGAGGATTTGCAGGAGGAGGAATCTCTAAATCATCTCGGAAAAGACATCTTAAAGAAGTATATCATGTTGTGGAAGGAGAGAAGTCAATCGACCTCCCAACTATTACCTTTACTAAAGAGGATGCAATAGGTGTCATCCCGGGACATGATGATCCCATGGTCATTACTATCATATTGGCCAACGCTAATCTTCACAGAACATTAGTGGATTAAGGAAGCTCCGCGGACATCTTGTTCAAATCTGCCTTCGACAAGCTCGGCTTACAAGAAAAAGAGCTCAGAGCATATCTGAATAGCTTATTCGGGCTAGGAGATACCCCAATCAAACCACTTGGATATATCTCAATACATACAACCTTCAGAAAAGGAAACCGGTCAAGGACACTCAACATAGATTACATAGTAGTCGACGTGAGCTCAGCCTACAATGCCCTAATAGGTCGGATAACATTAAACCAACTCGCTGCAGTAGTTTCAACTCCACATCTATGTATGAAGTTCCCAACTTCAGAAGGAATCGCAACAATAAAAGGACACCAAAAAATTGCGCGACGCTATTACAATGAAAGTTTGAGCCTCAAAGGCAACCCCAAAGGAGAGGAAGTCAACACCATTGAACTTGGGGAAATTCGAGCTCACGAGGAATTCTGCCTAAAACCTGAAGGCGAAACGGAAGAGGTCCAAATCGGTGATGACCAAGACAAAACAACAAATATTGGGGCAACCTTGAAAAGAGACCTAAAGAAGTCTCTGATACAGTTCCTAAAGGAGAACGTTGATTGTTTTGCTTGGAAGGCCGCAGACATGCCCGGCATAGATCCCAAACTTATGTGCCATAAACTGGCAGTATACCCAGGATCTCGGCCAGTGCAACAGAGGCGTAGGAAACTTGGGCCAGAAAAGTCCCAAGCTGTGGAAGAGCATGTGCAAGCCTTACTAGAGGCAGGATTCATAAGAGAAGTCAAATATCCACTGTGGCTAGCCAACGTAGTCTTGGTAAAAAAGTTAAATGGGAAGTGGTGAATGTGTACTGACTACACCGACCTCAATAAAGCTTGCCCAAAAGATCCCTACCCACTACCAAGTATAGACGCTCTCATAAATGCCTCTTCGGGATACAAGTACCTCTCCTTCATGGATGCTTATTCAGGATATAACCAAATCCCGATGTACCCACCCGATCAGGAAAAGACTTCGTTCCTAACCCCTAAAGCAAATTACTGTTATATCGTCATGCCGTTCAGAATCAAGAACGCAGGAGCCACCTACTAAAGATTAATGAATAAGGTATTCATAGAACACATCAGAAAACTGATGGAGGTCTACGTCGACGATATGCTGGTAAAAATACAAAGTGAGGAATCTTTGTTAACCGACCTCGCAAAAGTATTTGACACCATCCGAAAGCATGATATGCAGCTTAACCCTGCAAAATGTACCTTCGCAGTAGAAGCTGGTAAATTCCTGGGTTTCATGCTCACACAGAGAAGAATTGAGGCTAACCCAGAGAAATGCCGAGCTATACTCAACATGAAAAGTTCGACCTGTGTTAAAGAAGTACAACAGCTCAACAGAAGACTGGCGGCTCTGTCCAGATTCTTAGCCGGTTCGGCCATAAGATCCCTCCCTTTTTACGCCACATTAAGGAAGGGAAAGAAGTTTGAATGGACGGAAAAATGCGAAAAAGCCTTCCAAAATTTTAAAAAATTTTTGGGGCAACCGCCCATTCTTACCCGGCCATGGGAGGGAGAAGCACTCGTGCTATACCTGGTAGTAGGAAATCGGGCAATAGCCTCAACACTAGTTAGAGAGGACGAAAGCGGACAACAACCCATCTACTTCATCAGCAAGGCCCTACAAGGGGCCGAGTTAAACTATCAAAAGATAGAGAAGTTTGCCTACGTCCTCATACTCGCTTCTCGACAACTTCGCCCATATTTTCAAGCACACACTATCAAAGTTCGGACTAACCAACTCATAAAAAGCATTATACAGAAAACAAACTTAGCTGGAAAAATACTACAGTGGGCAGTCGAGTTGTCTGAATTTGATTTGCAATATGAAGCTAGGACAGCAATCAAATCACAATATCTGGTTGACTTCATTGTTGAGTACACTGATACCCCGGGAACTCCCATAACGTGGAACCTTTATGTGGACGGATCCTCAAACAAAACCGGGAGTGGAGCAGGCGTGATAATAGAAAGCGATCAGAGAACTCAAATCAAACTCTCACTAAAGTTCGAATTCCCTGCTTTAAATAATCAGGCTGAATACGAAGCATTGCTGGCTGGTTTGAGGCTGGCTAAGGAGGTAGGAGTTCAAAAACTCACCATCTTTAGTGATTCTCAAATAGTTACCTCACAAATAGAAGGAAAATACCAAGCTAAAGATCCCACCATGAAGAAATATCTAGACAAGACAAAAGAACAGCTCGGACAAATTGGGGAATACGAGATCCAATATATACCTCGGGAACAGAATGCTCGAGTGGATGCACTCTCAAAACTAGCCAGCACCAAACCAGGGGGCAATAATAGGAGCCTAGTCCAAGAATCATTACAAAGCCCATCAATCTTAGAGGAAGAAAAGGTCCTAACCATATCAGGTCAGGATTAGGGGTGGATGACCCCTATAATCAAATATCTCAAAACAGAAACACTACCCACAGACAAGAAAGAGGTAAAACATCTAATACGAGAGGCACAATACTACACCACGATGGGCGACATCTTATACAAGAGAGGGTCTTCTGAAATGCGTACCACCCTCCAATACAAAAGAGGTCCTGGAAGAAGTACACAGTGGTATATGTGGTAACCACTTGGGGGCACGAGCTCTTTCCAAAAAGGTACTCCGAGCTGGATTCTTCTGGCCGACCTTGGCAAAGGAAGCGACAGAGTTCGTCAAGGCATGTCCACCATGTCAAAAGCACACTAACTTCCACATCGCCCCACCAGAAGAACTCATCAGTGTAACATCACCCTGGCCATTTGCAAAATGGGGGCTAGACCTCCTCGGACCCTTTCCCCAAGGATCGGGACAAGTAAAATTCCTCATTGTAGGGGTGGGTGGACTATTTCACAAAATGGATTGAGGCAAAGCCCCTAGCCAATGCCACGGCTCAAAGAAGTCGGAAATTTTTATATAGGAACATCATCACTAGGTTTGGAGTTCCTTACTCCATTACCACAGATAATGGTACGCAATTTACTGATACAGGCTTTAGGAACCTGGTAGCCGACTTGAAAATAAAGCACCAATTCACATCCGTAGAACACCCACAAGCTAACGGACAGGCAAAAGCCACCAACAAAGTCATACTAGCTGGGTTAAAACGGAGATTACAGGACGCAAAGAGAGCTTGGGCAGAAGAACTCCCACAAGTCCTTTGGGCATATCGGACCACTCCGCACTCCACCACAGGAGAATTACCCTTCCGACTTGCTTACGAAATGGAGGCAATGATCCCAGTGGAGATAGAGGAAGGATCCCCCAGAACAATCCTCTACAATAAAGAAGCCAACTCCCAAAACCAAAGGGAAGATCTCGACCTACTACCCGAGGTCTGAGAAAAAGCTCAGATTAAAGAGGAAGCGCTAAAGAGTTGAATGACTTCAAGATATAATCAGAAGGTAATCCAGCGAAGCTTCACCAACTACGATCTCATCCTAATCTGAAATGACATCGAAGCAGGTTGATCAGGAGAGGGGAAGCTAGCAGCAAACTGGAAAGGACCTTACCGAGTTGTAGAGGTACTGGGAAAAGGGTACTACAAGGTGTCCGATCTTGAAGGGCGAGAACTACCACGGTCATGGCATGCCTGTAACCTAAGAAGGTACTATAGTTAGAAAGTGATAAAGATCTTAGGTCAAGGTGCACTCTTTTTCCTGAAAAGATTTTTTAATGAGGCGCCAAGCCAAGATCTACCCAACTTAGAAGGGTAAGCACTTATATGTATATATTCTTGTCTATTTTATATTTCTACTCGAATAAAAGCTTTTCAGATTCCACAAAAGGTTATTTACCAAGACGTATTAATCTGAGTGTAAGAATTCATCGTCCGAACACGACAAGGTCGGCAAGATGAAAACTAAATTCATCGCCCGATCACGACAAAATCGACAAGATGAGAACTAAAACTCATCGCCCGATTACAAGAAAGTCGGCAAGGTGAAAATAACACAAAACAGATTAATGCAGGAAGTTATAAAAAGTAAACCATAAAAAGTCGCCTGACGAGGCCTGGCTAAAAATGGACTACTAAAAATAACTTATGAAATACCGACACAAAGGTCGGACAAAGCAATCAACAGAAGTTATAAAAAGCAATCCATAGAAAGAGGCCTGACGAGGTCTGAGTAAAAATGGATTACTAAAAATAACTTATGAAGGACCGACAAAGAAGAAGTCGGAACCAACTGATCAAAGCAACAAAGTTATAAAAAGTAATCCATAGAAAGAGGCCTGACGAGGTCTGAGTAAAAATGGATTACTAAAAATAATTCACGAGGATTTGACAAGAAGAAGTCAGACTCAACCCATCAACTTAAACAAAGTTATAAAAAGTAAATCCATAGAAAGAGGCCTGGCCGGGCCCGAGCAAAAATGGATTACTAAAAATAACTCAGGAGCCGACATGAAGAAGTCGGGTCCAATCCATCAAACGCACAAAGTTATAAAAAGTAATCCATAAAAAGTAGTCTGACAAGGTCTTACTAAAAATAACTTAAGAGAAGTCAACCAATGGAAGCGGTATCTGAAGCCAACAAAGTCAACCACTCAAAGCCTTTACTGAAAAGAAAGCTACTATACTAGAAAAAGCCATGGCTCTACAACAAGACTATTAAGGTCGTTCAAAGATCAACTGAAAAGGTCTTACCAGAGATTCAAAAGGCTATTGAATATGTCAGCCCCTAGGGGTCATCTCGCCCAACCAAAGGACAAATAAAACAATAATCCAAAAAGAGGTCGGGCAGAAGAATACCAACGCTATGTAAAGATCTATTTTCGCAAAGATCGCAGAAGAACAAAGGAAACACAGCATTCATCAAAAACACTCAGGAGGTAACTTAGAAGGAGAACCTCAAGAGCTCAAAAGTATTTTATCTACCAAGTTGCATAAAAGCAACCAACAGTCAAAGGAGCCAAGTTATAATAAAAAATACAGAAACAAGAGTTCAAAAGCCCATAAGTCGGGCTGAGGAAATAAAGACACATAAATCATAAGGGGTGCAAGGCTTCCCCAGTAGCAGCATCAGTAGCAGAGGAAGAAGGAATAATATTCACAGGGACAGAATCCACGGTCCCATCTTCACGGTTGAGAATTTCACAATCCGGGTCAGACTGGGAAGGGTCGATCTGAGCAGAAGGATTTGGAGAAGTCGTGGCAGCAGAAGCAGGTACTATTTTACCATATTCTACTACATTGTCCAAACTAAAGAGCGTCAGGTCGAGTTCAGGAGCAAGAACTTGGACCTGAGCCTTTAGATTCTCATAGGCACCAGTCACGGAATCCACCAGATGGCCCTGAAGATCGGCGTAGTTCTCAAGAGCAGTTTCAAGCCTCTTCCTTAGATCGAATACCTCGGCATAAGTGCGAGTGTAACTTTCTTTGTGTTTCTTCGTCATCTCCTTCGCCAATTTTGCAGTCGCCTCGGCCTCGACAGCCCATGTCTTCTCCTTCTCCAAATCAAGCTCCAGTTTGGCCACCTTAGCGTCAAGCTCATCCTTCAACCCCTTAATTCTATTAAATTTCGACTTGGTATCCTCAAGAAAAGCTTTTGTGGCATGGACAGGGGAACCCTGGATAGTACGGTATAAGGCTGCACCCATATGGGCCATCCGGATGCTGCTACTAGTAATGAAATTTAGATGCTGAAGGAGGGACACATCGTCCATTAAGAGTCGACCAAAGGGAGCGATTTGATTGTCAACAAACCCCACAGCATCAAAATCAAGGGCATCCAAGTCAAAGGGGTCCACAGTTTTTTGTTTATCCTCAGTCTTCTGTTTTTTAGGAGGGGGCCAGCAATAGGAAGAGAGGAAGCACCAGTAGATGGTCGAGCTGGGTCAGAAGGAATAATTCGGACCTAAAGGGTCGGAATAACCTTCCTCGGCCCAGAAGCAGTCGACACCGGTTTATTGGGAAGAGCCTGAGAAGACTCGCCCTCTGCAGTTTTGGCCGAGATGTTAGAGGCAGCTGTCGCCTTCTTAGCTCGACGATAGGCCTTCATGGAATCTACGGACTTCACCATCTCTGAAATAGGAAAACAAATCATAGTTAAGAAAGAACAAGATTGCTAAATAAACAAGCAAACAAGGAAAAGCTACAAATAAAGTCAACAACTACCTAATCCAGCCTGAAGGAGAGAAGGGTCTCCTAAAAACTTCTTGGTGTCAAGATGGGGAGGCTCTCCCCAAACTTCCTCCAACACATTCATAAAGGCTTGTTCGACCTCATCAAGACTCTCCCAGGAATACCTAGCTACTATTACATTCTTCTGCCAGCACAAAGGGAAAGTAGGCTCATCATTTTCATCCAAAAAGAAGGGCAGAGCTCCCTCAACAGCTCGGACCTTGAAATAATAGTTCTTAAAGTCCTTAAAGGACTCGTCGTACATAGAAAAAACCTTCTTTCCTTGAGCAGACCGGAAAGAAACCCAGGAGGCTTTCTTCTTCGCTGCCCCAGGCTTTGTCAATACAAAGAGATTTTTATAAAGCCCCAATAGTTCGGGTGGAGCTGAGAAGGAGCTACATTACAAGACCATATCAACTCAGTCTCAAAAGGGGTAAAGGGAATGGTAATACTCAACTGACTAAAGAAATAGTCATAAACATAGAAAAAAGGGCGTTCTCCTTGAGTTAAGAAAGGAAAGCTAACTCTTTCCTCAGGATCAGGGGACACTAACTCATAGTTTTTTCTCTTGATCCCTATCGCTACAAATCCTATGGTATCGCCTAAGCCGCACGATACTCAGAGTCAGCGACTGTAACACACATCAGAACAATGGAATCCAGCCAATCTGACATGCCATCCGGAATCTTAGAAGACATTGCAACAATGTTTTTGCGATGTGACATGGGTCAACTATTCCGACAGTAAGAAAAAATAAAATGGGTTACTACCAGACAACTCGGACAACAACATATGAAAATCAAGAAGTCGGTAAAAGGGTAACCCCAGGACTCACACCAGAAGCCCAGGGGCACCCTTTGGAGGCAATAACAAGGCAAGAAACAGGAAAAAGGAAATCGACAACCTACGCCCTAAATATCTCGAAGCAAAAATCATCATCAGCAACAAAAAGCATCAAAAGTCACGAATTCTCCTACTAACAGTTCATCATCAAAGGAGTGTTAAGCTGGAAACAAAAGTCAAAGACAACGATACAAGAGCAGCAACAAAAACCCTAAACAAAATCACCAGAAGGCGCACATTCTTCGCAAAAAGCAAGCAACAAAGAAAAATCATCAGTCGTGGGTCAAGACACAAAAAGAGACAATCTTTTTGCAGAAGAATCAAAAGTTTTTCAAAACCAAAGCCCTACATCAAAGCATGCACAAATTGTCAAAATCGAAAAAGAGAAAAAACGCTAACTTGCAAGGAAAAAAGCAGTAACGAAGAACGGCGTAGAACAGTCGCTTCAAGATAGGAAAAGATAGATGGCTTAAAAAGTGAAAATATAAAACACAACACCAAGCAAAGAGTAAGGGGCAAGTCAAGGAAAACACTGCATTAATTAAAAAATACAACCTTTAAAAAAAAGGATTCAGCGTTGCAAAACAGATTCTTCGCAGACATAAAGTACCAGAGCAAGTCATCAAAAATGGAGAAAGAAAATACCAACCTGAGGAAGAAAGGGAAAGCAACAAGCGTTTCAAAAATCGTCGAAGAAAGATCAGAAAGAGACAACGAGCAGGCTCACGCCAAACGAACTTCTCCAAAGAGAGAGGTGAAACAGAAGGGAGCAAAGGGAGTGAAAGCGTCGCGAGTAAGAGGAGAGCGAAAAGAGAGGGGAAGAGAAACTGAAAAAGAGCTTAAAGAATTCAAAATGCAACGAAAAGAGGGAAACTGCAAAAGGGGGTTAATGAGCATTTAATTCTCGCACGTTCCCAAGGAAAGCGCAATGTGCACTGCAATTAAAAAGAGGAGAAAAATGCTTCGCATTCAGGAGAACCCAGCGGAAGTTATATAATGCTCGAGCTCGACTTCTTTCCAAAAGGATGAAAACTGTAAACACGATCCTAAAATGTGAAAATCGAGCTCAAGCAGGGGCACTGTTCATACCCTGGGTCGAGCTATCCGACGTGGGCTAATCGAAGACAAAGCAACCGACTTCTTTGTATGGGTCGACCCGACCTCCTCTCAAAAGAGGTCGGCCAAACTACTAGGGGAGGCCCAAACGGGCCCAGACGAAGGGACACAGCACAATCTAAAGGCAGCTAAAGCCTAGAAAGATAAGGACGGTCCCCCTTAAAGATATGATGACTTCACTCAAAGATAAGATAAGATAAGATGACTATCTTATCTCCAGAAAGGTCACTCCACACTACTATAAATACACTAAAGCACCCAGGTATAACTCATACTCTGATTCAAAACAAAATACCTGCTTAAAGCCTACGCTAACTTAAGCATCGGAGTCTCTTGTAAGTACCACCACCCTCCGGTGACGAAGGATCAGCAGCAGCTCCGGCCACCAGATCCAACAGGTTAGACACGACAGCTCTGGCCACCACAGCAGATCTCATCCAATATCGATCTTCAGTTTTAGGTAACCCTCGAAACACGGGTTATCTAAACTTAGGGGAATTTTAACTAATACTAATCACACCGCTATATCCCACAGACTTCGCCAACCTAACTTCGTGCGATCCCATCGCCACCGCCTACCTAACCTCCCCAGTACCAGACAATCACAAATAATGCAAGCAAGTAATACACATGTAGTAATCATATATAACAAGTAATTCAAGAAGTAAATAGGCATATCACACAACTAGGAAAACTCAAGTAATCAAGGCAAACAAGCACATAAGAAATGCATATGATGAATGCCTGTCCTATTGGCTCGTGATATCATTTGTCGGTCCGTAAATGCCAACCCGACACATCCTTCTGGATGTAGCCTTTTCTGCCATGCCAGAGATATAGTGCCCTGCACACTCATACATCAATGAATCTTCTACGCCAGAGATATAGTGCCCTACACACTCATGCAGTAGGGAGTTTACTACGCCAAGGATATAGGCCCCGCACACTCTATGTAGCAGAGAAGGAAACAACCACAACAAATCATGTAGCAGAACAATCTGCCACACCTGGGATATAGGCCCCACACACTCTCAACAACAACTAGTCATGCAGCAGAAAAATCTGCCACGCCAAGGATATAGGCTCCGCACACTCCCATATAATCCAATAATTTTCTCATTCATTTCCAAGCCCTCAGCTCATCATAACCATCACCAGTTTCCAACTTCTCAAAAATCTCTTCAACCCTATACTTCACCACTCAACATTCACCACTCAAACTAGAAATTACACAAACCTAAGTCTCCGGCTCTAAACTCATAACTAAAATACTCTTTTTATTTCTTTATTATCTTCTCCCTTGATTCAAGATCCTAAAACTGGGAAAAAGGTTTTAAACAAGTGTTACAGAAGTTTATAAGCTTGCCAGAAAGGTGAAACAGTTAAAAACAAGGTTTTGATTGAAAAATAGGCAGTGTGCATACGCAAAGGGGTGTGTGTACGCACGCCCAGGAGGAGTTTCAAGATGTGTGCGTATGCATAGTAAAAATTTCAACTCTTTTCATCGGCACAAGGCGTGCGAATGCCCTCAATAGAGTGCACCTTCCAGCGTGTACGTGCGCACAGCTTGCAAAACTTCATTGGTTGTGTACGCGCACAGAGCGTGCTAGCGCTCCCAACAGCAGTCATATCCCCGTGTGTGCGTGCGCACACAAAAAAGAAATCACAAATTCTGTAGCATTCACAAAATTTAGATTTTGGACACCAACTTTCAACGATCATATGTTTCTCTACAAAATTGATACCGTTTTAAATCTCTTTGAATTATCTTTATTTTGATACAAAAATCATTCAATTTTAAAAATTGTAGCTCAAGATATGATCTGTCAAAGTTCACCAAAAATCCATTTTTCACCAAAAATCTCTAAACCTTAATTTTACCAAAACTCCTAATTCAAAACCAAACCAATCACAACCCAAACACTACTAAAACAACATAAAAGTCCATACCCTTCCTCTCCCAACTCAACCATCCATAGTACCCAAATTACACCATTCAACACCATCAAAATCCTTAATCATCAACATCCAAAACAATCATAAACACTCATAATCATCATCAACCAACAATAACATCAACAAACAATATCTAACATTAACCAAATTCATCTTGATGTTTATTCCTCACATTATCCCCATAAAACTAGCATCCTTCACTAATTGTCATCAAAATCAATATTCATACTCCTCATCAATTAACCTCAACATTAGTAATCATTATCAACATCGTATTACCACAATCAACATACACGCTCACCAACATCAACCAACATCATAATATATCATTAACACCAATAACCCTCATACCCCTTATCAATCTCCCACTCATCAAACATCAAATTTACATTCAATTAAACATACACCTAAACATTCAATCCTATCTTAAAGTTAACTAGCATAAGTGTCCAGAAACATTACATATTACATAAAGAAAACCGAAATCATACCTTGGCCGATTTCCAACATGCACAAACACCAAAAGCTTGGCTCCAACAAGCTTCCATCAAGCTCCAAACCACCAAAGCCAAACCAAAAGCCACAACCAACTCCAAAAACAAGCTTCATACATACAACATAACCATGTATTAACAACTAAAGTTCACACTACACTAAACCACAAGAATATAGAGGTTTCTTACCTTATCCAATGGTGATTGGGGCAAAGTCCGACAATTATCCGCTACTAGAGATCACCTAAACAAGCAAAATCACAAAATCTACTCAAAAACTCTAACCCAAAAATACAGAAATCTAGGGCTGGAAATTGGAGCTTGAGCTTCAAGTTCTTATCATATTTTCTTAGATAGAAATGAAGATCTCGATGAGTACTTCGTGTGGCCATAAACGGCTCGTCAATCGGAGTTCCGTAGCTCAAGTTATGGCTCCCAGAAGGTGATGATGAATAGTAACAACACCTTTTCTCCTCTCTTCTCTCAAACCGCGCCTCTCTCTCTCTCTCTCTCTCTCTCTCTCTCTTTGTGATGGAAAATGAGCTTAAAGCTCATTAGTTATGGCATATATATGTTGGACTTGAGCCCACTTGGGTCCGGTCCAACCCGCTAAGTGTTTTTGGTCCGTTTGGCCCACTTTGGGCCAAAACCTTTAAGATTAGTATACACGGTTTTCGATTCTAAATTATTTTTATCCTTTCAAAACAATAAATCAATTTTCAAAATCTTATTTTCTAAAATACGCGGTATTGGACAGTCTAGAGCCGGTACTGCCAGCTTAAGCGCTAGTACGCATTTTTACAAAAACTTTTCTAAAAAGATACATTTTCCAACTCGAAAAAATTTATTCAAATCAAATTTCACCTTTATATTTTTAAATTAAAACTTCTAAATTTTGAATCTACTCTGGGTACTTAAAAATTAATATTTTATTTAAAACGGGTATGCCAGTTCTTATACCATAGATCCACGCGCTTCCGGGTTGGCGATGACTCAAAGGACAAGGTCCCAATCAAAATCAAATGTCTTGCACTCAAGCTGTGCCTCTTGATAGGCATCTATCCCATCCGAGCTAGATAAAAGATCGAGTACTTCCTTCATAGCATCTTCCGAGATAGGGACTTGCTTTTGGTGCACAAAGACTAACTGAAGGGTAGGCGAGTGATAGTTGGCGTAAAATTCAACTACCCAAGAAAGATTAGCTTCTCGCAGCCTCCTGTTCAAGAATCCCCACTGCCTCCTTTCAATGCGGGGCACCACAAATTGAACGAAGTGTTCTGAAAGAATTAGGAGGTTCTCATTGTGGTAGTTTTTCTCTACCAAGACGGGGAACATCCACTCACAATAGCAGTTGGTGAATCGTGCGGAGTCCCTTGCGAAAAATTCCTTCTCCGCTTCATCAACTCGGATGGTCCTCTTCACTCGCATAGTAGGTGGCTTGAACTTGGAGGATGGTTGCACCTTAGCCAGTGCTCTTTTAGTTCCCTTCTTCGCCAATGTCTTGTTAGAAGCCTTCTCTTTTCCTTTCTTGATGGCCATCCTGAAAAAGGAAGAAAAAGAAGGAATATTAAACTCAGAGAGATAAACACCGGAAGTAGGAAAGTGCAAGTGAGAATGAATGCCAAAGAAAAGAAAAGTGTCTTAAATACATGGTAGCTACAACATGCAAGTAAAAATCAAGTAAAATCATGAAGGCATGTCACTAACACTAGATGCAAGAGGGATAGAAGCATGCAATTATAAAGCATGAAAAGAATAGCTCAAGCATCAATATCAACAATGAGCATTTTTATGATAAAAATTAATGGATACCAAGCTCAATGCACATGTATTGCAAGTGTTGTGAAAAAAAAGAAGCACTAAGTTGAAAGAATAAGATATAAAATAAATCAAGATACCATTAGTGCTTTTTCACAAACACTTGGTGTGCATATTAAAAGAAAAAAGCAAGTTGAGCAATCCAAGTATATAGTAGACCCAAAATAGAATACCAATTGTCAAAGCACACCACATAACACAAACAAGCTAAGAAATATCAAAATAATCCACCAAATAAAATTCCAACACCAAAAAAAATGCAAGAAGAGAAAAGAAGTAAAAAGAAATTACAAATAACAAAACTAATATGTAATTAAAAATAATTAAAATATTTGAATACAAGAAACAAAAGAAGAATTAAAGAGTAGAAGAAAGTAAGAAAAGAAAACTTGAAAAGAAGATGAAAAGAGGAAGATAAATGCAAGTAAGAAGAAGATTAGAGGTGTGAGAAGAGAAAAGAAAAAGAAAAGATGGAGAGGAGGTTTGACCGCCGTAGGTGGTGGTCGCCGGTGGTAGTCCGTCAGTGGTGGTAGGGAGGGGATGGAGAGAAGAAGAAAGAAGTAAGAAGAAAGAAAGAAGAAAGGATAAGGAATTAGGATTAGAAAAAAGAAAAAAGGAATGAAAGAAAAAGGGGGTCTGGGCGGCGCGCTGATTTAATTGATTCGGTGCTGTGACGCGTGCGTGTCATCCACGCGTATGCGTGGGAGGCCCAAAAATGAGAGTGACGCGTGAGTGTCGGTCACGCGTACGCGTGACAAGTTTTCGTGCTAGACGCACGATCTTGGCAGCATTCCACCACAACTCTCTAGTGTTTGTACCAGGCATGGCTGCACAAAGATATGACGCGTACGCATCGTCCACGTACAAGCATGGGTAACCAGAAAATACAGTGACGCGTAAGTGTCGGTCACGCATACACGTGACTACTTGTCATGCCAGACGCACGACGCTAGCATAGTACCGGTGCAACTTTCTGTTTTTGTACCAGGGATTGCCGCATTGACATACGACGCATGCGCGTCGCTCACGCACACGCGTGGAAGGATGAAATTGTTGGGTGACACGTACGCATCAGCGAGGCATATGCGTGGGGTGGTTTGTGCGCCCAGGCTCCCCACCCGCACAGTTCCAACGCAACTCTCTGGTTTTTGTACCAGAGAGCGCCAGCTTCACTATGACGCATACGCGTCGGGGACACTTATACGTGAGCTGGCTTTTATATATATATATATATATTAAAATAACTCAGAACAAAGGTAAACATGCATATTTGAAAATTAACACAGACACCCAATGAAACAAAGATAGGCAAAGAAATAAAATAAAACTATAAAAAAGGAAGATCATACCATGGTGGGTTGCCTCCCACCTAGCACTTTTCTTTAATGTCCTTAAGTTGGACGGTCCATAGGCTCAGTCCTCTTCCTTGGCTGGGTCCTTCAAGAGGAAGATCTTCAGCTCCTTGTTGTTCTTCACTTTTGCACCATGATAAAGCTTTAAACGATTTCTATTAACTTTGAAGAAGGTAGGGCTTGAGGGGTGACTTAGGTAGACAACGCCATATGGTTCAACCTTCTCCACCATGTAGGGTCCATCCCATCTTGACCTCAGTTTGTCCGGCATTAATCTCAACCTTGAGTTGTAGAGAAGGACTTGATCCCCAGCTCTAAACTCTCTTCTCTTGATGTTCTGATCATGTACTGCCTTCACCTTTTATTTGTAGAGCCTTGAGTTTTCATAGGCTTCTAGCCGAATGCACTCCAATTCTTCTAGTTGCAGTTTTCTTTCGACTCTGGCTCCTCTCAATCCTGAGTTACATTCCTTCACAACCCAATAAGCCTTGTGTTCCACCTCTATTGGAAAACATGCCTTTCCATAGACTAGGCGGAATGGGCTCATGCCGATTGGTGTCTTGTAAGCTGTCCGATAAGCCTATGGCGCATCTCCAAGCCTAGAGATCCAATCCCTTCTATGAGGTTTAACAATATTCTCGAGTATCCGCTTGATCTCTCTATTAGACACCTCGACTTTGCCATTTGTTTGGGGATGGTAAGCCGTCGCCACCTTGTGAATGATGCCATGTTTCTTCATTAAACATGTCATTCTTCTGTTACAAAAATGAGAGCCTTGATCACTCACGATTGCTCGTGGTGATCCAAAGCGACAA
Source organism: Arachis ipaensis (assembly GCF_059453495.1). Classification (NCBI taxonomy): domain Eukaryota; kingdom Viridiplantae; phylum Streptophyta; class Magnoliopsida; order Fabales; family Fabaceae; genus Arachis; species Arachis ipaensis. The sequence goes on along the minus strand of NC_142443.1, from coordinate 114,925,557 downwards.
ATAATATTATTCCTAACAAAAGAGACAACCACGTTAGAATCATCAGTATGGGTAGGAATTACTTCTACCCATTTAAAACATAATCAACAACTAACAGAATATATAAGAAACCATTCGAGTTTGGAAATGGACCCATGAAGTCAATACCCCAAACATAAAAAAAATTCACAAAATAACATGAGTTGTTCAGGCATCTCATCTCTTTTGGATATGTTTCCAAACCTTTGGCATTGGTGGCAAGAGTTACAAAAAAGATTAGCATCTTTAAAAAGTGTGGGCTACCAAAATCCACAGTTTAAAATTTTTCTTGTAGTTCTTTGAGGACCAAAGTGGCCACCACTCTCAGAAGAGTGACATGCCTCTAAGATAGATTGGATTTCGGATTGTGGAACACACCTTTTAATTATTTGGTCAACACCATATCTTCACAAATATGGGTCATCCCATATATAATACTTGAACTCGCTATTGAGCTTGTTCTTTTGATGTTTAGAAAAATTTAGAGGAAATGTGCGACTAACCAAATAATTAGCTATGGGTGCATACCAAGGAACCACCTCAGATATTGCTTGCAAGCTATCAAGCGAAAATGCATCATTGATAGGAGTGGAGTCACTTTTAATATGTTCTAGGCGACTCAAGTGGTCCGCCACTAAATTTTGGGAACCACTCCTATCTTTGATCTCTAAATCAAACTCTTGCAATAACAATATCCAACGGATTAACCTTGGTTTTGAATCTTTCTCAGCTAGCAAGTATTTCAAAACTGCATGGCCTGAATATACTACCACTTTGGTTCCAAGTAAATAAGCCCGGAATTTATCCAAGGAAAAAACAATTGATAAAAGTTCTTTTTTAGTGGTAGTATAGTTAGACTGGGCATCATCTAAAGTTTTAGAAGCATAAGCTATGATATAGGGATCCTTAGCTTCGCGCTGAGCCAGCGCCACTCCTACCACATAGTTAGATGCGTCAAACATAATCTCGAACGGCCGACTCCAGTCAGGCCCTCTCACAATAGGAGCTTGGGTCAAGGTAATCTTCAGCTCGTCGAACGCTTCCATGTAGTCTTCACTCAAGTCAAACTCTACGTCTTTCTGCAGCAGACGAGAAAGGGGTAGTGGAACCTTACTGAAGTCCTTGATAAAACGCCGGTAGAAACCTGCATGACCAAGAAAAAAATAGACTTTCCTCACAGAAGAGAGGTAAGGTAAACCAGAAATAACATCAACCTTTGCAGGATCAATAGATATACCAGTATTAGAATCAACATGACCTAGAACAATACCTTGCTTTACCATAAAATGACATTTTTCAAAATTAAGCACAAGGTTTGAACTAGCACATCTTTCTAATACTCTAGCAAGATTATCCAAACAAAGGTCAAAAGAATCACCATAGACACTAAAATCATCCATGAATACTTCCATACAGTGCTCAAGAAGATCCGAGAAGATACCCATCATGCACCTTTGAAATGTAGCCAGTGCATTACATAAACCAAAATGCATTCTTTTATATGCATACATTCCAAAGGGCATGTAGAAGTAGTTTTCTCTTGGTCTTCTGGAGCAATATGGATCTAAAAATAACCAGTATAGCCATCTAAAAAGCAGTAATGTGATTTACCTGACAGGTGATCAAGCATTTGATCGATGAAAGGTAGTGGATAGTGATCCTTGCGAGTAGCCAAGTTCAAGCGCCTGTAGTCGATGCACACTCTCCATGAATTCTGCACCCTTGTAGCCATGAGTTCCCTATTCTCATTCTTGACAATGGTGATACTGGACTTCTTCGGAACCACTTGTACTGGGCTAACCCACTCACTATCTGAGATTGGATAGATAATATCGGCTTCAAGTAGTCGGGTCACTTCTTTCTTCATAACTTCTAGAATTGTGGGGTTCAACCGCCTTTGAGGTTGATGGATAGGCTTGGCTCCCTCCTCTAGGAAAATGAGGTGCTCACAAACTTGAGGGCTTATACCTACTATGTCTGCCAAACTCCACCCAATAGCTTTCTTGTTTCTTCTCAGTACATTAAGCAATTGCTCCTCTTGTTGGGAAGTAAGCTCCTTTGTAATGATCAACGGGAGCTTTTAATTGTCTTCAAGATAAGTATACTTGAGGTGAGGTGGAAGGGACTTCAATTCCATATTCAAATCATGGCTTGGCACTTGATTATCCGGTAGCACCGGAGGTGGCAAGGTGTCTTCATCATATTTTGGCGGTTTTCCCACACTTACACCTTGAACCATGTTCTTCTCATCAACTATACCATGGTGGGCTTCAGCCACAATATCATCAATCATATCACACTAGAAGATAGAATGGTCTTCCGGTGGATGCTTCATAGCTTTATCAAGGTTGAAACTCACTGCTCTTCCATAAATCTCAAAGTAATATGTACCCGAAAAGGCATCCAATTTAAACTGAGAAGTCTTCAAGAACGGCCTCCCAAGCAAGATAGATGATGCTCTTCCAGAGTCATTAGTGGGCATCTCAAGAATGTAGAAATCAATAGGAAAAATCAACCCTTTAATGCTCACCAAGACGTCTTCTGCAATGCCAACCACAGAGATTATGCTTTTATCTACCAAAACAAAACGGGCGGCCGACCTCTTCAACGGTGGAAGCTTCAACGTATCATATACAGAAAAAGGCATAATGCTGACATAAAACACCTAGGACACACATGCAATCCACAAACTATATACCACCTATAGTGCAAGTAACCATACAAGGACCGGGATCACCACATTTCTCCGGTATAGCACCCATCAAAGTAGAAATCGAGCTACCCGAAGGAATAGTTTCTATGTAACAGCCTAATATTCAAATCCTTATGCTCGAGTCATAAGTCAATGATAATAAGGTGGTATAACTCTCAAGTGGATTTTTAATACATACTTATAAGTATAATTGAAAGGAGTATTAAAAGAGAAGCCTGAAAAAGAGTAAAAATAAAATCGTGAAGTCGTATCACTCAAGCATCGACAACCAAAAGATAAAGCGTGAAGTTAAAAGCGATATAAGAATAAAGTCATAAAGGAGAATAAGAGAAGGACAATATATAGATATATAACATAAGTAAATAGCCACTAGTCGCGACCCGCGAAGTTTAGGCCGGCTAGGGTACAGTATAACAGTAGTTGATAACAGTATCTCCTAATCTCTCCCAAAAGAAACATAAGAGCCTCTATAGGCAAGTTCAAAAGAGTTCAATACATAATAAAGCTTTTCAAAATAAAGGTGGAGAGATTCTAAGCAAATATAAAGTAGAGAATATTAAGATCTTCGCCATCTCTCAGATGAACTACAGCTCACTTCTGAGCACCTGAACCTATATCTGAGAAACAAGAGATATATACGGAATGAGAACCCCCAACCCATGGGTTCCTAGTATGTTAAAAGTGCCAAATAAATACAATGCATTGTAATAAAAACTCACTAAGCATCCTAAACTTCCTTTCACCAAATATTCGTCCTATGTTCTCGCTAATCCATGAATAGGCAACTGTCATAAGGGAATGCTAAATCTAATTTCTCTTCCTCATGCTTCCCAACTTATAACTCTCCAACAAATCAAAATCAAAATCATAAGCCAAACCATCACCAGTTATTTTACCTCAGTAATTCTATATCAATACTTCATATCCTCACCTGGAGCAAGTGAAATCACTTCACTGCGTCTATCCAGGGAGCTCAAAATATCTCATTCTCTACCTGGAGCAAGTGAAATCACTTCACTGCGTCTACCCAGGGAACTCAAATTATCTCATTCAGTAATCATCATTTTACATTAATCATATCATTATTCCATTTCAA